>NW_017728906.1:46660926-46688322 GCF_001723895.1 Crocodylus porosus | reverse complement strand
AGCTCCCTGGTGCAACCACCAGGGACTGCCTGAAAAATCAAAGCTCTCCCAATCTTTTCTGAAGATCTTTGAATAGATTTGGATCATTAAATTGGTCCCCTGATTTGATTCAGATTCGGAGATTTGGCCACCGAATCGGGCTGAATCTCCTCTGAATCAAATCACCACCCGAAGCTTAGCAGAGCCCTACTTGTTAGCAATGATGTGGCAAAAGGGAATGTTTTAAGAAGAGCCATGGGGGAGGGGGGAATTGTTTGTTCTTTTCCTTTTTGAGCCATTTTAATAAAATACATTGACAACAAAAGGAAATGTTGTTCAAGGCACACTTAGAAATGACTGCTCTGCTCTCTGATTTGAAGCAGTAAAAAGGTGTTGAGTCCTGCTTTTAAAATTCAGAACATAGATTCAAACCATAAAACCTGCACAAACACTTTTAAAGCTCAAAGTAAATTTTCAGTATGATGTGCAGGATTTATTATATATCTGACTCTCTCATGGGAATTTCGTAACTAAAGCCTCATGTATCTCAATTCTTACTGTAAATATATATATACACACATACATTCACTAATGAGTGAAGAATAAAAATGTTTTTTCACAACCAAAATTCATAGCATTAACTTTTTGGGTTATTTTTTTAGATTATATTATGAACAAATTAATGTGAGGCCCCTGCCAGGCATGGTGGATACACACAGTCGTGCTTCCTGCCATGCCACATGCGTATGGCAGGAGGCAGGATTGTGGGATTGAGCATCAGATCCCATCATGCCTTATTGCCAATTCAGGGGGAAGCTGGGATCATGATCGTGGGCTCACCCTACACAGGCAAGTAGCAAGCTCCCATGGCTAGGACCTCCCTCAGCTGATGCGCCTTCCAGCCATGGGGGCATACTGTTAGCCCCATTAGCTGAGGGGGCTCCCAGCTTTGGGGTGCACTTGGCCACACATTCAAGTAATGGCCTGATAGGTGCCAGCCACACATTTTTGTGGAATAACTTTGTGGCTTATTCCTTGTTTTATGACACCATTAATTGCTTTGACATGTGGCCAGTTTACAATTTAAGACATAATTAACTGGCTAATCACATCTTAAGTGTACCGTGTAGCAGGGGCCTGAGTTTCCAGTCTCTTTATTATGGTCACCTGTGCTGGACAAGAAAATGGAGCGATCTACCCAACAGATTCTGACAGTGATATAACTTTTGTGCAACCACTTTATCTGTATCTGGTTGCATATCAGTAATAGTCAGTCTATCTACTTCTTGCAGTCTATTCCCAACATTATAAGGAGAGTTACTCATGTTACAGAACAAGATATGACCCATCACCTAGTAAAGAACAAAAAAGTATTCCTTGCCTTGGGAGGTTTTGAGACTACTTCATTCATGCTTTATCTCTTTTTCCAGTGACATCATCTTGAGAGTGAGGCTTAGGTGAATAATTGCCTGAGAGTCTATTAGAAGAGTTAATATTTATTCAAGGGAATGGCCTGTGTGGAAAAGGAGTGATATGACTGGACACACTTGTGCCATCAATAAAGGGATTTAGTATTATTTGATGCTCATGTTATTTTTTCCTTGAATGCCATGATTGGCTTTATTTCTTCTTTTGTGCTCTAATAGAGGGTAAAATTTCAGAATTTTATGGTGAGATTTAGTAGTGGGATCCATGTTAATGGGTGGGATATAGAAGCATCCTTCTAACCCAACATACTGAATTTTTATCTATAAAAATGTTCAGCAGCATTCAGAACCTTTTACCCCGAAATTCCTGTGATGCATATCATCATATACAGCTCTCATTTAATGATGTTTTCAGTTAGAATGAACAGCTGACAAAGAGAAAAGTACACTGCATGTACATTATATGCTATCAGAGCTCCAGACTAAAAAACCCTGAGACAGGCAGATTTATAGGACTCTGTTCTGACGTTTATCCCCACTGAAGGTAAAATAATTGACAAGTGACATTCAGCCCTCATGCATGAAGACAAATGTCATGAGAGAGATCAGCAATTTTATTTAATTTTACAAGGATTTACATAGGAATGTCTATGCAAGGTATACTGGTATGCTTTGCTTTGGGGGAGTTTTTTATGGTGTTCTTTTCATTTTTAAGGGAAAATTGTGCTACAGTGGTATTTTGTATGTAATTTATTGTTGTTACTAAAACCGGAGAGACAATATTAAGTAAGGTGTATGATGAATACCTTTGTTTAAACATCCTATTTAAAACTACTGCTCAACTGCGAAATCTTTTGAATATTCATGAACACTCTGCAGCCAGTGTATCAATCTAATGATGAGTGCTGGGGTATGGATCTTTCAGGTCACTATTCTCAAAGTAAAAATGATCAGAGGTGCCTCTGATTCTTTTTTGGTGATTGTTCTTTAGTTTATTGCATCACAAATGCATACACATGCCATTGCAACATGGTTGTGTGCCACCTTTGTCACACTCTCAGAACTGAACAAGGATTAACTGGAAATAGATGGTCCCTGTAAGACCCTGGGTGAAGCAGACTGGTGGGCCAGTCTTTCTGACTGCTGCACAAGCTACACTTGTTCCATGCACTTTGATTTACAGTTATAATCTTCACTAAAAAAAGATGTGATGGTCCTCTGGAGTAAGGGAACACATTGCAGGTAGATGACATTTCAGAACAACAGAAAACACTGACTTAATTCAGAACTTCCTAGACCTTAAATGCTGGAGGCTAAAAGTGAGAGGAATGGTGGAAAAAACCCTGGCCATACCCAGTTCACTCTCCCTTTCAGCATCCACTCTCTGCCACTGTGACACACAGGATACTGGGCAAGATGGACCTACTGTCTGACCCAGTAAACAGTAGTTCTTATGCTCTATGTTCTATGTCCTTAACTGCAGCATGGCTAATTCCTCCGAGGTTATATTTAAGGTAGATTTGCTACATCACTCTTCCAAAAAACACTTTTCTGAAGCACATTACCCTATATTTTGGGCTTTAATGATGGCCATTGTCCTTTTGAAACAAAGCAACTGTTAGTGAGATACAGCTTTCATAATGTCAATACTTAAAACATATTTAAAAAGATACAAGCCTAATGTAGTACTTTTCCTTACTTACAGATAGGGATACCATTTACTGCCAACCTTTTTAAGTTCTTCTAGATTTGAAAGGAAAGGACTTGGCTTATGGAATAATTCCTTTGTTGTTTAAGAATAAAACAAACCCAACTCCTTGTGTGAATGCTAGAAGAAAATAGATTTTAAAGGTCATGACCACTTTGGGCCTCTAACAAGAACAAAAAAGTCTGTCATAGGGCAGACTACTTTCAATTGTACTTATATCTCAGCCCTTTTTTAGACAGCAGATAGTTTTTCAGTGAATGTGGTGACTAAGATAAGACAGATATTTTTATGGTAGGCTAAATGTTGCTCCTGTGTTGACAGTACCTTTTTAATTACAACATTTTCATTTTCTTTCAGCACAATGTAGCCCTTTACAACAAGGATGAAGTTCAACTATGTGGAAAACAGAACTTACTTGGGATGGGCTAAGAGTGCTAAAGGGCTCAGATACTACTGTGAGGAGTGAGGAGTATGAATCAATGTGGAGCAAAAGAAAAATAATCTATTAGCTCATAGCAGCAGCACCATCTAGTAGAATAGGATACGTTAAACTAAAGTCTGTTTATACTAGATAGATTTGTGCTGGTATAACTATTATGGAGCAGCTACACTGGCTTAAACCTTATCATAGGCAACATTTTAGCCTGTGTGTAACATGCCTTTAACATATTTTCTGTCTTTCCAGTCCAGTCCAGTCACATTTGAAATGACTGACTTAAGAAAATAAATTTTATGTAGAAAAATAGCAAACTTTTTTTGTAACTTTATAGAAGAAAGTGACAGTAAAGTCTGAGAATGATCATTTTAAATGCAGATTGAAAATAAACTCTGCATGAATCATAACCCTTTTGGTATTGAGGCAGAAGGATTTTGGAAGATATTTCTTATGCTAATGCTGGCAGCTAAACAAAACCACGTTAATTGGCACCCAACTAAGTAAAAAGTACTTACATCCCAGAAAAAATATTTTTGCTGAAAAGGCAAAGGTATGAAAATATACATATAAAATATTTTTAGTTCCACAGTATCTGGATAATGGATATGTCAATAAATGCACTTCATTAATCAGCACTTCATTGGTGATATTTTCTTTTGTAACATAGGCATGGTTAGGTCTCATGACATTGAGATTGTGACCATGTTAGCTTGACTAAGTACTATGTACACACACCATTTAACTGCATGTGACTAAAAAAAAAATTATCTGTAGGTCAGGCTGATAAAAATCCATCTCCTAGTAGCCTAAAAATTTATGCTTCAGTATCACCCAAATATGTTCTGCATGCCTGTTTGTTATGCAAACTGTTATTGGTTTCTGCTGTTTTCACAAAATGTTTTTTATTAAGCAATAACTAGAGATGTAACCATCTTCAAAGGTATCAAGGTGGCACTTTAATGCGTATCTTCTCAGCTCTTCATGGCAAATGCTTTCTCAGTAAAGGGTATTGTAGCAGCAGGACCAGGTGGGCCCTGTACAGGTAACTAGGGCAGGCAGTTGGAGGAAGATTGGTCATAGACCAGTGAGGGCAAGAGACAACCCTATCTCACCTGTAGATGAGGAGTCGCAGGAGTCAGAACAGCGTGCCACGCTGCTGTGGTGATTTATCAGTTCTTGCTTCCTGTGGATCTGGGGATATGCTGAAGATGATATCATGCTACTGCGATGAGGCAGTGTTAGAAAAGTGGAAGAGGAGTTGACCAGAAAAGGAAGAAGTGTATCTGGCAACATAGCCTAAAGAGCACTGAAGCTGGAGCAGAGCAGGGTTGTCTCTGTAGCCTGGAGACCTAGACAGGTCTCCAGCCACACACCAGCATCTGACCAGACAGGTAGGGAACTCCTATGAACTGTGGCACCCATATCCCATGAAGGGAAGTTATAAAAGTACAGTTGCTGGAACCCATAGCCTTGGGTCCAGAAAAAGGGCTGTCACTGGCCATTTCTTTTTGGTTTTGTAATCATTTCTTACTCTTCTGTGTGTATTTATATTGGGGATTATGTGTTGCATGGAATAGAGGCTGAAGCCAGGGAGGTTACCCCATCCCAAAGGAACTGAACATTGTATATTGGGCCTTGATGGTGCCTGGACACTTACCCAGAGGTAGTGAATGAATTTTTAACATTGTTATTTTGACATGAGTGATTGAATGACTACGAACTACTTACTTGTGCTATACCTTGAAGCCCACTCCACTCTGGGAAGGGAGTAACATTAATTTACTCTAACAATGGAGATATTCTTTCTCATGTGAGGGCCAAACTGAAATGTCCCAGTAGTATCTGGAGTTGACCAGACAGCGCAGCTGAGGTGCTGGAGTGGGAAACTGATGTAATCAAAATGAGCCTGGGGCCTCTGGGCAACCAACTGTAACAGACAGAGTTACAGACCACTGCCATCATCTTTATACCAGTGGTTGGCATGTGAATGGGGTGTAGGGGAGAAGGAGCCCCAAGGAGACCCCACCATTACGAGTGAACCCATGGAGGTACCTGTACTATCTTTGAACCCTCTTTTTCTTTCATAAAACCAAATGTGTGGCAGGAAAGTTGAGGGTGGCATCCCAGAGACTCACTCTATCAGCACCTACCCATCCTGGTGATGACATTACAGGTATTAATAATTATTCAGTAGGGAATCTTTCTATTGACCTCAGTTCTCTACTGATGAAGGTTTGCAGAAAGCAAAAGAGATAAGGCAAGAGAGAATATTGCTTATTGTTTTTATAGCCAGTGCAGTGTACTGAGGTAAATAATTCTGAACAGGAATAAGAATAATGGGACAATCCCAAATAGCCCAATTTTTATGTTTGATGTGTTCAGACAAATGTAAAAAAGAAATTTGTGGGCACCTGTGACTCATTTGATCACATTTCCATTTTCTGTCCTCCAGTAGAATGGATGTGGATCAATTTCTGGCTTCTGCATTAGTTTATTACAGATAATTATTTGCTCATACTGGGTGCCAAACCCTGACATTTAAAATCTAATTTTTTTGCAAAATATACTTATCACTTGATGATTCCTGGAATTGATAGATTATCATTGTGCCATCTGGAATTTAGGCAGGGCTTGCACTTGTAGCTATAAATCAGAAAGACAATTCATATGGTGACAAGTTATATTTAGTACAGCTTCTCTAACTTCAATAAGCTTCTCAAGTGAAAAGTGTAGAACAGTGGTTCTCAACTTTTTAAGATTCAAGGCACCCCCCGGGAAAATGCCAAATCTTAGTTTCCACTTGATTTTTGACTACAAAAAAAAATGGAGTATACTTCTGTTGCAAAGAACTCAGAAAGATCACAACAGATCAAAATGCTTTTGACACTCTGGATTCCTATTTGAAATCTCTGGGTCTATCTTGTGAATCGTTTGTACGTGCCTGCATACCTAATAGTTCTAATATTGCTCAGCATCCTTAAAAGGGTCTTATAGCACTTCAGAGTACTGTGACACCTTTTTTGACAATTACTGGTTTAAAAGAAAACTTCCTCACTCCTTTTCACCAGAGAAGTGTCTAAAAGTCACCAGGGCATTATTGAAGTCCCAGAAGTTTTGTGTCATACAGTCATATGTTTATATCTTCTACAAATGTCACCCTGAAGGGACTAGGAGCTGTATTCCAAAAGTTCAGTCCTACTCTATGGTCTCATGCTTTCTGTGGATCCCTTCTTCTGATACTTGAAACCACTGGAAGCATTTACTACTTAATGGGCACGTCTACACATGGCGCTACATTGCCGTAGCAATGCGCTCCAGTGACGTAGCATCAGCAGTCACAAGCTCATGCTGCAGCTACGTTGCCATAGTGACACACTTCCCTGTTACAGCAAGATGTAGTGCCTAAAAATAACCATGCGTGGCTTGTACGGTACAGTACGGGGGTATTACTGCGCTATCTTTTCGTACTTCCAAAAGGAAGTATTAAATGATAGCATAGTAGCAAAATTGCCATAGGCCAACATGGTTGAACAAATTCATTTTTTCGAGCTGTGTTTTTTAACTTTTAGATTAGCTAATTTTCTTAATTTGTGGTTTCAGTTTTCTAGAGTTCTGTGACCAGGAGAACCCACACTCACTCACATTTACACAAGCTCTGACTAGAAAATTGAAAGATGAGGAAGATGTAGAGCTTACTGACATCTATGAAGGTAAATGGGTAGGATTTATTTATTTTAAGGATCAACATTTATTTTCAATGCAGGTGTCCAGGAAATGGTTCTTGCAAAATTATATGCTTCTGTGGGTATGCAGTACAGGAGACATGTGGCCCTCCGATTTATTGACCTCATTCGCACAATTCAAGTCCCACTGGAAGTTTAATTACCACAGAGGAGGAGGAAGTTTTAAAACACTTATTTTGCATGGACAAAGGAACCTTTTGCACTCACTTCTGAAACTTTTGGGCACTGAAAACAAAAATACAAGTTACAGTAGGATTCTAGCTAGTTATTTTCTTTCTATGCACAGCTGTAATCTAGAGAAAGACTCTAGCAGTTTGAACTTTGGATGTGATAAGGAGTCAGTCAGACTTGAAAAGTTTATATACAGATACACACTTAAAACTGCAGTAGAAATTACAATGAATGTGCCTAGCAATTCAGTTAGCTGGGCTATATCATTCAGTCACAACTTTAGAAAGTCAATAAAAGTGAATGAGTTCACTGAACTAAACAACAAAAACCTAAGTAAAAATATGCCTGGGGCAAAGATAGTTTACTTTGTAGCCATTTTTCCAGTGTGTGTGATCATCACCAACATTATCCATCTGCATTTCTTTTTCTATTTTGGAAGGTCCTCCAAGCTGCACTGTGAGTATAAATGATTTCTTTATTAAAAGTGCATCAGTGGTCATCATCTAGAAGAATTCTTTGGTCAGTAACACCAAACAACAGGCAATTAACATGCTTTCAAAATAGATGCAAGTTGTAGATTATAATCTCAATTTAACTGCAGACAGTTTTTACTATGTAAGCTTCAGTCTGTAAGAATAAAATGGGCTGGGTGTATTGGAATCAGGATTAAAAACTACTTATCTGACCTCATGAAGCACTTTTCAAAACTGTTCTGTAATTCAGGGCAGCAAATGCAATGACAACATTATTTGCTTAAAAAAGCTTCTGTGCACCCTACATGTTTGTTTCAAGCAGTTAAAGGAATAATCTTTTGGGAGCCATAATCATTACTTCTTACTATTAATGTAGCCTCTACAAGAAGCCTCAGGATAATTCACAAGCTTTCCAAATGTTTTCATTCTGCAGGTGTCAAATATGTAGTGCTGCATCCCCATTCTGGCACCTCCATAATGGAGCTATATTGCTCAATAAATTATGAATGTAGATGCACATGCAGGATTCTAGCCAATTTAAGTGGAAGTTGTGTGGGCACACATGAATATGGAATTTGACATGTACCATATAATTCCACCTATTAGGCACATGTCTGGACTTGCAGGTGACTAGGATTCTTTCTATTTATCACTCTGAAAAAGAAGGACACTCCATGAAAAAGATTGTGAAATAAGTGAAGGTTTTCTATGTAATCAGGGCTTGAGAACAGAGTCAGGACTTGAGTCAGGGCTTGAGAACAGAGTGGGTGCATGTGTGCTTCCAGTGCATGTGTACCCCCTGTACTCACCAGCAGCAGCAGTGGCAGTGGCAGATTCAACAAAGGTAAGTGGGGGTGGAGGCGAGGGGAGCCGGTGCAGCTGCAGAGGATCTGGAGTGGGAGCCCCCCAGAGCCTTCTTAACTGTTCCAGCAGGGAGCCTTTGATACAGTTTCCCACCACATTTTCTTAAAAAAAGTAGGTGACTGTGGCATTGATGCCTACCCAGTCAGATGGGTGGCAAATTTGCTAAATGGTTGCACCCAGAGAGTGGTGGTGGATGGGTTGTTTTCGACTTGGAGGGATATGGGCAGTGTAGTCCCCCAGGGCTCAGTCCTGGGGCCTGTACTCTTCGGCAACTTTATTAGCAATCCGGATGTGGGTGTGGAATGCACACTCTCCAAATTCGCTGATGACATCAAGTTGTGGGGCAAGGTGGGCATGCTGGAGGGGAGGGACAGAATCCAGCTAGGTCTAGACAGGTTACAGAGGTGGGCAGATGAGAATAGGATGGAATTCAACGCGGACAAGTGCAAGGTGCTACATCTAGGGAGAAGGGACCAGCAACACACCTATAGGCTGGGGAACACCCTTCTTGTCAACAAGGCAGAAAGAGATCTTGGAGTCACTGTTGCCTCCAGGATGAACATGAGCTGCCAATGCAAGGAAGTGGTCAGTAAGGCTAATCATGCCTTGTCATGCATCTACAGATGCATTATAAGCAGGTCCAGGTCCAGGTCCAGGAAAGTGATCTTTCCCCTCTATGTGGCATTGGTTAGGCCACAGTTGGAGTACTGTGTCCAATTCTGGATGCCGCACTTCAAGAAGTATGTGGTTAATATTAAGAGGGTCCAGAGGAGGGCCACTTGCATGGTCAAGAGGCAGCAGGGCAGGCCCTACAAAGACAGGCTAAATGGCCTGAACCTGCTGCTCAGTAATCAGGCATAAATTCGATACCTGCATAATGCAGGTATCAGATTTACACTCAAGCTGGTGTAAGCTGCTATATAAGTAGCCAGTACAGGCATGCATGTGTAGACGTGCACCCATGCTGCACAGTAATTTTGATTACTGCACAGTAAATGTGCATGTGTAGGCTTGCCCACTGTTATCTAAGCTACAAAAAGAGGAGAAGGACCCATCCACCTTTTTCATTTTTCATGTTTTTTGGGGATCAAGGAGTATAAGTACACTTTGGCATGGATGGATCTAGGGGGGTGCAGATAGTATGGGACAGCATCACCACATATAACACAACACAATTTTCTCTAGGTAAAAAGAAACTAGAACTTTACTAACATGCTATGGGCTCAGGGCCATATTATTCAGTTTAAGATCAAAGCAACAACAAATATAACTGCTGGAATGAACATTAATTTGCTACATCATCTATTACGTATAAAAAACATGACAAATTAGGCAAAAATAATCAAAATATGTTGTTTCATTAGTTCTGCAGTCATTAGAATTAAATGGTCATCTCTTTTTTGAGATTCATAAAACAAAATTTAGCCTTCTTGAGTATCCAGTGTTTCACTGAAAGTTATTTCCACACCTGAGTTAATGCTTGCTTGAATTAACAGTTGTAGCTAGAATTAAAAATAGTCTGAAGGTCTCTGAAATAGGAGCTCCCCTACCAGGAGTCAATTGACTCCCTTCGTGCTGCCTGAATAGAAATGCTGCTTCCACTGTCAAGCAGTTGTTTTTAAACTTGTGTGGCGGGGTGCCCAGGATTCAAAGGCCAGTGCAACTGTACCACCACACCCACCTTGGATCTGCCCCTACACTTAGGTGCCTAGAAGGTGGAGCAAGGTCTACTCCAGCTCACTTTCTTCCATGCATTCACTTTGCATCATCCCTTTCTTCTTTCTGATGCTGTAATATTAGTGGTCTGCTACATATACATAGATATTTGTTTTGGTTTTTTCTCATGTGGCTTTCTACAGCAGGTGTTCCAAACTACCTTTTCTTCTGCTTTCAGTGACATTGGTTTGATACAAAATGCAAATTGCACTCATGGGGCAAGCCTTTTTCATAAAAAGAGACAAAAATTCTTACAACAGGGAGATTGCTTTTTAAAAATCCCGCTGCTTGGGAATGGTTTACATGGATTTAGACTACTCCCATTTTCACCCCCTGTGCTGTACACAGATTTATATCCTATTGCAGGGGTATCAAGCTCATCTACTGTTGTGGACCCCTGTTCTGTCCCATCCTGTCCCTTCCCTTCCCCAGCACACCTCAGTCAGTAGCTGTTCTAGCTAATCTGAGGCCTTCACTGCATGTGGTGCAGATCCTGCGGTGGTCGAAACAGGCTCCACGTGCAACACAGTCCAGCTGGGGTGGCTACTCTGGGACTGTACGTGGTGCCTGCTCTGGCCAGTCTAGGATCCATGCTGCATGTGATGCCTATGAGGGCCATGCGAAGTACAGGTCCCAGACCAGTTGGAGCACGAGCTATATGTGGTGTGCATCCCAGAGCAAATGCCACATGCGGTGCAGTCTGGCTGGGGTGGCCACCAGTGCAGCTAGCTGCTGCTCTGCCTGGACTGCATTGTATGTGGTGTGCATTCTGGCTGCTCTGGGTTCTGTGCTGTAGTCCCAGACTGGCTGTAGTGGCAACCAGATTGCGTATGCTGGGGGAGGAGAAGAAGAAAAGAGAAGCTGAAGGGGTTTCTGGGCTGAATCTGGCCCATGGCCCAGCCCTGTACCACAGGAGTATGCAGTGCCTGATCAGACCTGGGGGCAGGATGGTGGGGCTCCCTGGGGTGGATCTGATCTATGGGCCATATGTTTGATGCACCTGTCCTACAGTTTCTGCATCGCTGTGTCTTGTTTCTGCTGTTAGTGAAGGGTGACTTCCCCTTCATCTCCATGTGCCAACCCAATCTCCTGCACTGCTATTACCATTCAATAATATGCTTTGTGTATCAGTGTAAAAGAGACTGAAATTTTCATTCCTTCCATTTCTCTGTTTGCCTTCTTACAGCAGAGTGCCCATTGAAATGACTGGAGAAACCTCAAAACAAAAATCTGTCATTTGTGAATTACTTCTGCTCCTCTTTTTTTCTTTTCTTTATCTCTGGTAATTGTTAGAACCTGGTTTGCTGACACTTTAGACAGATGAGTTAAAATGAATTAGAAGGAGATACTACTCTTGCCACATCTGTCTATTGTGTCTGTTCTTTTCATTTAATAGAAGACAATGCAAAAAGTGACTATTAACAGAACATACTCTTCCTCGTTCCACAGGGTCTCTTATTTTCTCTCTTCACTTCTTTGCTCTTTACTTCTTTGTGGGATATTTTCTTTCTTTACTGTTTCCTTAACACATTTACCCAAGCTTTTTTCTTTTGCAGCAACCTCAGCAAATTCATTGATTCCTGTCCACCCCCTCCCCACTTGGAAAACAAAAATGAAAAACCAGGTGAGATCACATTTCCACAAATTCATATTAGGTGCAAACATTTTCCCAGAGATTATACATCAGATAAATCTTTCACTTTCAGCACATGGTTTATTACTGAGTGCATTGTCTGCCCACACATGTAGAAACAGATAACCAATGATTTATATGTTCATAATGAATACTGCAGTGATTCATTTATTCAGCGCTATATTGGTATTAGGGTAAAGCATTTATTTAAAAGAGAAGATAAACCAGGAATGGAGAATGATATAAAACTGCCTAACTGGGAAAGGGGATAAGAAACAGAGGATGAAGCTGAATGTCTTTAATGACTTGCAGTGCATTATGTTAGAGAGTGAGACTTGTAAGCTCCTGTTGAAGACTTTCTACCAGTTTTTCTCCCTGGATTTTCTTCTCAAGAGTGTCTCAAACTGAGAAGAGCTTAATGTGACTCTTTATGAAAATAATTAAGGCTACTCACAGAATGGCCAGAGACTCAGTATTAAGTGATGCAGTGCGCTCCCTAATACACACACTAAGGCCATATCTGCTAAATTGCCAGCCTGGGGCGTGCAAGAAACACAAAGTGAGTGGGCAGGACTTATTTCCTTGGCCATCTCAAGCAGATGTTGCTAGTCTTGGCCATTTTCAAGTGGCATAGGGCAACTGCAGAAGTGCAACTAAATCAGAAGGCCCTAAAGCCTATTTTTGAGTGGCTTTAGTGAACTTTTGTAGATGTGATAACCAGGCTGGTAAACAAAGTAAAGGAAAAAATCATCATATCTAGCTAAACCAGCAATAAGATCAAATTAAGCAAAGCACAGGGCCTGAAAGGAGACATTATGGTTAGGGACGGACATTACACATAAACTGCTTTAAGTGATCAGAAACTGGTTTAAACCTGTAACAGGACATAAGTTCTGTGCATGTAAACCAGTTTCAAAGTAGCTGAAACTGATATGAGATAGACCTGGTTGAATGTAGTATCAGACTTAACTGATTAAGCTCCAACCGGTTTATGCAAATTCTGTCCCAAACCCCTTCCTGGTTTAAATTAAACCAGAGTCCCCCAGCATGCTGGCATGTTCTCTGGGCTGTGCTTTCCACTCCAGTGGTGCTGGGCTGGCCCTGCCCCTCTGCTCCCTTGTTGGCGCAGAGACAGGTAGGGGCAGGGGCCTGGCCAGATGCTGGTCCCAGAAGGGAGCAGAGAAGAAGTTCATTCTTCCTGCTCCTTCCCCTCTCCTGCAGGGACAGATCTGCATTTCTCTGTTGGCTCTCCAGTGGCAGGGGCGTGGCCAGCCCTGGCAGTAGCCTGGAGTGAACTGGCCAGTGAATTCCCACCTCCCTGTCTCATGGACCCAAGCTGGGATCTGCTGGGTGCTCCCCGCTCACTGATGCAGCAGGGCTGAGTACAGCCAGAGGCTGGCCAGCATGGGTAGGGAGGGGGGTTATGTCTTCCTCCACCCCCAGGGGACCTCAGCTGGGGTCTGCCTGCCCTGGCCACCACCATTGCTTGCTCCCTGCATGGGAAAAGTGGCAGGATAAGCTCCCTCTCTACCCCTCTGCCAGATGCCAGAGGTCATGGATGACTGGTGCCTCCCAAATCTGGGGGGGGCACCAGTGGGACATGACTGCGGGAGTCCCCCAGCAGCCATGGTGGAGCCAATTTTGGGGGGGGCACTCTGTGCCTGCCTACCAACTGGAGCACTCGGTATCGGGGGGGCACCAGCACTCTATGCGTTACCTATGGTAGAGGTAAGTCTCTATATTGCGCGGTTGCAGGCAGCCAGATAGACATTGGAATAAGTGTTTATTTTTCTTATTTGGAATATAAGCAATAAAGGATCAGACTGCAGACCTGTCCCTTGCCTCTTTTAGTAGCTAACCTGCCATTTTACCTATAATCCAGGTAACACAGGGAGGCAATACAAAAATAGTCTGTCTCTCACTTGTCTATGAACCTGCTGATTAATGAACAAAAGACTGAAGGGAAATACTTCAGCATGGCCCTGCTTTCAGCATACAGGCAGTGTCACTGCCTTTAGTTCAAATCTGCGCTCGAGATTGGTTTGGAATGGTAAAATGTAATATTCCCAGACTTTTCTCATCTCTTTGGCATTTTTCCTGTGAACAACTCTAAGTTTGGACTGTATAAGGAAATTTTTCCTCAGCGTTGAAATATTGGTATATATTTTAACAAGGTGCTTTCATAGTCAGCTTGACAAATGATTATTTTTCTCCAGATATCTTCTTTTAAAAATATGATCATTTTTATAAGAAGCATACATTTCACTTTAGTAGGGAGTGCCTTCCACCTTTTGTTAAGATCTGCTCTTGAAGGAGTCTCAATGATTTGTAGTCTCTTCAAATATTATGATTTTTATAGAAGCTGGGGGCTAGATTTTTTAAAAAGCTTTTTTGAAAAATTTGCTTCTGGAAATGTACTACTATCATACTTAAAAACTAAGCTGTAGAAATGTGAGGCAGATTTAAGCCATGTCCAGCACAAAGTGTTTAGTTAAATTTGGCAAATGCTGATATAAAAATATTTGTAAGCATTTTATTTTTAGATCCCCCAACTTAGTAGCATTTGCTTTTTGCAAATATTCATGCATGGGAATCTGCTCACTAAAATTTTCATAGAGACAGGTAATGTCACAAATATTTGTGCAAACATTTAGTTTGTAGAAGCATTTTAATCAACAGTGGTCATGTTGGCCATGACACTTTGTGGGTTTGTGAGCTTTCCAGTCAGGGAGTAGGGACTGTTAGAAATAATGAATAACATAGAGTTACATTCTCAAAGTCACAGTCATAGTAAGTATTTGGCTTGTGGCATATATATTAAGATGTGCCCATGTGAATTATTCATCAGAAAATCCGTAACAACAAGCAAATTTGTAAACAGTATATTTCATTCACAGGTAATTTGTAAAGCGAAAAAGTGCCAAGTTTATTGAATGAATTCTTCACAATTTCACTTTCAAGCAATGGACTACTTGCTGATGGCAGAGTGGAAATCAGAGCTAGAGCTTTTCTGTGATAATCCTGAATATACTAAAGAAGAGATGACATTAAGACCTACTACATTCAGATAAAAACACTGGCATCTCAATAAGCAGGTAGACACAATGACTCCTGTCAAACGGTGCCAGTGGTATCATCTGTCTTCTGTTACAATCAAGGCAAGAAGACTTGATGTTCTCCTCATTTAGACACATGTATTCTATCGTGTTACAGATGCATCTGGGTAATTCTGTTTTTTATATATATATTAAAAACAGGAAATATGCATGTCCATGTTTGTGTGTGTGTGTATTTTTTGTTGTTAAATGCACTTTCAAGTCAACCACAACTATTCATGAATATATGGCAAATTCAACGAATGGTTCCAGTAAGAAATGGAAAGGTTTTCTGAAGCTAAATATGGCTGCATTAATTTTATTTACGTTAAGCAATTTACCACTCACCCCCACCCCAATATATTTTTGGTCATCCCAACGTAATGTATTTATTCATTTGTTCCTACCTGGCCCGTAAGCTGCAAGCTCAGTCTCATATATAGCCAAAGTTACTGACTTCACAATAAACAAACCTTAATTTCCCTTTCAGACAACTGGGTTTGATCCGTGGCCACTGGTGAAGGAACAAGTGTGAACGTTGCATCTGGCAAATTGCTCTCTCCAGTGAGCCAGGTGTATTACTGACAATGCGATGGGGGAATCCTTTCATGGGAACCCAGGCAGTGTTCATTTCTAGGAGTACTGTTGTGGGACAGCTGATTTTTATTGCCTGTAAACAAAAGTTTTCCTGACGACTATTCTCAGTCAGCCAGCTCCAGGTGTCTCTGACTACCATCTTATATTCAGTATTGAAAAGTCAACTCTTGCTTCTAGCTGGTCCCTGATGCCAGCTCTTCACTACCCACTTGCTAAATTTTCAAAGAAGCACCTCCCATGTTGTTCTGGGATGGAAACAGCTCCTTATTAACATCTGCAAAGCTACTTCAAGTCCTTCCTTAAAACGCTGCTGCAATGTCTACAACAACTTGGCCTTGGTTAGATCATTCATGTACTGACATTGCTGCCTCTCTTGGGGCACATCTACATGACTCAATGCACAGTAGACTAATTCTACTGCGCATTAGCACATCACAGCAAAAGCCATGTTAATGCACTAATGTGCAGTAGGGTTAGTCTACTGCACATTGAGCGTCATGAAAAGACACTGGTGCTACTACACAGGAGTGCCAGTTACTGTGCGTTTAGTTAGTACTAAATTTAATGTACAGTAACAATGGCATATTAATGCGCATGTAGATGTGCCCATGCTGACCAATACCATTTCACCATTTTCTTATCTGTATTGGTTGTCTCTTGCCTATATTCAGCCTGAAAGCTCTTTGAGGCAGAAATTGTCTTATTGTTCTGTATTTCCATTGTATCCAGCACAATGAGGTCCTGGCCTATAATGGGGGCTTTGGTAATACAAATAATGAATAATAATAAAAAGAAGAACAGCAATAAAAGCAACGATGGATATTATAGAATTTTCTCTTTGTGTATCAGTACTATTTTTATTAAATCTCATGAAACTAGCTTGAGGCAGGAAGTTAAGAATAGGCTTCATTGCACTGCTATTCTGATTTGGAGATGTGTTAAATTCTGCTAAGGTTCTTGGTGGGAGACTTCATACTTAAATCTGAAGCCTTTTGGCCATAAATACTAATCAGCCTCCTTGCAGTCTGACTCCAACTGCTAATAATTGCATCCTACAGTAATAATTATTTTAACATACTTAAAACAACAGGAATTATCAACAGGCATATCTGCTGTAAACCTGTGAAGAACACTGCCAAAATTGGGTGGAAATAAAGTATTGGTAGCTGTGAAGAGAATTCAAGGTAGCAGGTAATTGGTAGGTTGAATTACAGTTAAGACAAAACCTTAAATACCAATTAAGATCTTGTAGGAAAATGTGAAAAACCTTTTCCTTATGAGATGTTTTGCTTAGATTTATAAAATCCTTGCACATTATTACTAGGCCTTTTGCAAGAAAACAGGATATTTATGTCTTAGGAGCTTATCCATTTCAGCTTTTTTGTTCTCTGTTATTTCTGGACTTGTTCCATTTTTTTTAGTCACAAGCAATTTCCAAAATACTCATTTCCATTTTGGATCAAATTTTCATGGAAAACTAGCAAGTTCCAATCATTTTCACACTTCACATAGTCATAATATCATATGCAGAAAGAACATGACTTCAAATAGGGTAGGAACAGCAGAGAAGTAGAAACCTGAAGGCTCTAAGAACCTGCTTGTCTGAAAACACGTTAGTCATAAGGAACAAGAGAGGACAAATATAGAAATATCTCCTCATATATGGCTAAGTAAATATTCTACCTCTCATGTGGCATAAGAAGTAGCTCAACAAGTCTGTTGGCTGTCCTGTCTGCTGACTCTTGTACATTTTGTCAGCTATAGAGAGTGCAGCGCTCTCAGGATCATACCATAGCCTTGTGAAGTTTGAACTGCTTGTGCCATATATAAGTGGGGTCCAACCTTTTTGGAAGATGTGTCACAAATTAGGCCCACACCCTCCCTGAGTGCCACTCCAATCTCTTTCCCCTACCCACAATCAACTGTTCTGTTTTCTGCTTCCAGCTATGTTCACCCTGTCTGCTCTGATGCTCTGCTTTCTGCTCCCTGTTCTCTCTTTCTCTGTGCTGCCTGCTCCTCCCCAATCTGCTGCATGCCACACAGACAGGCTGCTCATGACACCCCTGCAACACATCACAAATGAATGTTAGATTTCACTTGCATATACCCTCCATTCCACTCTGCCCACTAACCTCTCTCAAACCACCATCAGTCCCAAGCACTAGAATTGTCCCCCTGTGAGCCTTCTCCACCTCAACAGCAAGCGCCCAGCCTGTCTACTTAATACCGCAAGAAGGGTTTCTAATATTTTGCCCAGTATGCAACAGTGAAGTAATGTGAGAAATGAGGCTTAACAAATAGACTTCTAGGACTGGAAAGGGCCTCCTGGACTACTGAGTATAGTCTCCTGGATTTGCAGGCAATCATTTATCACCGTGTGCTCCCCTTGTATGTACAAGATGGCTACAACTGGCTCTCAAACCAGACCTTGTTCATTTCTCATATAATAGTAGTTCCATGTATTGCTGAAGTCTACGTTAAAAATAAGAGGAAATGCCTAGGAAACCCATAAAGAATCAGACGCCACTGGATAACCATTGGATAATTGGATAACCTGGACTAGATATCCCACTGCCTATTTGATGCCAATGAAATAGAGTGGGATCTTTGCCCACATTTGAAAACTGGTGACATGTAAAAGTGAGTCTTTGAATTTCTACTCCCAATGTTACAGAACCATAATGAGGCATCATAAGATATCAGCACATATCTACAAATGGACATTGGTCCTTGCGGTAGAGCTCTCAGGTGCCCTGCGATGGAGAGCAGAAATGGCTTGGGAGAGACCCCTAGTGGCGGGAAGGGGGAAGCTCAGCTGCCAGTCACCAGGACTGTGCAGGTGCTGGTTGTTGGGGCAACCAGGGAAACTCAGAGACAGGAAGGGGCAGAGCTTAGCCCTTCTTAAGCCCAGGCAGGATGCCAGGAGGGCAGTTTCCCTCCGGTGCCGGAGGGAGGAGGAGCTTGGCCAGCACAAGGGGAGAACTCTGATGGTGGGAACATCCCCTGATTCCTGCTGGGGTTTGGTGCGCTCACTGTCTCTGGTAGGGATGGATTCTTATATTTTTGGCTGGATGGTCTAGCTTTTTATGTTATAGCCCAGGGGCTTTGTGTTTTGTGTTTACTGTTTCACTGGAGGACTGGGTGAGGCTATTAGGGGTTGGAGGAGGCCTCATAGGGACTCCACAGTAGCATGGGGGTTTCCTGGCACCGGAGAAGGCGCAGCATTGTTTGGGGCGCGTTGGCCCCAGCCCTGGGGTTAGGGGGCAGTGCGAAGCCCCGGAGCTGACACTGGCGAGAAGCTCCGGGATGGGCAGTGTAAGATGAGCTAGAGGGCGCCGGTGAGGGTGCAGGCTGAGGGACAAGCCCAAGAGCGTCTGCACAGCACAGAGAGTAGGACAGACCTGAACAATAGCAGATACATCTGCGAGACTTGGCCTGCAGTGTAAGGGGAGGAAAGGAGCCGCAGATAGTGCCTCAGGCATTAAGACAGAGAATAGGCAGCTCCCGTTTGATTAAGATCTTCCAGTCAAACAAAGAACAACAAGCATGGCACGAGAGAAGGTGGGCGGTTGGCCCTTGATCGGTGTTGGGGACCACTAACAGACGGCCCCGAAGAGGCCCAACTGTCACAATCCTAAATAGATTAAACTGTTGAAGTGGCAAAGCTATGAGACTTTCTAACTTCTAAAATAGTGAAAATAAAAACATTGTTTTAGACATTTAGTAGATCTTGCAGACAAGCAAGTAATGTTTTGCAGGCCAGCTATAGCAGCTGCTTTGATGAGGTCATGAATCTATCAGCAACTCACCTGGCAACCTTGGTACTTATTGATTTATTTGATTATCTTCTTGTACATTTTTAGCAAAAACCATTAGTGCAGTGTTATCTCAACTAGCTTCCTTGTTAAGAATGAATACTCTCTTTCACTCACCACATAATTGTTTTGATTTACAAATAAAAACCACTTGTGTCACAGATATTTTAACTAATATGCACATCAATTCTTTCTAATCAGATTTCATACTAAAGATGTGGGGATAGTCTACCTGGGATCTTGCTAGGAGTACAAAGATGGATCTTACAAATTAGATGAATTATTTCATGAAGTACTTGTGGTAAGTACTCCAATACATGCATAGTCCAATGATGGTATAATGGAGTTCCTTAACGGGGGTGGGTATACGTGCACCCCCTGAGCGGTGCTGCCGGGGGCACGCACCATTCATGCTTCACGCCTCTAGTCACAAACATTTCTTGAAATTACTGTGATGAAAATAAGGAATCCTGATCAAATTTTAGTATTAGTATGACTGTTCAGTAAATTCTGAGAAATAGGAATGAAATGGTTATGAAAAAAGCATAACAACATAGAAGACCAAGATCCACCTATAGTAATGTCCACCTATAGTAACCAAATTCCTAGCCTTCTATAATCCAGCACAGATGAGTTGATTTTGTGTGAATCTTGTTCAGTATTCCAAAGAAGTCAAAGCATTCCTTTCCTTCACAACAGTCCCTGCCACCAAGCGCTCAGGGGTAATTCCTTCCCACTCCTTCAATTTTCCTTGAATGATTGTCCCCATGCATAAAGAAAGAAGGCAGGGTAGAAGGCACCTGAATAACTGAATAAGAAGGCATGCTGACATGCTCCCTTATGCCTGACATGAAATGCAGACTTCCTGTACTTTATAACACAGAACCAATTGATACTTCATTGGATTTCAGACTTCTTAACTCTACACTTAACACCTAAAGTCACGCTGAAGAATTAAATGGTAGAAATGTAGAACCTCTTTTTCTAATAGCAACAGGTAGGGGAGTTGGCATGATGGACACTTTTAAAGCCCCCAAAAGATAAAGAAGTGGAAAATAATGTCTGAAAAATACTTTTTAAATATAGAAGTCAGTTGGATCCCCCATTTATGGGCATGGAGAAGAGAGGGCTTACTGCTAATAATATTCTGTTTAATCTAACGCTTTAGAGTATTGGACAAGGAAGTATTTGCATGACCTCATCACAGTGCAACATGCTAGACTTTTCCACTGTGTGGGGCACCTTAAAAGAAATAGGTTTAAAAATATCTCCCCACATGTTAGCTTGTTTCTTTCTAATTTATCTGATGGAGACAAAGCTAATTTTTGTCAGTGCAGCACTGGGTAGAGAGCCCCAAAGTTAGCCCCAGAAACAGGAAGCACTAGAACTAGAGCATTGAGGGTGATGCTCTGCCCAGTAGTTAGAAGAAGGGCTATACTTAGCCCAGGTGGAGGTCATGCTAATGTGGCTACAACAACTCTGAGACTTGAGCTGGTATTTCTGCATAGTGCTGTGCTGTGCTCTGTACAGGCACCAGCTTGTTCTGAGTCAGTGCAGGCGTGGTACCTTACTTGAGTTTGTGAACTGTACTTCTGCAGCTGGCTGTCCCACTTGTAAGCATGGGAACACTCAGCATTGCCACACCCAAGACTGTTGTGAATCTCGCCTCATAAATTGGTCACCAGAGAAATAAGTGATCACATGGCCTACGGATACAGTTACCTATGCTAAGCAAACAATATTGTCACTGGGGTAAAAATCCAGGCTCAATTGATGGCATTTTAGTTGATAAAAATAAATGCGTCCCTGCAACTGCCTTTGAGCTCTTTTGATTTAATACCTATAAATCAATCCAAGATTCAATTTGAACTTGACAACTTAGATAGACACGAAGACAGAGAGGATTGGTCTCTTTTCAGCTATTAATATGGAAGGACACATTTTCTGTAATGGCCAAACACCATTTTTATTTGATGTATAGCTTTTTAATATATTATACTTCCAAAGGCTGTCTGGGAAGAGGTAAATGTGATCACTCTGCACATGAGACTAATAAAAACAGATTTTCAGGACTCTTGGTTTATTCCTATCAGTCATAAGAACAATTTTTCATAAGGCAGTAAGTACATCAGCAGTCAATTCTTTTATTTGAATGCTAATTATATTCTCAATGTATGAATTAATTATAACTCCTATTGACTATGGTGATATTGTTTAGAGAAATTATCGCTCAGGTCAGATGAAAAGGTTTGACTTTGTATGACAGACTGGAGTGATTTGTTCTCTGCTGTGGCATTAATATTCCTTAGTGTGAGCTTCATGAAGAATTAAAACCAAATTAAACTGAGAAAGGAGCTCCTCTCTGCTGACTTCTTCATTTAAAATGTTATATAGGAAACCGTCATCTCCTGTCTATCATACAACATTGAACAAAGAAACAAACAGGCTTTTTCTTCTCTATAAAATGTCTTCCAAGAAATGCCATGACACTTATAATGAAATAAATTCTGTTCACAAAACTTACTTTGCCATGACTATGTATATAGTTTCACCTTGGAAAATTCAGATCCAGGAGCAAGTAGAATTGTCAATAAAACAGTACCTGATTACATCATATCTGATTTTTTTTTTTTGTCCCTGATTTGTTGTTATGTGAAATGCACCCATTATGTAGGTGCCAATGAAAAGAGTGGTGTTTCCATATCTGTAGTTTGTGGAGACTATACAGTACACATAAAATAGTGTGAAACTCAAACCAGTACTGACTCTTTCATGGCTATGTCAAAAGAAAGGTGTGGACCCCAAAGCACAGGAAAAAGCTAGGAGAAGTTTAGCCCTTATTTATTTACATTCAGAACCATAGCTCTACATGGTGCTTTTAAAAATAAATGAAAGACAAAGCCCCTTCCAAGAACATATTTGCTCTCTTTAGACTTTGACTTGATCCAGCATAATCTCCAAATTGGACACCCATGGAACACCCATCAAATGTCAGGGTCTCAGTCTGGACATTCAAAGCATCTCTTGGGGTTGGTTTACAAAGGCAGTCTTCTACGGAGACATGACTATCCACCACAGCTGAACAAAAGGTTAGTGAGAGAACTGGAGGGGCACTAAACAACATTTTTCCACAGCTATCACAAGATTGAGAACCCTCTCCTGATGATGCACTAGTGTGACAGAATGAAGTGGAAAGTTATTACAAAAAAGGACTTGTAAAAAAAAAAAAATGTTTTCAAATTTGTCAGCTGTTCAGGTACCATGAACAGGGCTCCATTTAAAATCCCAACATGAGGGCCTTACACAGAGGCAAAGAGCTGTTTAGTAGGTAGAAGTAAATATGTAGAACAAAAAGCTAACCAGGCCAGGAAGATAGGATGTTATCAGCAAAAATCATCTGTGCACATGTGCAGAACTGGGTTGAAATTGGTACAATTTATTTGCTCTTTAATTTTACCACCATTTGAAACAAAAGCTAGCAGAAGTAAAAGTGACTATTGTGCCATCAGTGTACTGTAGGAGCTAACAAGGGACTCACTGGGGACTGAAATAAATGTTTCTAGTGTTTTATTTTAGGTACAATATTCCACCAAATGGATGCACTACTGTTCCCCAGCATGCTTGAATACTTGAATATTTACATTTACTTCCTCCTCTGGGAGGTGGAAGTGTGGAACATTGGCACACTAGACAACAGTTACTGTCCTCTTCCACTTGTTTGCCAAGCAGTCACTTAAGTGTTTATCAAAATTAAAGGAAGTGAGGGTGAGAGTGTTCATTGTCCTATAGTAAACACTCTTACAGTCACACACTGTATAGCTGCCAATTAGCATGCTTCTTAGGGAAAAAAAGAAATAACATTCTGATTAAAATAATGTCCTCTCCCTCTTTATCCCCTGCTTGTGCCAAAAGGAATTTATAGTCTTCACAGTCTGAATCCCAAGGTCTCTTGTTTTGGAGACTTCTAGCTTTAAGGGTTCAATTTTAGTTCCACCCTCTAATTCATATTCCTGCTATCAGCTGTTAGGAAGTGAGTTCAATTACTCAAATACAGACTCATCTAATGTTATTAATTGCTGTGCCAATTTTCTTCCAGTCATGTATTTTTTAAGACACACCAAAACTTGTGATGGATTTAAGGTCCCTGATGCTTAGAAAAAGAGCGAAAGAAGCAGCGAATGAGCCAGTAAACCTGAATGGAACAAATTATCTATTACATTCAGTTAGCTGAGTTATCTAACATTGTGTCTGCCTGAAAAAGGAAACATCAGCCTTTTCCTTCTCTGCATGTGGCAATATGTGTATTACAAAAAAAGTGTAGGATGCCTTCTCAGCCAGTTAAAAAAATGACATGATGCAGCATCGCACTGAAAGCTGTTAAAGATAAAACAAGGGGGGAAAAAAGGCCTTGTTTCCATAGCAATCCAATGAGCCACTAGGAATATATATCTATCCAGAAGCTGAATTTTAAAAAGTTACAGCTAAAAACAAGTTAACCACCTTGTGATGTGTACAGAACTGTAAAAGCAGTTTTAACTCAACCTGTTCTAATTTAATTTCTCCCATTTTTGCATCGTAACACTGGGCGGTTTAAGTTGACTATTGTTAGAATTTCATAATACTAGCCTTTGAAAACCACCACAGAGGAGCAAAAAGTGAAGTACTAGCCAAATCCTTAGTAGATACCTTGTGCCCTAGCATGAAGAGACCTTTCCAGCAGATGAAGAAAATATTATGATGATTTAAAGGTCCACCCCTCTGCTTGAGGCAGGATCATCTGTATCCAAATCATGCCATACAAATCCTTCCCTCAACCTATTGCCTAACCCCTTCCTTACACAACGCACACAAGTACAAGTTGTAGCACAGGTAAAGCAGGGGGATAAGGCCAGTCAGCATCAGCACTTACACTGGTTTAAAGATGCCTTATGCCAATTCAGCTTATTTCCCTTTCCACGTGAGGAGAAGCTATGTTGGTATAAGCATATTTATACTAGTATAACTATGTCCATGTGGGGGTGGAGGGATTGGGAAGATTGCATTGCTTTTATGATATCATTGTGTGTCCCAGTTTATATATAGACAAGGCCTTAAAATACCTTCAGGAGCTATGCTTGCTCCTAGAACCCCCGTGTCTTTGGCTGGTTTTCCACCACAACATTTTGCTAATAGTAGAGGGCTACATTGTGAAAAGAGATATCTGCAAATACACTTCAAATGTGCTATTCTGTATGCAACCCTACACTGTTCGCTCCGAATATGAGCATGTATATATGACATAGAGAGCTAGCCTGATGTCTGAGAAAAATAAATAACTATAGAAAATAATTTAAAATGGCCTTTTTGATATCTGTATTGCATCGTTTCATCTTTGTCAGACTTTGGAACCCTATACTGAGTGAGGTTTTTATGTAGTGTCAGCTGACGCAGAGAACCATTAAAATCCAAGTGATGATGGGTTCATTTACCCCATCCAAAGACCTAGCTTTACAAGAAAAGCCATTGTCTTAAAAAAAAAAGTTCACAGATTCTTTGGATCTCTTGCAGTATGTAGGGGATTATGTGTGAAAAGGCTGGAATCACCAGGGACAAACCAGTGGATTTAGGCAATGCACTGCAAAGAAGAGAATTCAGTCTTGGATATGAAACTGGAAGGAGCCCTGCCTTTTTCTCTCTGCTCCTCCCTTTCCGGGAATGTTAGGATATGGAACATCCTTGGAGACACTAGAAATGCTTTGGATGAAAATAATCCCCATTAAATTTACACCAAAACTGTCCAACCTGAATATGTTTCCTTTGATATGTCTACAATGCTTGAGAATGAGTCTTTCCACCTTTACATTCTGTTGTAAGTCAAGAGTAGGCCCCCAAAGACATTAAATGAGCTAAAAATGTGTCAAACTTGGGTAAAGGAATCAAGAACAAGGTTTCCTACATTCTTGGAGTCAAGTATAGGTTTCCCTCGCTTTATGCAGGTTCTGTATGTGTGAATTCACTCTTATGTGATGACCCTCTTCATACCACAAATTTATTATATGCAATATAAATTCACTCTTATATGATCAGTGTTGTGTGTGGATTTTGCAATATAGAAGTAAGGCCATTTCTTTTACCTTTAACCTCAATACACAGAAGCAGACACAGCATGTACTAAATGAGTGAAAGGAGAAGTGCTGTGTAAGGGCTACTGATAAGATATGAAACTAGCTGAATCCGGTCAACAAGGAACCTTGAAAGAGGTACAAGAACTGTTTTTCTAGTGAAGCAGACTACTTGGCAAGAGTATATATAGCATGCAGTCACGAGGGTTAAACTTCTGTGTTCACATGCACAGTGCCACCTGATTGGATAGAGTAGCAGTTTAGTTAGTAAATGATTGGGTATTTTCGCAAGCACAAGCTAATGCTAACATACTAACTAAGGTATAAAAAAAAATTATATCTAATAGGCAGGGTCCCTCCTCGGAGGCACCTCGCTGCAGCGAATAAAAAATTCTGTATCTAACTTTGGGTACTTGCTCTGCGTGATCATTGCCCCAGCCTAGAGTGAACTGCACGTGGCTTACGAGCGTAATTCATAACATCAGTATGGTAGAAGCCTGCAGTCAGCTGCTTTGTGTGGTGCGTTGTGGGAGTGACACGCATCAAAATATAGTTTCCTGTGTGGATCTGTGCTCCTTGCTCGTTGTCTGCAACACATGTTTCTGAAGTTGCCATTCCCATTATGGCTTCTAAGTATCCCGCTAGCTTATCTCCTGCCCCTTTCCCTGGTCCATCAGTGAAGCCTTCACCACCCTCTCTTCACACCAACTATACATTCAGCATCACCCTGTGCTTGTGTGTACTGTCTGCTGTTGATGAGTATCAAAATTGTGTCGTACAAGTGGTAGAAATGGTTCTGGGGGTCAATACAGTTGAGGTCTTGGAACGTATCCTTATTTGGTACATTGTAAAGTGGGTTCCCTTTATGCAAATTCCAGTTATGCACTGTTTTCCAGGGATGTATGGACAGTGAGGGAAACCTGTCCTTTTTTGTTTTGACCTGTAAAATGCCCTATAACCCTATGATGTCACAGCCTTCTGGGCACTGACCTATCCTAGTATGATTATTACTTGCTGTTCATCTTTTCATTCTTCATTCCATCTCTTGTTTAGTGCTTAGACTGATGATGCCCTTTGGTAATGATAATGCTGCCATGCACTACTGCATTCATCCTGTATTAAAGTCACATCAATTTACCATAGCCATTAGTGCAGCAGCACACTTACCCTTGGGTTTTGCTATCATGTTTCTAGTGTACTCTAGAGTCTCACTCTGAATTTGTATCCATTAGTTCCAAATGGATTTTTCAGTGGTCAAAACAGCTGTCATTCCCCTCCCCCTTCCTCTTCCCCTTCCCGCCTCCCTGTGTATTCATCCATGTAGCAATAATGAGGGGTTTCTCTTTCAGACTAAAAAAATCTTAGAAAATGTCAGGCTGAAGGAAAGATGACTAAGGAAGTTCCTCAGCCTTGAGACTGATCTTTTTAATATTTTCACTGATGACCCTAGCACAGAAAAATGGAAATGTGCTAATGAAACTTGCCAATGACACAAAATTAGGGAGCATCAGAAAAGGACCAGAAAATTCTATAGAAGGAATTGGGTGACCTTGAGGACAAAGTAAAGAAATTGCAAAGTTCAAGGTCAAGCATTTAGAAATTAATAGCAAGAATTTATACTATAAATTGGGGGTGGGG
>NW_017728906.1:46629737-46660056 GCF_001723895.1 Crocodylus porosus | reverse complement strand
GCCTTGTGTAAGAGCTAGGTGTTGTTACACTTATTTCAGGATGCACAGATATAAAATGCAATCTGTTGCCCTAGGTTTGCTGAGACAGAGCGAGAGAGAGAGTGAGTGAGTGAGTGAGTGAGTGAGTGTGTGTGTGTGTATGTGTGTGTCTTAGCCAGTTAGTGCCCAGCCTGTACCAGTGCATGGGACTGTTCCAGCCTAAGCGTAGGACTTTGCACTTCTCCTTATTGAACCTCATAACATTTATTTTGGCTCAATCCTTCAATTTGTCTAGGTCTTTTTGAATCCTAGCCTGACCATCCAGCATACTGGCCCTACTCCCCCTAGGTTGGTGTCATCTGCAAACTTGCTGAGGGTGTACTCCAGCCCATCTTCCAAGTCGTTGATGAAGATATTGAACAAAACCAGCCCCAGGACTGACCCCTGGGTTACTCCGCTTGATACTACCAACTAGACATTGAGTCATTGATTACTACTACCCTTTCAGCCCAACGATCCAGCCGGTTTTCTCTCCACCTTATAGTCCATTCATCCAACCTGAATTTCTTTAGCTTGCTTGCAATAATGCAATTTTCTCTGTGTGGATTTTCTTACTGTATTCTCAAATCCCTGCTTTCTTGTTTACCTCTTCATTCACCCATTTCCTTTGCCATAATAGCAGCTGCCCTGAAAATAGCTTGCTTTTGCAGGATGAGTGAATTGGTCTCTTCTTGGAGATCACTCATTCTATTTTAACTTGTCTCATAAGGAAATATTTTAAAAATTAGAGGAATATTTCTGAAGTCCAGAATTCTTCAGAAATTGTCTCAGGAGAGAGGTTTAGCTGCATGGGTTAAATCATTTAAAAAGCTTTAAAAGGAAAGTCTCAAAATATTTTGGTCTGTAATTAAGTACCTGCCCAACTATATCATTTTTTATAACAAAATAGAAAACCAATCCCACAAATACATCCACATTTATACCAATAGAACCATCTCAGCTTGTTCTCTAGGAAGCTGGCAACAGCACCTTTGTAAAGGAACTTATCCAGCAGGGAGGCATGCATCTTAATGTGACCCTCCCAGCTTTCCAGATCCAGTAATGACAATAATTGCAACATTTTGCTGATAGTTCCTAGGTGATGAAAGATTGTTGACTTGGAGTCTGATGTTTATTTAAAACATCTTCATTTGTAATTTGACTGATGTGGACTGTCTTTAATATGTACTTGTGCTGCTACTGCATTGGAAGCACTGGGAATACTGTTCTTGTTTTAATGAAAAATGTGTCATCCTTATTCTGTCTTAGGGTATGTAAAACAAATAAACAATACTGACTTCTTCAGTAGCAGTCTTGCTTCTGAATCTGCTCACAAAAATATACTTTAAGCACCAGATGTATTTACTCATTGCCAAACAAAGGTAAATTGCTTCAGTTTTCTGACATAATTAGTTTGGAGAATATTTTGGTATGTACTAGGTTCTATATGCCTTCACAAGTACATAGTAATACTTCTTACCTATTCCTTGTCTTCTGGGCCTGAGAAATATTACCTTTAATCTCTGAAGACAGAGGGCATGTTTCTCCATTGCTTGCATCTTCAGACTGTACAGGTGCTCCTAGAAAAGTGCTCAATTATATCAACTATACTACTCAACCACACTCAGCCTCAGATTATTTTTTGTGATCAAAGAGGAGAGGACAAGGAGCAATGGCTTCAAATTGCAGCAGCATAAATTTAGGTTGGATATTAGAAAGATCTCTCTCACTATGAAGGTAGTTAAGCATGGAACAAGCTACTCTGAGGTTTATGAAATCTCCAACTTTGTACTTTTTAAAGATCAGGTTAGACAGACACTTGACTGAGCTGGTTTAGTCAGGGATGATCCTGTCTTGAGCAGGTGGCAGAACTAGATGATATCATGAGGTCCCTTTCACCACTTTCTTATGATCCTATATTTTTTTACCCTAACATAATTAAAAGACCAATATATCCTACAAACAAAAGATATAGACACAACTCCCCCCTCAAAAAACAGGTACATGACTTAAAAGGGGGATGAACTCCCCAGCTCCTAAAATCTCACATGGACTGATTTAGTAGGTTTCTTTTGCCTTTTTCTACAGCATGGGACATAGTTCCCTTCTTAGGAGCATATTTTAGCCATCTTTACAATTGCAATTCTAGTTTGTTTCACCTTATGGCAATTCCCTAGGAAACCCTCAGGCAAATCAAGTCTAAGCAAACCTTGGACTCAAACAACATGGCCTAATTTAGTTGAAGTCCAGGATATGTGAAGGCAGTATCTGTTTTGGAAAGTGTCACTTAACCAGAAGTTTTGTTAGAATATTGGTTGCTGCAAGCCCACTTAATCTGGACATAACCCTCAAAATACCAACAGAGACAAAGGAGGGAATATTATGATACAGTTGCCCTAGCTGTCCTTCAGGCTTGAATGATTGTATATTGTCACCTGTTTCTGTTTTTAGGAAAGAGGCCTCAAAAGATCTGTATCAAAATAATTGATTGCAAAAGTTTCTGAAAGAAAAGTTAAATGCGCCTTCAGTCATTAGCATTCTTAAAAATAAATTTGGACAGTTCACAACAATGACAGATGCCTCCTCTTTCTTTTGCAAACAACCGAATTGAAGAAATCAGTATGACAGCCTATAATAGACTGTTATAACTGAGTAAAAGATGATGCAGCTTTAGGAACTTTTCATCTCAGAGCAGAAAGTGGTTTTACAACTTGTCAATAAAAATTCCATTTGAAATAAAAGTAATTAAAATTTATCTCAGGTCTGTCTTTTCATATATGTGGTTTCTTTTGCAAACCAAACAGAATTGTTATTCAATTACTTGTAGTAACATAAAGTAATGTGGCACGACATGAGGATGCATTTTGATTTACACTTTGATTACCCTATAGAGTTACAAACTTCCTAAGCAAAGCTGAAGGGTTAGCCAAGGCCTACTCTGCTTCTGGAGAACAGTGCTTTGAGGCTCCTCTTATTGCAATACTTAAATCATTATATTAAATTATTTTTACCATGTAGAAGGTATGAGCTGGAAAAAAAGATGAAAGACTGAAAAAGAATATAATTCAGGCTGTTGACTGTGTGACTTGGCTTTTTAATTAAAGAGAGAGCCCAGATGACACAAGCCATTCGACTTCAAGATACACTGCTTAGTATGGAAGGGGTCAAGTACTTGCTGGTTTTACACTTCAGGTTATGGAAATATTTACAGGTGTTCAGGACAATCCATTCCCACCAGTTGCTGCTGGTGGTACAGGCCCAGAACTAGTGCGTGATGGTCTGGAGGTGGTGCCAGAGCGCCCTGGCATCCATGGTGTCCTGAGTGGCCTTGTCCTGTCACTCATGTGGAAGTTGGTGACCCAGTCCAGGACACTTAGTGAATGCAGCATGCAGTAGGTGGCATCATGTGGGATATCTGGCTGTTGGCTCAGGGGCAGCAAGCTTCATCCCATGGTGACCTGCTGCCATATCAGATGGTTGTGCATGATGTCTTACAGCCTCCATCCAGAGTTGCTTAGGGTAACAAGCAGGACATGCTGCAGCTGCTGGGTCTGTATGCTTGGGTGAAGGAAGTGGGGTGCCATGGCAGGGTGTGGGCAGGCTGGGACACAGATGCATGTGCGATTCACAAGGGAGGGCACTTGTTTGGGGTCCCTTCTGAAACATCAGGACAAGGTGCAGGGGAGAGTCTGCAGTGACCTGGCAGAGGGTTGGGGACATGCTTGCCTCCCCACAGCAGGTGCTTGGCTGTGCTTGGCAGTTTCTGGCAGCCCAGGGAGCCTGCAGGGCATGCTGGGAGGTGTGAAGGAGGGCCCCTCACTTGCAGGCCTCAGCCAGTGCAGACTACCTGTACAATCCTTCCAAAAGGGTGAACACGTTTACTATTCATTTCTGAACTAAACTGGGCCATTAACAGAAAACTACATAACTTAAATCAGGGGAGGTACTTGGGAAGGCCCTAAGGGGTATGTGCAGGTGGGCAGGGATGGAGCGCTGCCACCCACCACCCCACACCACCGCTTCCCAAGAGCAGGGCCAAGGGGGGCAAGGGCAGCAGCACCCCTCTGCAGGCTGCACAGGTGCTGCCTGGATGACTGGATGTGGGGTAGGGGGAGGGGAGGTTGCACATGGCAGTGGCTGCTGCCACCACCCACCACCCCGCGCTGCCACTGCTCTGTGCATGGCCGCTGGGTGTACATGTATTGAAACAGGCTGAAAACCCTTGACTTAAATCAATTCCATCTGTACACGGCCTTAGAGGATGAACAATAAGCCCCCTTTGTTATTGCAGTGCCATAGTGAAGATTTTGAAAAATCCATTGGACTAGACCCTCAGAGGTAGGCTTCTGTGATAGCAGTGTGCAGGTGAGGTCAGCTTTTGAAAATCAGTCTTTGCTTATCTGTTCCAGAAGCAGCAAGCAAGGCCCAGTACACTTTACTTCTTTATGACTTCATCTATGTTTCACAGAGACTGCCTCATGGTGTACAGGAATTCAGAGTTTCCATTACTCACCTGAGAGAGAGCCACACAGCTCTACGTGAGTGCATAACACAGAAGCACAGATAGGAAATGCCTTCTGTATGTAGCTAAGGTATTTGGCATTTTTTTCGATTTCTTCATCTGAATTGGAAATCCTCTTTCTTATTTTAAGAAACGCAAAGGTGTAATTAATCTGAATTATCAGTGAGATATAATTTCTAACCAAGTGGTAAAAGCGTGATTATAAGCAGGGAGTATTTAGTGGGAGGGAAAAAAAGGAATATAATCATACATTTTTTTATCTACTGACCATGCTCTGCCAATTCCTGTCTTCCTGAAAAGCTCTTTTCAAGACATTAATCCTCTATTACTTGACATATTGCTGCTTCCCAAACTCTGAATATTTGGTGGGGAGCAGCATGCTGTTAATATAAGTGCATTAAAAACTACTGTATCTGAACTTAGATGCAGGTAACTTTTAAATTACAGAGTGTTGTCAAATATTGACATTTATGGTTGATAGCTTTAATATTATTATGTATCTCTCAATAAATTATACTTGCAGAAGTAAAAGAGGAAAATCTAGGTTGTATTAATAGCCACAATAAGCATAACATTCTAAACAGAATTGATGTGAACATCAGTAGAGTAATTTTAATACTATTAAACATGTCTATGTCCTGTGCTAGGAGCTTCTGAATGCAATGTAAGAGTGCTGCAGTGTATCAGGTAGTTCAAATGAAGGAATAAATGGAAGCTTGGTTTTAGATATTAGCTTCTAATGTGGTCCAGGCACTGATTTAAAGGCAGGATCTTAAAAGGTCTTTTAAAGTAGGTCAGATGAGGAATAGTTTATTTCAGGTATTAAACTGAAGTGCATCTTTGGTTGAGGTTGCATAATTCATAAGCAGTCTATGCAGTATCTATTATGGAGAAAACGAGTGTCAGTTTCAAGAACAGGATAATTTCTAAGTGGGCTGAATTTGGTACACAGTGGCCACTCTACACAAGACACTTAGTAAGGGGCAGTATGATGGAGGGACCTTGGTGGAATTATAGCCACTCTGAAATTAGCTTTAGCTCCCTGTAGCCACCTCTCACAGCACCAGCCCTGTCCAAGCCCCCTGCCTCCCCCTTGGACCACCACCATCTGTCCAGCACAGCTGAGTTTGCCTTGTTCCTGCCCAAAGTGGTGCAGCACTCCTGGCCTAGCCCAGCCTGGCCTGGCTTGCAGGGTTGGTATCCCTCCTATGTCTGCACAGCACCCCCCATTTTTTTGTCTAGTGCATGTTGTCCCCCACCGGGAAGAGGCTGGTGCCACCCCTGAGATTGCTGCACAGTAGCTTGTTACTACTGTGCAGTAGCTCATTAGTACTGTGCAGCAGTGTAGCAGGGTACAAACTGTGATGCAACTCTGCTGCGAAGTAGTGAGCTTCTGCACAGTAGTAACAAGCTACTGTGTAGTCAGCATCATCAGGAAGCCATGCAGGGATGCCACTGTGCAGTAATACTGGTTACTGTGCAGTCATTTGGTACTTGGGTATGCAAGTACTAAAGAACTGCTTAGTAACAACTGCACAGTCAGCATCTTATGCAGATGCAGCCAGTGGGGGGGAAGCTCTGAACAGCCATACTAGAGTAAAAGATTCCAAAATGAATGCAATACAACAGGAAATGCATGAGAAATTAGCCACAAAGTATAGCTGCACTTTCTGAACAGTCTGCTAAGTATGCAATGGATACTGAAAGATACTGAAGGCACCCTGAAGGGCTCTGAGCACCTTAAGTCCCCAACAATCTTTTGCAGGACTGAGCCTTAAACTGGGATTCATAATGGAAACCAAATACTCAAACCTTTCCATACAAAAACTGCTGATGGCCTTAATTTCCGTTTCTCTGGCAAGAGATATCACCATGAGGATACCCATGTTTTTATAAAAATAACATCTTCTTCAGCTCCTTCTAATGAGCATACTTACGAGCCTTTACATTTGCACATGAGGCAAGTTTGTGTTTAATACTGGGCAGGGGAAAGTATTCAGCAAAGCAGAAAAGCTCATAAAACTGGTTTATTTTTAGGGTTAGGGTGACGAGCGCTTCTAATCGTTTCAGCCATGAATTCCAGACATTGTGTAGCTACCCAAATGTGAAATTACTTTCTATAAAGTGGCAATTTTACTTAAAGATATTAGTGAATTTTCTAGCCTCTGTGCATTACAGCATGGTTTTAGTTGTGGATAGGGCACCTGAGGAAGATGGGATAATTATTACTTGGAAAATGTAAAAATAGGGGGCCAGGTTGTCCCTTTCTGTGGGCAGATCAAAGGGGAAAGGCTAAAGAGATAAGAACATAAGAAAACCCCAGTTTAAGGCTCAGTCCTGCTAAGTTTTCTGTCAAGTGCCATATCTAGAAGAAAAGGTTTTTAGGGGCAATTGAAGCTGCAAGAGTTAAGGCGGGGTGGACAATTATTTCAGGTGGAGGACCGCTTAATGTGGTTCCGTGAGCTTTTGAGGACTGCATGGGTACCCCTGTCTCTTGACAGTTGCTCTGCCCCCTGATCACCATCTTGGGACCAGAATTCTAACTTACAACCACTGACCTTTGCCACTGGAATTCCCTCCCTTTGGGCCCCCCTCCCAAATACTCCTTTTGGGTGGGGGGTTGCCATCTTAGAATCAGAAAAAACCCCTAAATCATAGATTAAAAGTAAAACACCTACTATACCATTTTAATTTTTTTACAAAACATATTTTGGCATGATTTCTGTTTGTGTAGTATATACAGAGGTGATTACATAATAACTCAAAATAAATTCTTAGGCTTTTATAGTGTGTGTGTGTGTGTGTGTATGTGTGTGTTGTGGGGTATGGGAGTGTGAGGTTGTGTGTGGTTAATTACAGTGCAGCTCTTTTAGAAAGACTAGACGCAAGGGAAATTAGGGCCAGGGTGTAAATTATGAATGAATTCGTACTAATAATCAATATAAATTATCCCCCAAAATTGGCCTAAACAATTGCTCTTCCTCTCGGACAGTTGTCTCCAAACTTTTTTGATCGTGCACCCGTAGCAGTAAAAAATTTTTGAGCACGCACCCCCAATATATATATATTAATATAAATATAAATAGAAGTTCTCATATTTTCTTCCCGCACCACGATGGATTGTCTTGTGTACTCCCTGTGGTGTGCACACCCCACTTTGGAGACCACTGCTCTAGGAGATCACCCTTCAAAACTTAACAGTTTCCGTGTCCTTCCTTAACTGTTGTTTAGCAAAGCTCCATCTTTTTTAGATAAATGAGACAGAATCAATGTCTGAATGAATGAACAGATAGAGCTCTTTTTGTTACCCCTTCCATTCAACATCTATGTGAGGTGGCCAGGAATGTTAATAAAGAGATGTAGGCCACAGAGTATCCTGTATAAAGCACTGGACACTGGACTCAACTTGAGGAGTTTGACTGGGATGTCTGGTGCTCTTACCAGGACTGAGAAACTCTTAGGTACTTGGCTGGAGGGTCTTATTGTTTCACTCAGGGTCAAACCAATTGACAAAATTTGGGATCAGGAAGGAATTTCCCCCCTATATCCAGTTGGTAAGAGGTGTGGTATTTTTTGTCTCTTCTGTATTACAAAGTATATTCTTTTAAAAACCAACTCAACATATTTTAGCTTAATAAATCGCATTTCATTACAGTGGCAAGGCATAGGCAGCACCCTTGTCTCTGCTATTTTTTGCTTGTTATATGTTGTCTCTCCACATCCATCCATCAGAATGTTTTGTGCCTATAGTCTGATAAATGGATTGGAGTGGACAATGTTGTGGATCCTTTTGGAGAAACAGTTACCTGTGAAAACAGGGGGACTGGACTTAAAGGTCCAGGGAGCTCCTTCTAATATCATGTTCCTGTGTATGTGAATGTACCATTTTGTACAAATTGTACCATTTTTATAAGAGATCCCTTTAGTACAATTGTATAGGCCATCTGCTTGGGATAGATGATTTAGGATTACACTATGCATAACTGGCTGCAGTACAATGTAGGTAGCAGAGGAATAATGTGAGGAAGCTGAAAGAAGCAGGCAGAACTATTTGGCCATAGATGTTAGTACCAGAAATTGGTAGTGTGTGGCCATTATTTGTAAAAAGGGTTTCACAAAGTGGGGGTCACATCAGACCCCCGGTTGAAGTGTATATTTTTCCATGTGGACTTTATGGCTAGGGACAGACATTACACATAAACCAGTTTAAGTGATCAGAAACTGGTTTAAACCTGTAACAGAACAGATGTTCAGTGCACATAAACCAGTTTGAAAAAGGCCGAAACTGGTTTGAGATAAACCTGGTTGAATGTAGTATCAGACTTAACTGATTTGGGTCAAATCAATTTATGCAATGTCTGTCCCAGACCCCTTACTGGTTTAAGTTAAATCCGAGTCCCCCAGCATCCCAGATGCTTTGCAACCTTGGGCAGGGCTCTGCTTTCTGCTGCAGCCCAGCAGAGCTGGTCCCACCCCTCTGCTCCCTGGCTAGAGCTCCAGCAGAGACTGCAGGCACAGCAGATCTGCCTGGCTTCCTCCTGCCCCTTCCCAGCCACACTCGCTGCTCAAACAGGGATTCTCCCTTCACCTCTACCTTACATACCTCTCAGCATTAGCTAGCATACTACATGCTAGCTACAGGTTTATGCTGTGAGAGACAGGACAAAGGCAGACAGGATAGCATTAGCTTAAGCCTTTTTGGAGCTAATCAACAGGTAGCTGGTAATATCCTTCCATTCATTCGTTGGAAAAAGTTTGTTAAGAAGTTGAACTAATCAGAGGCCTTTGTTTTGTTTGATGGCTGATAAATGTTACATCTCCCTCTGTCACTCCCTGCTGTGTAACTTGATGCTCTATTATCAACTGCCAGCTGGCACCCCCGCTGGTCAGGAGGTGTGGGGGGGGGAACCCCTCACTAATCAGAGCATCTTGCCAGGGTCTGACCATGCCCCACTAGGCTCAGCACTGAAGAAAGGAGGGGAGGGCTGCTCTAGTGCCCCCCTGGGCTTCTAGCCTGAGCCACTGCGGGCATGTGCCTGCATTTCTGGAATGAAAAGGGAATGTCTATTCACTAGGGCTGTGCAAAGCTTTGGTCCATGATTTGATTTGGTGGAGATTTGGCACAATTTGGTGGCCAAATCTCCAAACCTGAATCAAATCAGGAGACCCTTTAATCTCTCCAAATTGAATCGGAACCCTCTGAATCGATTTGGAGAAATTCAGAAAGGTTCAGAGATTCGGACATATACACAGCTTTAAATGTTTTTTCTATATACCTCAAGGTACCAGGTGGCTTGTGAATGCTGCAATGCTGGAGTGGATGGAGCATCCAACAGGAGCGCAGGGAGCTTCCCAGTGTGCTCAGCAGCATACCTGGAAGTGGACCACAGGCACTTCCAGTCTGCTTCTGGGTCTGCTGGAGAGCATGTGGGGGTTGCCCTGCGCCCCCCCCAGCTTGGTAACTGGTGCCTCCTGGGCCTGAGGGGGCACCCATGGTCCCCCTGCAGCCAATTGCTGAGTCAGGAGGTATAGACCCCGCCCCCCCCCCGCCTCCACAGTGTGCTTCCTGGCAGACCTGGAAGAGAACTGGAAGTAGTTCTGGTCCACTTCTGGGTTCACTGTCAAGCTTGTGGGGAGCCCCCCCATACTTCTGTTGGATGCTTCGTCTGCCCCAACATTGCAGCATTCATGAGCCATGCCTGGTACCTTGAGGTATGCAGAAAAAACATCAAAGGTGTGTCTAGGGCTGAATCGCTGATTCTCTGAATCAGCATCGAATCTTCGGATTAGGCTGAATCAAATCAGGGACAGTGATCTGAATCAATGAATTGAATCACTGTCCCTGATTCAGGCCGACTCTGAATCTGAATCTAATACAGCCTGTTTTGCATACCCCTACTATCCTCCTCCAAAATGGTTCAAGCTTTGCAGTTTAAATTAAGCTGAAAAGATTGAATCAATTCAGGCTCAGGCTTTTTGAATGTCTGTCCCTAACCTATAAGGTGTATATGACCTTTTGCTTTGAAAGAAGTTACTGCTACCCTTTATCTACTTGGGTGTACACAGAGAGTAACATCAGATTATCAGATCTGATTATCATTGATGAGGAAAAGTACTGGGGCAAGCAAAAATAAAGTTAAGCCATAATAAGAAGCATAAGTAAAGGCCGAAAAACAAAGGGGACTTGAGATAAAACTTATCAGGAAACAGCTGGAGAAAACACGTTTAGTCTAGTGGGACTCCAAAGTGATTTATTGTCAGACTGCCAAGAATGTATTCAGGGGGAGGCTTCTGTGTGTTTTTTTTCTCACAAGTATATAACAGAGCCTGTATCCAGCAGCTGCAGAGAATTAGCTGCCCTTGCTTCTTCTCCTGTGGCCATGTAAAATAAAGCGCTCTGTTAGCCAAGCAGTGATCCTGTCGTGATTTCCACATCATCATCAATACCTGGAAGACTCAAACTCTGAAAAGTTCCCAGTTGTGCTGTAATGCATGACCAGGCATCAATCATTTTGAGCAAACTTGCCTCATTATGGAGGCCAATAGATGAGAGAGACACAGGGACAGAACTATGATCCAGTGACACCAGGATCTATTTCTTCCCAGAAATATTTGCCATACATTCAGTCAAATATGTGGATCTTGGATTGGTCTCCTCATTGGTCATCTACAGACCCACCAATGACTTCCCTATTGACTAAAAGACCATCCTCCTTGTATTGAAGGATTGCTGATGCTGCTGACAACACATAGAATATCTAATTCAGAATGCATCGTGCCCTCTTATGAAGAGAACATAATGTTAGAACTCTGCTAGCTGCACTAGTTGCTAGTGGACATCCGTGTGGAATTTATGTATGGATGCTTACCTCAATGGATCTCTTACTAAGCAAAAATAAGGAAAACTTCCAGTGACCAAAGTGTTTTTTAGATTACACTCTAAATGGATTTGGACTCTCTCCCTTTTTACCAGAATTTCATAATTATGGTAATCAGCAGGGATCATGGTTTTCTCTGATTAAAAAATCCCCAACTTTGGGTTTAAAACCAGGATCCCTGGTAATTAGAGATGCCTGTGTAACAGGGCCTCCATTGAGACCCTGTTGCTAAGGGAACGGGGGTAGCCAGAGATAATTATCCTGTGAGGAGGGCAGGCCCCGGCCCTTAAGGAGCCAATGGCAATTAGACTCCGGGGGATAAGATGGGGAGGAAGAGGAGGAAGGGCACCTTCAGGCACCACAGTGGAAAGCACTGAGAGGTGCTGCAAAGGACAGAGCCTCCAGAGAGGAGGATCAGGGAAGTGAGACCCGACTCAGATTCAGAGGGAACAAAGGGATCCCGGAGCCCAGACACCAGCTGACCTTGGCTCAACAGCAACGGCGGTGAGTGCCGGGAGAAGCGGAGCCTCGTCCTGGGCTGGAGCAGAGGCTGACATCAGATCGGGGAGGCTACGGTGAGTTGAAGAGGGGGCGAGAGGGGGAGGACTCCTACCCAGACCCCTGAAGAGTCCAGGGGATGCTAGGACCTCCCCCCCCCCCCCAATCAGAGTGAGATGCGGAGGACCAGGAGACCAGGGGAGAGCTGTTGAGCCTGTGTGCCGGCTCTGCTGGAGAAAGCCGCATGCGGCTGCTGTAACAAGCCACTAATTGGCTCATTAGCAGCAATGATAGGACTAAACATGGCCGTAACAAGCCACTAATAGGGTAACTAGATAAAGGTGGCGTGGCTTCCATGGATTGTAACACTAGACTGGGGGGCTGGCCAGGACCCTGGAGATCCCGAGATTAACCCTTTGGACTGCGATCTCCCACAAAAGGGGAGTTTCCTGTTAACAACAGCAAACCACTGAATAAAAGCACTAAAAGTAAGTTTATTGCAGTGTGGTACTTCCTGCGGGTACTTCCTCCTGTTACAACAAATTTCATTTCATTAAGATCCAAGTCATGGCAGGCAGGAAATACAAGGATAGAGGGGGTACTTGACGGACCCGCTGACAGCCTGCAACATACTAGGAAATAAAGAAGCCCTTGATGAAAGTCCAGTTCTGGGATTCCCCTTAAAATTGACCTTTCTTCTTGCAGTCTGGATGTCTTGGGAGTGCAAGACACTGAATGAAAGTATTTTGCAGCTCAAGCCATGATGATCCTCCTTGAACCTGTAATTTTCCCCTTCCTTCTCTTCTAGTCTCAGTTGCAGTTACTGGTCAGGATTTTTGCTCGGCTTATCCCCTGCCTAACCCCATCAGTCTGAATAAGAGCATGATGCAGGGATCAGTCTCTGAATGTTTTCTCACAGATCAGGAGTCCTGTTGGCTCCCACGCATGGAAAAGTCTCGATTTCCCAGTGGCTTAGTACTGTGATTTTTCACTTTTGTCTTTCAGGCTGGCTCTTCATCTGAAGCATAATGGGCCCAGTCAGGCTTGTGATAAAGGGCAAGACCACCAGGAGATGAGCAATACGCCTGTGAGCTTTAAGAAGAGCTTATCCTTCAGGACTCATGGCTCTGGTGAGCAGTAGTTTGAAATTCCATTGTAAATAGCATGGACAGTGCTGCTAACTCCATGTTCTCACCACTAATACAGTGAGAACTGGATGGCAACATTAGGACTGCTGAACAGAGAAGATGAAAAAGAAATTGCTTTGTAATGGCTAGGAATTCATACACATGCATTTAAAAACAAAAGGCCATGGAAAGAGGTTCCTGTCATACAAGGAGCAATGCTCTTCAGTTGCAGCAAGGGAAGTTTAGGTAAGATATTAGGAAAAATGTCTCGCAAGGAGGGGAAAGCACTGGAATAGGTAATCCAGAGAAGTTATGGAATCTCCATCCCTGGAGGTTTTTAAAACTGGGCTAGTTGGGGCTGGTCCTGCTTTGAGCAGAGGTTGGACTAGATGACCTCCGGAGGTCCCTGCCAACCCTCATTTTCTATGACTCTGTATCTACCTAGTATACTTTCCCCCCTGCCCTATCTTTTCTTTTTTTTTTTTTTTTTTACAAAGTTGAACTTTTGCAGATGTTGCAATATGACGATGCAACAATGACATTTTTTAAAGACATCTCCCTTAGGAATATTTTTGTTTGTGATTTCTTTGTTTAGCAGGTAGGATTTGCCTGCTAGCAAAGACAGAATCTCATTTATATACAAACTATACTTATTTTGATAAGTTAATGAAGTTGTAGAGATGTTTTGCTAACAAAGCATAGATGAGGTTCCCCTCAGTTCTCTCTGCAGGGCCATAATTGTTTATTTTAAGTACAAAGTTTCTCTGAGGCATTTGGTTCCTTCAGTTCTTAGCAAGTTTGGTTGAATTACACCAGACACCGGTTTTCCTAATTTGCATTGCTGTCTACTGGGAGAATTTGTTCATTTTGGCTTTTACTCATCATGTTTATGCTTTACTTTATTATTGTTCAAATACATAATGTTGTACCTGAACAATAATAACTGAAACTTCAGCACATGTTATGGATTAAGATAGGATTACCATAGTCTGCCTCTGACGGAATCATTCTGTTAGAAACAGAAGAGAAGAGCAAACAGATTGGCAAAATCAGCAACTATTACAATTATGGCTTTTCACAACTTTCTTATGGGGCACTTGACTTCTTATGTCTCTCTGATTTCAGATGGAAATGCTTAAAATTTTTGGCAGTGGACAGTGGAGAAAACTAAAATCTCATTGTGAAGCCAGGTATCTGGACATCATGTTTTGGATTTTTGCACCCAATATGTAAATTCCTTCTGTTGTGCCTTTTCTCAAAATTAATCTGTAGGAAGTTCTTTTACAGTCATATTTATTCTTGGTTTCTCATAATAATTCAGTTGCTGTATTTTATATCCTGTAGTTTCAGTTAACACACATTTAATTCTTTGCCTTTTTTTCCTGCTAATTCTAGTTCATACTCTAGTACTGTGTTATCATTGTGCTTCTGATAGCCGCTGGTCTCTAAGCTTCTTTTATCCAATATTTCCTCTCTAGTTAAAATAAAACTGCTTGTTTAATTTGTGATAACCCTTGCCATCCCTATATCACCCCCACTGTTGTACTAGTGCACTGATGCTCTGAAATTGAGAAATGGCTTTAAAAACTCTTTGCTGTAGACCAGGATTCTCAGACAAGATAGACTCTGTCCTGAAGAGTTTATGATATAAATCAGGCTTGTCCAACATACAGCCCTGCAAGCTGTTTTCTGAGGCCTGAGGTGCTGTGACGGGAAACGAAAGTAAACACTACTTTCATTTGGGGGTGATATGATACCGCTTCCTGTGAGGTCTTTGAATATGGCTTGCTGGCCCACCGTGTGATAAAAAGTTCATGATCCAGCCCCACATTCAAAAGGGTTGGACATCCCTGATATAAATAAACAGGTCAAAGAGTAGGACACAAAGAGGTGAATTGACTTGCCCAAGTCTAGTCAGCTGGTCAATGGCAGAGATGGGAAAAGAACCCATGTCTGGTATTTTATTATGTGTGGCATTCTGATTTTCCATGGGAAGAACCCTGGGCCTCCCAGCAATTACAGATTTGTTGCCACTTTTCACCTCCCTTCCTACATGCCACAAAGCCTTCCCAGTTCTGTTTGACTGGGAAGAGCTTTGATTCTAGCTATTGACAGAATAGTAACTTGAGTCCTTTAGCCCCACTGAAAGGAAAATGAATGATGTAATTTGGCTCCTTTTCACTCCTACTGACTGCCAGGACATTATTTCTGTATCAGTGCACATGGCCATTTGGCATCAAGTGAGACCCCTCTCTTTGTAAGTGTCGGCAGGATGTTAATTCCTTCTGATGTCCCAGTAACTTATCTGAAACATTACAGCAGCATTTCTTTTAGGGGACAACTGAATCTCATATTTCCTGACAAAAAGGGAACATGTAGGACTTCATTCCATGTGTAGCAGCTGAGGTAGTAACTGGGCACCTCCTTTGGTGCAACCCTGCTTAACAGCATGTCAATTTTGTTGTGTACTTTCAATTTCAAAGGGATGGCAAGGCTATTTGTTTTACTTTTAGGGCTAGTTCTGCTCCAGGGAACCTTTCCATTTGATTTCACTAAGCCTGTTTATTCTACAGTCTTTAGATTTGAATACTATTCATTTTAAGGGTTAGTAGACAGCTTCAGAAACTGTAAGCCATGTGTACAGAATCACATGGCAGCTGCAATGCTGTATTTCTGCCCAGCCTATGATCCTCCCTTTACCAGATTAAAATATTCTGCCTTCAGCGGCTTTATGTCAGTTCATTAACTTTAGTTTATTGCCTATGAAGACAGTTCTATGAATTTTCTCTGTGGATTCTTTTGAACAGGCATAATTTGGAGGTGGGGTAGGAAGAAAAACAAGGGAGTTATCTCCTAATCCAGAGATAGATTTGTGTATTTACCTGACTAAAAACAGGCATTGGAGGTACTGTACTGTACTTCTGCATTGAATTCTCATTTGTCATTGCTGATAAAGTGATACCACTAGCAATTGTTTTTTTTATTAATGCTATTATTTTTGTGTGGGGTAAATGGATGAGTGGGCCCTGACAGACAATATTAGTGCTAACAGTGTGTTAGAACAGTAGAGCAGATGAATGTGAATGCTGATGGCTAGAAAATGATATTTAGAGATTTGCTTTTAGGAACTGGCTTTTAGGTAGAGTAGATATGCATTAGGACAATGGTTCAGGGGAATGGCAAGGGTTAATTGGTTCCTAAAAAGCCTGCTTGTGACAAAGTTTCACATTTTCAGTTTTTGAGGCCAAAACAAGTAGACAAGCATGCTGGAAAATTGAAAACATGCAACACAGTGTTTCCTGAAAACCTATAACAAGAGATAAAGGACTCTGCAGCATTGGGATTAGGTCACAGTGATAAGCTGCAAAGCCCCTGGGATTTCCAGTTTTGGTGAAATTACTAAATTAGGAGGTTGGGCATGCCCAAAATAATATACTGCTAAATGACCAAATTAAGATGTGTGCATGGGATGGGTTTGTTGAAACAAAGGAATATGCTGACAAACAGAACATGGACAGTATGGCGACCACAGGGAAACCAATCAATGGTACCCAAAAATGAAGTCATCAGCGGAGAAAGAATACAAAAGGAGGGACCTCCAGAGGGGTGTGTGAGGGGTGGGGGGGAGGGGAATCTTGAGGCCACCATGGACAGGCCACCAGCCCATCTCACCTACCCCACTAGGGGAGGGAGGGAGGACATTGGCCTTGACTTCCAGGCTGCTGATATCTGATGCGGAGTAGGTTGAATTTGCTTTTCAATGCACAAACATGGATCTGTTATGGATATATTTTCCAATCCTTGCCCCAAAATTACTTGATTATATTTCTCCCTCCTGCCCTTCCTCACATTTGACTTCTTCTTGGATGATTTGTCTTTATCACTTCCTTGTCAGCTGGGAAAACCTGGCTCTTTGCTAAGAAATTTCTTACAAACATTTCACATTTCACAAACACTCACAATTTCTCATAGAAATTTCTGTGTCATTAAAGCCTGGTACAATGCTACACTTTTGCTGGTGTCACAAGGGATCATTAGAAAGGGGTGGGAGATCCCTTCCCTAGCGTGGGTCACACAGGAGACAACCTGTCACTGTAACAAATAGAAAAGCCCTGAGGACAGGGCAAACTCACCCCCTACAGGCACAGCCAGGCTGGACAAGCCATGAAGGGGCGGAGCACCCATGCACTTCGTCAGCCACTTTTCTCTGCAGCTGGAGCTGGTGCACCCCAGTGACATCATCCCAGAGTGCTGGCTGGCATGAATAAAAGCTGGTGGTGGGAAAGCAGCAGGGGTGAGGCAGCTGCAGGATCGCCCCCCGGGGCTGAGCAGAGACCTCAGCCACCCACAAGGAGGGGCTAGAGTGGGACACCGCAGGAGGGCCCAAAGTCTAAGTTAAAGGGCTACACCACCTTGTGTGATGAGGGAGTCATCTAGGAGGAGGATGCCAAGAGATGACACAGTCAACAAATATGGGACACATGAATGGGGAGTAGGCTAAGGTCCCTCCCTGGAACTTGGTTCCTTTTTTCCTTTTTTTTTCACCTTGAAGCCTCAGGGCCCAAGAAGGGGCCATTGGGCAGATGCCAAGGGCTGAGTAGGCTGGGGCTGCTCAGGAGACCCGAACACAGAGAAGCTAGGCCCATCCTTAAGGCTATCACACCGCCCCAGGCAAATCTGGGTGGCAGGAGTAAAGACTGTAGCCAATATCAGGGATCCTGAACAGAAAGGAGAGAGTGGGATACTACATCAAGGCAAAGCGGAATTGGCCATTGCGTGGCAGTCCAATAGGCTGGTGCATGGCTGGGGTGTAGGGAAGGTGGAGCCTCAAGAATGCCTGCTAATGACGACACCTGGTGCATTCCCCATGATGGAAGGGAACGCTTCTACTGAACATAACACCCAAGACATGGCAGGTGGGTACCAAGGTATCCCCCCCAGAAAGCGTGACCTGTGTCACGACAGCAGGAGCCATCCTTGTGACAGACCCCTAGCATGCACTCCAGGGCTGCATGGGAGATGCTCCACAAAGTCAAGCAGATACAGCTGGTATAAGTGATCAGAAACTGCTCTATACTTATAATAGAACAGAAGTTTAGTGTATGCAGACTGGTTTAAAAATGGCAGAATCTGGTCTAAGATTTGAATCTCCCCCCCAAGGGTAAATGTTTGTTCTGTTTGCTACAGACCTGGGGGCCATAGCAGAAGTATTCACATTATGACCCCTGTCATGTAATACCAGGTAACACCTGCTAATTATGCTAACACTCCAAACTATGATTTTGACCCTACAAATTGAAAAACTGTAATCAGTCATAATGCCTTGTGACTGAAGTAGACACAAACCCTCCTTAGGGCCATCATTGATAGTACTGTCCAGAAACCTTGAAAGATTTTCAATGCTAAAAAAAAGAACTGATTTTAAAACTATGTAAGAAAGTCCAGTACAGTGTCTTATCCTTGCAAGAGATGCACTGAGGGCCTCATAATAATCATCCTTCAATCCCTGGAATGATTATGATGATTGAAAGACCACACAAGCAATTTGGAAGTGCCATATTTACTAAAACTGGAACAGTCATCATTTCTACAGCAAAGACTGAAGATAACAACATAGAAATCCTAACAGATGAACTAAATGGAATCATAATCCATCAGTCTACAAACCACCCAACATGAGTTTCAATTTTACAGATACAGCAGGGGTCATTCTGAATAAACAACAGGTGATCATTGGTGACTTTGACAATGAGACCAATAAAGATTGGTGAAGCAGTAGAAGCTTGGTCAGATACATACCCACTGAGTTTGATTCATGACCCAAAGCTACCTAAATCATTCAACAGTGGCCGCTGGAAACAAGGATACAACCCAGACCTTATTTTCACCAGCAACACCATTGCTGGGATAAGTAATAAAATGGTATTAGACCCCATCCCACATTCCCAACATCGACTAACTGGCATTCAGATCAAGGCTGTGGTAACGTCTATAACGGTGCCATTTTGCTGGTGTTTCAATCTAAAAAAAGCAAACTGGAAAGACTTTTCAGAATACCTTGATGCCACAGTCAAAACCATCAAAACATTGACTGCAAACTATGACCAATTCATAAAAGCTGTATAGAAATCTGCAAAGAAGAACAATTTGCTGGGCCGCCGTAAGAATTACATCCCAGGTCTCACTCCACAGACCACTGGCCTATATGAAGACTACAGGGAGCACTCTGAATGAGACCCTTTTACCATAAGCATCATCATTACAGGTGAGGAGCTCTTGTTAGCCATCACAGAAAAACACAGGATATCCTGGCAGACCTTGACTGAGTCAACTGATATGATGCATAATAGTAAAAAGGCATGGGTGACAATACATAAACTAAGTGATGATCCATGAAAAGCAGATCAACATCATAAAGTCACTGCTAACCAAATTGCTCACCAGATGCTTCTCAATGGAAACCCCCCCCAAATCAAAACTAAACAAACAAACAAAATTTCAACTGGAAAGGTACAAGCACCCAAAAGACCTGGGGTTTACAAGCCCCTTCTCAATGATGGAGTTGAACACTGGTATTAACACTGTGAAGACGGGGAAAGCAACTGGTTTTGATGACATACTTACTGAACAAATCAAGCAATAAGAACCCCAGGCTAAAGACTGACTCCCTCTGCCTATACAATTCATGCACAGCCAGTTAAGAAATTCCAAAGGTATGGTGACATGCGCCGGTCTTCTAAATCCGCACTTCTAAATCCAAGGAAAGATCCATCTGACCCAAAAAGCTTTAGACCTATCTCTCTGCTATGCCACACATACAAATTTTATGAATGACTGATACTGAACTGGCTAGCCCCATATGTGAATAACACCTAATCCCTGAACAGGGTGGCTTTTGCCCTGGAAAAGTCAACAACAAGCCAGGTGCTCAATCTAACTCAACATATCGAGGCTGGTTTTGAAAGAAGCCAAATCACTGGAGCAGTGTTCATTGACCTAACAGCCACCTATGATACAGTTAACCACTGGTGACTCCTTCACAAGACCCTGGAAATGACAAAAGATCTACACCTTATGGAGCTGAAATGAACCCTGTCAAAAACAGACATTTTTTTGTCAAACTGAATAGGAAGTGAAGCAGATGGAGATGACAGATTAATAGCCTCCTCCAAGGAAGCATGCTTGAACTGCTGTTATATAACAGCTATACGAATGAACAACCATTTTATATGAAAACAAAACGCTTTATCTACCTGTGCATAACAGCTCAGAACACTGGCTTTGATCATGTCAAAAAATCCCTAAACAAGGCACTAATTGGCCTAACTTCATACTACATTGAAAACCAATTACATGCCAACCCAGTGAAAAAACAAGCATATGCCCTTCGATCTGAAAAACCAAATGGCCAATTGCTAGCTCAACATTACATGGTCTGGAATCCCACTATCACACTGTCCAAATCCCATTTACCTTGGAGTTACCCTTGACTAAACCTCTCTCATAAAAAGAATGCATCATGAAGACAAAAACAAAGGTGAGCATTTGTAACAACATTCTATATAAGTTCAACAAAATGAAATAGGGAGCTAGCCCCTCAACCATCCAAACCACTGCTCAGACTCTCAGCTGCTCCTCTGTTGAGTATGCATGCCCTGTATGGAAGAGATCCATACATGCTGAGTGCCTTGACTCCATTCTGAATGACAGCTGCTGATGCGTCACAGGATGTCTGAAGCCTACCAGACTATACAGTGTGTACCTGCTGGCTGGCATCACTTCACCTGACATCAGAAGAGCAGTGGCCAACAGGATAGAATGATTCAGACAAACTGAAGATATGGGATACCTGCTGAATGACCATTCCACAGCATACAAATGTCTGAAGTCATGCAGGAGCTTTCTCACTAGTACCTAACCTCTCGATATCACACCTAAGGAGACATGACTACAGATGTGGAATAACAGGCTGAAGAAAATATCTGACAGCAAAAAAAGGACATTCTAGCAGCTGAGTCCTTAGGAGTAGGGGGCCAATGAACCATGGCAAAGTGTTAATGTGTCAACTGCCTATGTACTGGAGTTGGATGTTCCAAGGAATTAATGAAGAAATGGGGTTATACCACTGGTTCCACCACCTATGACTGAGTCACAAAGCCTCAGACTATGCAACAACACCTGCTGTGTTTATGCCTGTTGCTCCAACACTATGCCTGCTGCTTGAAGGCACCTGCAATGAAAGATTTTGCGAAGTACAATAAATGAGCACAAGCATGTGTAACAAAATGGTCAAATGTGGTGTAAAGACACAAGTAGAAGCAGCTACTGATCTAAATTATGCCACTTACAGAAAACTGCATAACTTCGATGAATTATGCCTCAGGGTTTTTACATGTCTGTACCTAACCTAAGAGCCAAACACATGGCTTGTCAGTAGGGAGATCAGTGCCATGGTTTAGAAATAGCTTATAGATAACAGCTAAAAGAGCTAGAGTTGGGCTATCCTTCTTTTGCACCAGATTTCATGTTGGGAGAGCACCTCATCACATGAAAATAAAGCTGCTTTAGAAAACTTGTCCCCATAATTTTCTTCCTCCTTCTATAGATTTCATAGACATTAGGGCTGGAAGGGATCTTGGAAGGTCATCGAATCCAGCTCCCTGCCCAAAGGACAGGAAGTCAGCTGGGGTCATGGGATCCCAGCAAGATAAGCATCCAATTTGCTCTTGAAGGTGTTCAGTGTAGGTGCTTGAACCACCTCTGATGGCAGGCTGTCCCAGACCTTTGGGGGCTTGGACAGTAAAGAAATTCTTCCTTATGTCCAGCCTGAAACAGTCTCGCAGTAGTTTATGACCATTCAACCTTGTCATCCCTTGGGGCGCTCTGGTGAACAAACGTTCCCCCAGATCCTGGTGGTCACCCTGATAAACTTGTAGGTGGCCATCAGATCACCGTCATCGTCATTGTCAGCTGTTGGCTGGTTGATGGCACTGACTTCTAAAATCCTTGTCTCTAGCTTTGTGTATGAAAGGTGGTGCCCAGCCGAGCATTTCAAGTCATCTTCAGCCTTGCATCACTATCTCTTGTTTCTATTTTGTATCTCTGATGGCACCCTGTGTTACAGAAATTCCTGCAGTACTCTTACAGCCAACTTTTCTGTTGATTACAAATAAGTTTTCATCCATCCAGGGATTTACAGATGCTCTGTCCATTTAATGATTCACTGAGATGGAATCTATACCAGTAACATTTGCAATAGCTGTTTTACTTAACTTCCTTCTGACTGTATGAAATACAATGGAATCCAGGAGGTGGAGCTAAAAGATATATCACTTAGAAACAGAGATGAGATTCAGCACATGCTTATGTTACAATCAGTGTCAATGCCAGCTATAGTATAAGGCAACTGTGATTGCAAAGGCACTTAAGATCAAACATAGATGCTGGTTGAACTGTAGACTGGATTTGGGAAGAGGAGTAGACATGCAGAAAAAAATTATTAGCTGGCCTAGGAATCACTCCATCCTCATGGAATGCTTAAGAATTTTGTGTTACTATTTAAAATGGGATATAATTCAGAGAGTGATCTGAAAACTACTTACATACGGAGATTGAATGAATCAATGGTGCAGAATGGAATCCAAAACTAGATGTAGATCTAACTTCTGTGGCAGGTACCAACTGTGACATAAGCAGCTGCTCTGGGCACTGACTAATCACAATGGCAATCTTATAAGAAACAGCAAATGGAAATTCCCCAGGCTGTGCCCACTGCTCCAGATGTTTTGCTGCGTCATTATGTCTCTGGGTCCCAAGATCATTAGTCCAAGACAGAGCTGCTCCAGGAGGAGCTTCAGGGTAGGAACTGTCACTCAGTTCCACCCTGTGCTTCCTTTCAGTGACGAGGGGAAATTGATTACATTCCTTCTGAGTATTTTAGCTAGTTCTGATGACTGGTGGGTGTGTGAAAGATAGGAGGAACAGAACATTGCTCTATTATCTTTCTGCTTTGCCCCCTGAGCTGAAGACACCATCTGCAGAGCTGGCCTGTGTAGTCAGGGGTAGGCAGGGCCTATTCTCTAGTGTGGCCATGTAGGCTCTTGGTTAAAACTTCAACCCTAAAACATTTCAAATGTGGTAGATGTGAATTCAAAATCAACTCTGTATTCCTGTTTGCTCCTTGGTCCCATCTTTACCATAAACTTCTACCAAAGTCTCAGCATCCCAGGCATCTTTTTGTTACCATTTTGCTGCATACCATATCTCTGTCATAGGCTAAGTACAGACAGTCAAAAAGCCTGAGGCTGAATCGATTCAGCCTTTGCAGGTTAGTCTAAACTGCAGAGATTAAATTGGAACAGAAGTGAACAGACATTTACCTTTGATTCAGGAAATGCAGCTACATGCCTGCAGTGGCTCATGCCAGAAGCCAGGAGATGCTAGAGCACAGCTCTCTGTCTGTGTGCTCACTTCTTTTTCCTGCTGCCCCTGGGGTCGCTGGGATTTGCAGTCCAGAATCACAGTAGCAGGACTCTGCAGGGTTGCTCATCACTTCCTTTTCCTGCTTCCAGTGCCTCTGGGATATATAGTCCACAGTTGCAGCCAGCAGTAAGTTTGAGCTAGGGAAGGGATGTTTAACCTCACTCCCCGGCCTCAGACCCCGGCTGGGCTTTTCCTATGGGGAGATGTCGCAGGGCACTTAAGTACCCTGTGCCTGAAATGGAAGCTACCCGGGAGAGACCCCTAGTGGTGAGAAGGGGGAGGCTTAGCTTCCAGTCACCAGGGCAGCACAGGTGCAGGTTGCCAGGACAACCAGTGAATACCAGCTGATGGGAAGGGGCAGGGCTTGACCCTTCTTAAGCCCAGGACTGAGGCCAGAGACTCAGTTCCCTGCTAGCAGCCGAGTAAGAGGGAGCTCTGATGGAGTAAGCAGAGCAGAGAAGCCTGATGGCCTGAGCATTTTCTGCTTGATGATACCAGGTGGAGGAAACCCTGGTAGGGATGAATGATGGTTAGCCAGTTGGCTTAGAATTTATGTTGTAGCCCAAGAGCTGGGGTTTTCTGTTTGTGGTTTTATAAAACTGGAGGACCGGGTGAGGCTAATAGGGGTTGGAGGAGGCCTCATGGTGGCTCCACGGTAGTGCAGAGACCCAGCGCCAGAGAGGGCGCAGCATTTAGGGGTGTATCAATCCCAGCCCCAGTGCGGGCAAGATTGCGAGGCTAGGCCCCGGTGCGGGCCATGAGAGTGAGAGAAGTCCCAGTGCGGGCACAAGCACAGGGAAAGGCCCCCAGTGCAGGCGGTGAGCCCCAGTGTGGGCCGCGAGAGTGAGAGGAGACCCAGTGTGGGTGCGAGCGGGGGGAAAGGCCCCAGTGTGGGTGGCAGCCATGGGAGAAGCCAGAGAGTGTCCGTGAGGGCATGGGCAACGGGAGAGAGACGAGTCAGAGAGCGTCTGGTACACCTGTGAGGCTTGGGACGTGGTATGGGGTGGTAGGAGCCATGCGTAGCCCCGGAGGCTTTAGTGCACCAAGCCACTGAAGGCAGGGCATGGACTGGGACACCTCAGGGCACCGTGTCAAAGAAGATAAAAGGCAGCATCCCTTTACCAATATTAACATCAAAGATGTGGTGGGCGAGATAGTGAGGGTGCATTGAAACCGACTTGGCACGGTAGGATGCGCTAGGGAAGATCATGGCACCCCTAGGTCCCGCCCTGTCACAGGAGGATTTGATGTATTACCTTCCCTGTAGCCTGGGCTGCATCCCCAACTGGGTTTACTTTCTCCACCCCTTTGTCAGCCAGCCCTCACTGCTCCAGCTATCAAGCAGAAGGGCAGGGCAGAGAAACCCTGCTCTTTGGAGCAGACAGTTTAGCTTAGCCCCAGGACTGAAAAGCACGCTGGGATGCTGGGAGACTCTGATTTAACCTGAACCAGGAAGGGATCTGGGACAGCAGTTTCATAAACTGGTTTGATCCAAATCAGTTAAGCCTGATACTAGGTTTATCTTAAACCAGTTTCAGTGATTTTGAAACTGGTTTATGTGCACTGTGCTTCTATTCTTTTACAGGTTTAAACCAGTTTCTGATCACTTACTCTGGTTTATGTGTAATTTCTGTCCCTTGCTGAAGTCAGAGATGGTTCTGAGTACATCAGTACCGCACTCTAACAGATGAGAACTATCTTCACAACAGGCACTGTTTCAAAGACACTTATTTTATCAGCCAGTGAATTTCAATGGGATTTATTTCCTCTTTCCTGCTATTTATTTATTTCTCTTCTTTACATTCCAATAACATTCTGAAGAGAGGGAAAATCGGTATGTCAGTTCAAAGCATTGTAGTAAATAATTCACAATCATATGAACAGCAACTGCTTTTGGTTGGTTGAAGACCATGCAAAATATCTTCTTTTACTGAGCATTGATGTAATGGCCAACTCTGGATAGATAAATTCAAGGCACGTGTATATATTTTTCTTGTTTTAGTCTTGGGTTGGCATGGTGAATGCTGGTGCCAGGAGGCACAGGTAATTTGCCAGGGCATTAAGCATGATATAGGTGGCAGTGGTGAGCCCAGTACAATTAAACAATGACTAGGGAACCAGCAAACAGGGAAAACAGTTTGTAGGCAGTTTGCAGGCCAGTTCCTAGGCCAGCTCGTGGGTAGTAGCACAGTCTATTACCATGCAAAGGTGGGGACATGTCATACTCCGCAGCTTCTCACCTCAGCCCCAGCTGGTACTCCCCCCTCTTGCACCACTGAGGCCCCCACCTCCTATGGCTCCAGGTTGTGGGGACTGCCTGACATGGCTGCCAGCATCTGAGCATGGGAGCGAGGGCATCTCCATTTCTGGGGTATACTTCCTTCTGAGGTCTCTAGAGTGTCAGGTGAGGGAGCATCAGGCTTTGCACCATCAGGACCCACAAAAAGGAGATTGGTGATTATTACCAGGCCCTACACCTGAATAATGGAAAAGGAAGAGCACACAAGTTCATCAGCAGGCTAAAAGACAACAATGAGACCAACCTAGAGTACCATCCTGGAGTTGCCTGGAGGATGGTTGTCTCCAGCCCCCAGGTGCATGACAGGGTTACCCCTCCTCTGGAACTGTGAAACAGGTATGCACCCCTCATAGCACTAGTAGTCATCAGTGGAAGCACTGACTCTGGAAGAAGCAAGGCAGACAGCCCCCACCAAGAAGATACACAAGGTGTTCATAGTGGGCAACTCCCTCCTGAGGGGGCTAAGGGAGTACACCCTGACCCCCTAAACCATGAGGTCTGCTGCCTTCCAGGGGCCCGCATCTGGGATGTGGCCAAGAGGATCCCAAAGCTGGTCTGGCCCTCTGACCACTACCCCATGCTCCTCATCCATATGGGTTCAAATGTGGGAACAACCCTGGCTAGGTCATGAAAGACTACAGGGCCCTGGGGACTGGGTTTAAGGGGTTGGAGGCGCAGGTATTTTTCTCCTTGGTCTTCTAAGTTACAGGTTACGTGTATAGGAGGGATAGGTGCATAGAAGAAGTAAACAGAAGACTCCAAGCTTTTCTCAGCCAGATTGGTGGACCTCCTGGACAGGGCTTTAAACTGAGATCCTTGGGGGTGGGCCATCAACCACCAACACAAGCCTGAGAAATCGCAACCTCAAAACCAGCATCCTAGGGTACAATAGGAAGCTTTCTCTGACACCAGCCAATGGACACATTATTCAACTACTTACAAGAAAGTCTAGGGCCTCCATTAGCAAGTTTAGTTGCCTGTACACTAATGCCAGAAGCACAGGAAATAAACAGAGGGAACTGCCCCTCATGAACAAGTGATATGATTTTATAGGGATCATGGAGACATGGTGGGACAGGCAAAGGGGGATATTACCTGTATAGGATGGATTGTATTGGGAAGAAGGGTGGAGGAGTTGCTTTGTATGTAAAGGAACATTACACCTCCCTTGAGGTGAAAATTGGATGCAAAGAAGGGCATCTTGACCCTCTGGGTCAAGATACAGGGAGAGTGCAGGGAAGGGGACTTGATTGTAGGAGTTTATTACAGACCTCTGAACCAAGAGGAACAGCTTGACCAAGAATTCTCTACAGAACTGGCAGAGGCTGCACGCTTGTGGAGTATGGTCGTCATAAGTAACTTCAACTACCTAGACATCTCGTGGGATGAGCACTCATTTAGATCTGACTGCTCACAGAGCTTCTTCACTTGCATTGAGGAGCTCTATCTAACTCAGGAAGTCTACGAGCCGACCAGGAGCAAGGTGCTCCTAGACTTGGATCATTCCCAAAGGGGGATGATCTAGTGAGCAACCTGTGGATTGAAGGGAAACTGGGTGACAGCGACCATTTTCTCCATCCACCACAAGCCAGGGAAATCAGCCAGTAGGGTAGAAATCCCTGATTTTGGGAAAGCTGATTTCAACAAACTCAGGAAATTGGTTAGCGAGGCTCTGCGGGACCATGGTCTAATGAGGAAGGGAATACAAGAAGAGTGGTCTGTTCTTTGGAAAGCAATCCTAAAAGCTCAAAGAAAGTGTCTTCCCTCTCATAAGAAAGGCATCAAAAGAGTTGGAAGACCCCCTTAGCTCAACAGGGAAGTAATGGATCTCCTGAAATTAAAGCAAGAAGCCTACAAGGGATAGAAGTCAGGAAAAACTACCAAAGAGGTGTACTTAGCAGCCACTTGCACCTGTAAGGAGCAAATCAGGACAGTGAAAGAACTAACCAAACATAAATTGGTAACCAGAATCAAGAACAACAAAAAGTACTTCTTTAGATACATAGGAAGTCACAAAAGGAACAAGGGAAGCATAGGGCCCCTGATAAATTAAATGGGATGGCTGTTAACTGGCATCCAGGATAAAACTGAATCCCTGAATGAATACTTCATGTCAGTATTCCACCAGTCCAAGGGACTTAGCCTGATTGACAGGATTCAGGATTACCATGGTGGGGGTGACCTCCCTCCCATAGTTGACATAGATCTTGTTGGGGAGCAACTACAATGACTAAATATCTATAAGTCAGCTTGACCAGATGAACTATACTCGAAAATGCTAAAAGAACTAGCTGACATCGTCATGTAACCAATGGCAAAGTTATTTGAAGACTCATGGCACTCAGGAGAGGTCCCAGAAGACTGGAAAAAAGCCAATGCAGTACCTGTCTTTAAGAAAGGGAGAAGGGAGGATCCAGAAAACTACAAGACAATCAGTTTGACCTCAATCCCAGGTAAAATCCTGGAGAAAATCAACAAAGAAACCATCATGCACAGGCTAACCCAAGGCAGTATTCTGAAGGGTAGCCAACATAGCTTCATCATGGGCGGTCATACCAGACCAACCTCATTTTCATAGATTTCATAGATTTCATAGACATTATGGCTGGAAAGGACCTCAGAAGAGCATTGAGTCCAGCCCCCCGCCCAAAGGGCAGGAAGTCAGCTGGGGTCATAGGATCCCAGCAAGATAAGCATCCAATTTGCTCTTGAAGGTGTTCGATGTAGGTGCTTGAACCACCTCCGATGGCAGGCTGTTCCAGACCTTGGGGGCTCAGACAGTAAAGAAATTCTTCTAGCCTGGAACAGTCTTGCAGTAGTTTATGACCATTCAACCTCGTCATCCCTTGGGGCGCTCTGGTGAACAAACGTTCCCCCAGATCCTGGTGGTCACCCCGATAAACTTATAGGTGGCCATCAGATCACCTCTGAGCTCATGCTTTTCCAGGCTAAAGAGACCCATGGCTCTCAGCCTGTCATCGTAAGGTCTGTTTTCCTGACCTCTGATCATGCGCGTGGCTCTCCTCTGGACTCTCTCAAGCTTCTCCACATCCTTTTTGAATTGTGGGGCCCAAAACTGGACACAGTACTCCAGGTGTGGCCTCACCAAGGCCGAGTACAAGGGGAGAATGACGTCTCGGGATTTGCTTGAGAAGCATCTATGGATGCAAGCCAGCGTTTTGGTTGCTTTACTGGCCGCAGCTCACCACCTGAATAGAAGAAATGAGATTGATAACATATACTTAGACTTCAAAAAGGCCTTTGACCTGGTCTCCCATGAGGTCCTCATGGTCAAATTGGGAAAATGCAGCCTTGACTATTTTGCGGTCCGGTGGCTAGGTAACTGGCTCCGTGGTAGGACCCAAAGGGTACTGATTGATGGAACTGAGTCATCATGGCAGAGGGCGACCAGTGGTGTCCCTCAGGGGTCAGTACTTGTACCAGTGCTCTTCAACATGTTCATTAACGATTTGGTTTCAGGTATTAAAAGCAATCTGGCAAAGTTCACTGACGACACCAAGCTGTGGAGGAGCATTGTCACACTTGAAGACAGGCTGGCAACACAGGCCGACCTGGACAGGCTTGTGAAGTGGGCAAACCTCAACCTGATGTCGTTTAATACAGAGAAATGTAAAGTGCTCCATCTGGGGAGAAATAACCCACAACACTAACAGGCTCGGCAGTGCTCTGCTTGCCAGCACTACAGCCAGGTGTCATAACTGACAACAAAAGGAACATGAGCCACCAATGTGATGTCATAGCTGGCAGAGCTAACCAAACATTGACATGCATCCACTAAGGCATCTTAAGCAAGGCAAAGGATGCCATCCTCCTGCTTTACTCAGCCTTGGTGAGACTGCAACTGAAGTACTGCATCCATTTCTGGGTGCTGCACTTCAAGAAGGACGTGGAGAAACTCGAGACAGTCCAGAGGAGGACCACGTGCATTAGACGCCTGGAGACCAAGACGTATGAGGAGAGGCTGAGGGACTTGGGCTTGTTCAGCCTGGAGAAGAGAAGACTCAGGGGGGACTTGGTTGCAGCCTTTAAGTATATCAGGGGTGTAACATCAAGGTTTGGGGGAGCAGCTATTCACCAAGGCCCCCCAGGGAAGGACAGGAAATAATGGGCACAAGGTGATTGGAGATTGCTTCAGGCTAGACATAAGGAAAACCTTTTTTACAAGCCGAGTGTAAGGGTTTGGAACAGGCTCACCCCAGAAGTGGTACAGTCATCCACCCTGACGATCTTCAAAAAATGTCTTGATGCCCATCTTACGGGATCATTTGAACCCAGCAGTCTTTCCTGCCAGCATACAGAGGAGGTGGAACCGATGATCTATAAGCTCCCTTCCAGCCCCTAACAACTATGAAACTTCATCTCAACTTTTCCACTAGTCTTTTTCTCATCTACCACAGTAAGAATCGCAAGAGAAAACTGAACTCCAAAACCTTGCTAGTTGCCTATGTCCATTGATTTTTTTTTTTTTTTTTTT
>NW_017728906.1:46628649-46629726 GCF_001723895.1 Crocodylus porosus | reverse complement strand
TGGCTATCTTCCAATCATCTGGCACCTGGCCCGAGCGCCACGAGCGCTCGTAAAGCCGTGGCAAAGGCCCTGCAATAACCGTTGCTAGCTCCCTCAACACCCTGGGGTGGAGAGCATCTGGACCCGCTGATTTGAACATGTCCAGCCCCTCCAGAAGCTCTCTAACCCAGTCCTCTCCAACCTGAGGTCTGGAGGCATTCCCCTCAAGTCCGTCTTCCATCATGGTGCGGAAGTCCCGGTCCCTGCACAAGAAAATGGAGGTGAAGAATTGGTTAAAGAGTTCCTCTTTCTCCTCTGGTGCAACCACCAGATTGCCCAGAGAATCTTGCAGGGGCCCCACATTTCCCGATGCCTTCCTGGGAAGTGCAACGCCCAGAACTGGATGCAGTATTCCAGCTGCGGCCTTACCAGCTCTGCATAGTGGGGGAGTATCACCACCCTGGACCTGCTTGAGATGCATCTGTGGATGTATGACAAGGTGCAGTTGGCCTTCCTGACTGCATCCCCACACTGCCTGCCTATATTTATCTTGGTATCAATGATGACTCCAAGATCCTTTTCTGCCTCTGCACTGATGAGAAGGGAGTTCCCCAGCCTGTAGGTATGATGATGGTTCTTCCTCCCCAGGTGCATCACCTTGCCGTTGTCAGCATTGAATCCCATCCTGTTCTCATCTGCCGTACCCTGTAACCTCTCTAGGTCCAATTGTAGCCTATTCCTTCCTTCTATTGTGCCCACATCCCCCACATTTTAGCATCATCAGCAAATTTGAACAGGATGCTTTTTACCCCCTTGTCCAAGTCACTGATGAAGATGTTGAACAGTGCAGGCCTGAGGACCGAGCCCTGGGGGACCCCACTTCCCACATCCCTCCAGGTCGAAAATGACCCATCCACTACCACTCTCTGGGTGCGGCCCTCCGGCCAGTTGGCGACCCATTTGATTGTATAGGTGTCGAGACCACAGTCCCCCAGTTTCTTAAGGAGAATGGGGTGAGAGACAGTATGTCCACTGCTATCCCTGCATCTAAGGATTTGTTGACCTGGTCATAGAAGGCCACCAGGTTGGTTTGACAGG
>NW_017728906.1:46615824-46628024 GCF_001723895.1 Crocodylus porosus | reverse complement strand
GTGAGCTGACTTAAGAATTCCTAGTCTATCTCTTCCCCTTGGTTGGGTGGTCTGTAGTAGACCCCCACCGTTAAGTCTCTTTCCCCTCGACTGCCTTGTATTCTAACCCAGAGCACTTCCCTGTGCCCCTCCTCTGACTCTGTGAAGATGGAGGTCAGGTAATTAGCCCTTAAGGCAATGATCAGTGACACCTGCGTGGCAGAAAGTAAGATTTCATGGGAAACTCTGGCACAGCCTCCCATTTTTCTAAAATAATAATAACATCAAAGTGTGGCAGGAAAGAAGAAAGGGAGATTTCCCAGAGACAACAAAGAGAGCAAAGTTGATATAGTCTGAGAAGGCACCAGGGGCCTCACGACCACCGCTGGGACAGGCCTCTGTTACAGAGGGGTTCCTGCTATTAATGACATTAAGTCTTTGTAATGCTTCACAGCAAGGCTGTCCAAGTGGTGTCCTGCAAGCCAGATGCGGTCTCCAAAGGGGAAACATGGACCCTGGGTTCCTACCCAGCAGCTTCTGCCTGCACTGCTCCAGCACATTGGATGGTTGGAGCATATGGGCTCACTTTCCCTCCTCCGGCTTCTGCTTCCTGTTTTTGCTTCTGGGGGTGGGACAGGTAGGGCAGGCCAGGCAGCATGAAGTTGCTGCACCTACAGAGGAGGAATTCCAGGCTTCCTATGCGCCAAGAGAGGAGTCAAGCATACGTGGCTGAGAGTGTCTGCTTTGGTCATACTGTCCACCCAGCAGTGGGGAGCCAGAATACGTGCATGGCAGGGTCGGGAGTCTGGGAACTACAGCATGGTGGGTGGCCCCCTGGCATCCAGAAATTGGAAAGCCCTGCTTTAGAGAATACAGTGATTGTACAACAACAGCAATAGGAAAAGGAATCTTTCTGTGCCTGTGTGTCTTTGTCTTCACTCTCCCTAAGATGACAAGGCACAAATTGTCATGGAGTACCACACCTAGTCAGCATTTACTATTGTTTTGATACCAAACCTTGCAAAGTAGGGCTCATGCATGGAGGTGATTTGAAAATAATGACTCTGACATTATGTGACCTTTAGGTCTGTTGGCAGTCACTTCAGACTATATGCTAGTTGATGAATAAAAGAATGTTTCTGGTGGAGGTGGATGTTGAATGTGGAGGTTTAAATGTAATACAATCAGAGTTATAATCAGACAAAGCAAGAGTCCTTGTTGTGGATCTCACTGTAGGGGACAAGAGATGATTTCTATGCATGGTGATAATGCATTTGCTTTTGAATGCCAACACTAGATTGATAATTATAGAATTCTTCATATTGTGACTGGAATGGAGTCAAGGCTGAATCTTGCCAGTTTGGAACACTAATCAGAAAAAGGGTGAAGCAAAATACAGTGTTTCAGTCAAGTTTGCTCACTCAACTTAAACTTGTATTTAAGAAGTTAGAAGAGAGACTCTTTAGTCGTTTCTCTTCATAGCCAGGTTAAAGACAGATTACAGTTTTACAGCACTTGGCTTTTCTGCAATGATGCTTTTAAGAGCTCTGTTACAAACAATCAGTTTAGAAATAACCCCTCCCTAGCTTGTGTTTTTTAAGTTTGCACAGCCAGGTTTTTTGTAGTTGTTTTAACAGCTCGCATCTAGCCTTTGCCCTCATTCTTGTGACATTTTTAGATGCTGGCATATGTTTGAAAAGACTCGTTTCAATTTTAAAATGTACTACAATGCAGTGAAGAGTGTAGTAAATTGGATGAAACATGGAGCTATCCATTAGCAATATTCTGCACTGCTAACTTTGAGAAGAGTGTATGGGAACTGGGACTGGGAATCCTGAGAGCCTTTTGGTCATGGGTCAAATCAAATTTCTTAAACCAGAAAAAGATTCTGCTGAATACAGTGACATAGACCCCAGCTTTCAAACACAGCTAACTAAGTGGCACTAGCAAAATAAAGACATGAACTCCCAGCCAGGTAATTATACGTACACAGTATATATCTGGGTTAACAGAAACTCATGACTGCAAGTGTAGATGTACAGTGAATGTCATCAGTCTTGACATTTGCTCTTTACAAGCAGTTAATGTCATTGAAGTAATTTGCTGCATTGTACATGCTAAGGGTGAGAACCCACAAGATAATTAATAGAGTAGGGGCTGGCAGCATATGGCTGATAGACTGGATCTAGCCCATGGAGCCACTATGGCCAATGGAGTTGGAGGGCATGTTGGCAGTGAGAGGCTTTTCCCATGTGGGGGCCACACAGCAAGGAGTTGGGCTAGGACAGGGGCAGGCAATTATTTAAGGCAGAGGGCTGCTTACTGAGTTTTGGCAAGCCATCGAGGGCCTCATGATAGGCAGCCAGGGGCAGATAAATATTAATTTTCTAAATTTTTTAGGGGCCCTGCGGGCCGGACAGAATAGCCTGGTGGGCCACATCCGGCCCGTGGGAAGCATTTTGCCCGCTCCTGGGCTAGGGGGAGGCAGCTAGGAGCTGTGCCTGGGCTGCAGCTGGGGAGTGAGTTGAGAATCACCAGCCAGGTAAAAGACATGGCAATAGTCAGGTCAGAACCTTGCCCACGCCCCTTGGATCCAAACTAAATTGTTCCAGCCTGCAACTGTAAAACTTTGCTTACTGCCACTATAGAATAACTTACTCTGGCTTTTATGTCAGAATAAATTTATTCTGCAATAAAGCATGGAGACTCAATGAGCTCTCCAGAGTGATCTCAGAGTAGAGCGATGTACATGAGTATAAGCTTGTGTATCATGTGCCCAGTCCATTTGTGCTCCAGAGTAGTCACATATCCATACCCTAAGCTATCAAACACGTGAGTTTAGTCGAAGTTTAAGTCATCTTGTACTTCCAACTCTAGGTGTGAGAATAAAAAGTTTCATTAAATAGCCTAGGGTGTTTGGTTGCTTTTGAAAATCCAATCTCTAGTTCTTCAGGTCATCACCCTTGAAAGGATGATGTTAGTCAGAATCTTCTTCTGTCAAGGACCCTTTTGAGTAAGGATGGTTTGTGCTGCTACAGGAGGAATGACTTAATTATGCCCAAAGGAGCTATCTAAAGATCAAGATATAGGCAAGCAAAAAAAACTTGGACAACATTCTATAACTACAGGGGGAGTAGGGTTGTGGAAGAAAACAAGGAAAAGAAGGAATTCCTTGATATTTGCAATCTAGGCCATACCTAGGACAGCCCTATGGGAAAAACAGAATCAGACAGGGCATTTAGCTAAAAAATTATATCAAACCTCTGTCCTGCGTATGGTAATTGGAATACATTTGTTGGAACAGCACTGTATTTACACACACACACACACACACACACACACACACACACACACACTCCCCATTTGTAATTGGAAATGGAGAAGATAATATGTTTCTTACACTGAATGGATTTAAATAACAATCTGTTAATTGAAGGGGGTGGTATTTACTATGAGTTCTTATTTAGCTCCAGGTTCATGTTTAAAATCCGTCTATTAGGAAGAATCATCCATCCTGCTTCAGGTATCTTGGGATCTTTGTTTTAAGTAATGAGTGGATTTCCTAAGGCCTAAAACTATGTTAGTAAAACCAAATTATTCACTTTAGTAAAAGGCTGGATTTTTTTAAAGTGCTTAGCTTTAGAACTGGGCAAATAACTGATCTTGCACAGTTATCTTACAGTCCACTGGCAATTCTGAAAAATTGAAAAAAAAAAATTCCATTTCTGGTTGACAATGTTATATTTTTTTTTTTTACAGCTTGAAAAATAAAAATAAAAAGACCCAAGCAAACAAAGCATTTTGTTATACCTAACATAAAATATTTTATTTGAAGCCAACCTTTTAAAATACGGGTTTAATTTCTTAAAATTAAAATTGAAGAACATTTCTAAAAATAAATTATTACAAATCCAAAACCTGAAAAGTTTTGAAATCAAATTGACAACTTTTGATGTATTTGAATTTTTTTCCAAGCAAAACTGAGATGAATTCAATAAACATCTTGGTGTTTCTGACCTGTAGTTTACAATGAAAAAAAATTGGCTGAACAACTTCATTTAACTCTATTGAGCACCCACTGGCCCTCAGTAAAGTCCAGAGTTGCTGCTTGGTCACATTTGAAAATTAGCCAACTAAGGAGCCTAATTGTAGATTTAGGTGCATCATGTTAGGTCACTATTTTTTACTTGGCTTTTTAATATGAAAGATAAATATCACTGTGCACATAAGCAAAAACACCAGGTAAGGGAATGCATAAGGTAATGGAATATAGTAGAACAAAGGCATTATGAGATTTTATTTACAATAAGTATGCTTCCTGTCACTGTAGAAATTATATCAGTGATTTATTTGACTAGTTCATCCTACACAGTTCATCTTTCCTCAAATAAATCATTTGTTGATCTAATACAGACAGCGAACTGTTCAATTTCCCTTCATTTTTTTTTTATTTCTGTCTGCCACATTTCTATCGTGCTGATTTGTTTTTGTAGCCAGAGTTATATTTTAATGTTCTAGTTCTACAGTGGAGATTACAAGATCATTTCCCTTGCATTCTCTTTTTTCAAATTGACAAAGGTTTTCTAGGGGCATGGACTGCCTCTACTGCTGCAGAAGTGGAGTCCAGCTGTTTGTACACAGGTCTTTGCACAGATGTCAATATCTAAAATAACCATTTCAAGGGACAGTTCTGGCCTACATAGGATGGCTCTTTGGGGGATCGGTAAGTATCTTTCCACCATTCCTGTGTTTCTAGCTATTTACACAACGTAAGTAATATGCTGCGGGGCCCAGTAAGTTTGCTGTGTAGATATACCCTTGCCCTCTTGATTTCTTACCCCTGCCAATCTGGTGTCCATTGTTCCTCTATTCCTATCCACTTACACTTGGCACTAGTGGCACACTACACATATTAGCTAACTAATGGTTGTGCTACCACTGAGATACAGGCATGTACCAGCATCGCCCTGTTTCAGATGGCTGTATTGAGAGAGCCAAGTTAAAGCCCTTCTCCAAAGCCTCAGTGGAGGTTATTGTCAGAGCTGGAATTATAACACAAGGGTCCCTTTCTGCACAAGACAGACTGAAAAGGGGCTACTGACTGTGGTGGGCCAGTAGGGGGCACTCCTGCATTGAGTCACTTGTTTCACTGAACCCAACCAAAAACCAAGCTTCAAGTGCTCACCCTGGGGTACTTATGTCCGGGCAACTCCCTTCCTGGAGCACACCCATGAGTCTGGCCATCGCTGCCACCACCTGGCGTCTGGTCTTTGCTAGGGGTCTGTGCTGCCTAGGGTACACAGACCTTGTAGACTTTGAGGGTTCTTAATCCATGGGATTCTGGGGTGCTTCTTTTAGTCTGAAGCATACACAAGCTACCTTCTATACAGGAGGAGTGCAAGAAGCCAGGCCCACCTTAGTCAGCTGAATAAAAAAAAAAAGCTGGTCCCTTCCCTTTAAAGCACACACTGTAAGGTGTGCTATAACAGATAGCTTTATTGATCAAAGAGGGATAGGGAGTGGAAGGAATACAAAACAACTGAATATAGAAAGAAAAACAACTTTGACCAAAACAGCATCAGCTTGTTGCTTTTTTGACACATTCCTAAAACACTTAAATTTAAGTTCCTAGCTTGATTTCAGGTAGGTTACTCACATCAGCATCCATAGAATTCTGGAGGCCCACAGCTTGTTTCAGTGACTTGATTTCCCCTCTAAGATGGAGGGACCCTTTAAATAACCTTTCTGACCTCATCACCTGGATCCAACCAGAAGCAGGCCAATTGGATTCTGGCCAATGCTTTTAAAATTCATCGGCATCATCAGGTGAGGGAACCAGAATTCCCCAAGCCATTTGGAGGGAATTCAGCAGAAAGAAAGGGTAAGCTCCCCCCTCCCTATAGCCTTTACAGCCCCATCACCTAGGAAACCAGGTAAACTAAGAAGGCAGAGTGAGAATTTCAAAGACAGAAGTAATAATTGCCATTCTTCCAAGAGGTGATCACATTGTAATGCTCATCAGAAGACTTTCAAAATGAGATACTATAATTTATAGATGTAACAAAGCAGCTTCCTAAAAAGAAATAGTTTCCTTATCAAGTAAATTAGAAGAACTGGAGAATCAACCCAAAGTATGAAATAAAGGAATCCTGGGTTTGAAAGGATCATTAAGTTTCTGGGATTGTACCAGTGTAAGTGATGGGCAAATTTGTCCTCTACAGTAGATCAAGGGTATCTCATAGTTTAATTGTATCCTAAATTTGTTCATTCTCTTCTATTAGAGAATGAATATGATGTTAGAACTTTTGTTATTTTCACTTCTTCTGGGTGGACTTGGTGAGCTATTGAAGAATGCAATAGATATTGTACATTGACAATTTTATACCCCCCTTAATGTAGGCCAGATTATGACTAAAAAATTTAAATCAACTTAAACCAAGGCAGAACTGAATCATGATACATGTGAGGCATCCTTTAATGTTTTTACTTCTTAACAGCATTATGTTGATTTAGGGATGTGTGCGAGGCTATAGATGTAGTTGTGGAACAGGATCTTGCCTGCTGGAGGTCCACTGATTCCAGTGGTACTGAATATCTGTGTTTTGCAGGTGCTCATTATCCAATAAAAAAAACTGCCACTGAGAGGGAGAATTTACAGAGTAGACGTGCAGACTCATATGCAAAGTTGGGCCTGAACTTGTGTAGATTAGCTCTAGTATCCTTAAAAAGCAGTTTATAATTGAAAACCAAATGAATCCTTTGCATGGTTGTGTGGATGCTCTATCTGCACTTTCAAATATCATATCTACACAAAGCATCCTTTTGTGTCTATTTGCATTTCATCTTTAGATCTTCATGGATGCACTGCAGCTGTGGAGTCAGCCATGAAGAGGTCCATTCACCACTGGAATATGATGAATAGAAAATGATATTTAGAGGTTTGTGTAGCAAAGCAGGGCTCCCCGACTAGCCACAGTGCTAGTTTCCCCACTTGCCCTTGGGCATGCCACCTACCTGTGTTATCTGTCATGCTTTGTTGTTAATTAATTAGGATATTAATTAAGGTGGAAGGCTTCCCATTCTTGCCCCAATGCCAGGGGCCACTATTTGCAGCTCCATTCCTCCTTCACACTGCAGCCCAAACCTCACAGATGGCATCCAGATGACAATACTCCTGGCCTATAGCTGGACCGAACTTAGGCCTCATTGTCAGGCCTCAGACACACTCACATTCATACCGCCATCCTCTCACTAGGACCTCTCACACTCCATCCTCTCTCATAGGTATTTTTCATGCGTCAACAACTTATACTGCCTTGCTCCCTCTTGGAGCAGACCCCTTAGGCCATAGGCTTTAGCTAGCTCATACCTTGGGTGGCAGACGTACTGTCTTTTGGGTCTCTCTCATGAACCTCACCGGAGTAGTGGCTTGCCAGTTACACGACTGGGTCTAACCTTGCCATGGCCCCTTCCAAGGCAACTCCATACACTCATACACAGTGGGCTCCCAGCCCTCTGGTTTCTCCCTCTCCACTGGGGTCACCCCCCCACTGGGATCACCCATCACTGGGGCATTCTTAACTCAGCCCAAGACTGGTGCTCCAGGGTCTCACAGGGACTCTTACTCCCCCCTGGAGCAGCAGGTCATTGTGCTCTACTATAGCTCTTACTTTTGACCCACTCCGTCTCCCAGTGGTGGAGGACTTACTGGGGTCAGGACTCGCCCCTCTCTGACTGAGCCCCCTTTACTCAGCCTCTGGCCCAAACTACAGCTTCAGGCATCTGAACACATACCCTGGCTTACTCCATTCACATGGGGCCGCCACCTCACTGGGGCTCCTCATCTCTGCCCCCCTCAGTGGGGCTCCACACCACCCCCTCACCGGGGCCACGGGGCTTCCCTCCCTGGTGGGTTTAGGTGGCCGTAGCCGTGCCTGGCCCCAACTACCTTTCCCTGGGGTCCTACACCCCATAGGGCTCAGAAGGCCACAGTAGTGCTTGGTCCCCACTCTTCCTCCTCAGGGTCTTGCACCCCATAGGGCTCAGGTGGCCATAGCCATGCCTGACCCCACTACCTCCAATGTTACATGACCCACCCAAAGGTGAGGGCTGGGATTAAGGAGCCCTTACCCACCTTTCACCAAGGTGATAACTGTTCTGGCATTTCCTGGGGGCTCCAGCACCACTGAGAGCCCCACCAGGTCACCCACTCCTGGCAGGGTGCAGTTTTAGGTCATTCCCAGGACCAGGAACCTCCAAACCATCCCCTACAGCTCCTGCCCTTACATCTAGGTTGTTGGATGAAGCCTTGCAGCCAGGCGATGCTACTGCTAGGTCTGCCAGCAGTGAACTGCCCTGATTATATTGGCGTCCAGAGATCTAAATGGCTGCCGCAATCAAGCACTTGCTGGATGCTTGGTTCCACTCTTGAAGTGGTATGCACCAACAGTGCCCTGCCACAGTTTGTTTTTAGGAATTGGCTTGTTAATAAAGTAGATATACATTAGAACAATCGTCCAGGGAATGGCAAGGGTTAATTGGTTTCTAAAAGCTTATTTGTGACAGTTTCCTCCTAGGCCCACTATATCTGAAGCAAGCAGGCATACACATCCTGGGAAATTAAAAACATCCAAACAGTTTCCATAACATGAGGATAGGTTTGCCGCATTGGTGCCAGGTCACTGGCCACCTGCAGAGCCCTTGGGATTTCTAATTTTGGTGGACGGACCAAATTAGGAGGTTGGGACATGACCAAATTAAGATGTGTGCATGCTATGGGTTTTGGGAAACAAAAGAATATGCTGACAAAACAGAACATGGACAGTATGATTACCACAGGGAAACCAATCAATGATACCTGGAGATGAAGAGTCATCAGAGGAGAGAGAGCGTGAATACAAAAGGAGGGATTTCAGAGCAGCCAAGTGTTCCTGAGGGGGCAACTAGAGGCCACCATGGAGAGAAGGCACACCACCAGCCTGTCTTACCCATGCCGCTGGGGGAGGGGGGTCTTAGCCCTCAACCTCCAGGTTGCTGACATCTGACGTTCAAGAAAAAACCACAGAGTGAAGCTCATGTACTTGCCAGGTGTACCTTTCCTCTGTACGCCCTAGGACTGGTAGATATAGAACTAGGGGGAGGGGAGGGCGGGGAATTATGTTTCCCTTGCCTGTTTTATTCTTATTTGTTATCACTGTGTATCAATAAAATTTGCCTATTCTCGAATGGAAGAAGTTGTGGTTGGTCTGAGGGTTTGGGTCTGCTTGGAACAGGTCATAAACGCAGCGCCAACAATTGGCAACTCTGCCAGGACAGGGACTGTGGCTCTGGGACTGGGACCAGGTCCAGTGCCAACATCTGGGGAATCTGGGACTGGGACTCAAGGGCAGTAACCTAACTGATCAAGAAAATTGATGCAGAGTAAACCTCTGTAGAGGGGTCAGCCAAGATTCATAGTAGGGTGAGGCTGTGAGACTATGGGTGGAGACCTGTATGTAAGGTGAAACTGTATGGTAGTTCCAACTAGAGTTGTAAGCTAAGTAACCATAATTGTGTCAGCATCTTTTGTGCAGGAGGTTGGTTTGTAGCACTGTTGAGCAAGGGGATGGTTGATTGTCTGGGTCAGGCAGAGTAGTGTACAGAGGTACAGCTGTGTTGGTGGCAGGAGCAGCAACTTTGAAGAAGACAGGGCTGCAACCTGATCTTGGAGTGTACCTGAGGCCCGTTGTTTGGACAAGGGTATGTACTGAACTCCACTTGGGTTAAGTAAGGTAACCTCCTATTGTGGGTATGATAGGAAGCCAGAGAGGCTAATTCTCTCTGCTGGAGGCCTGTAGAATCAGCAGAAGGAAGAGCATGTCAAGGAGCAATATGTTGTGTGTTTGCTGACCTAGCAGCTTCTACAACCTATACCTTCCTGCTGCTTACTTTGGTACTGTGGCTGAGTGTAAAGCTCACAGCTGGGGTATCTGTGTTCTCTGCTGCTCCCTGGTTGCTGTTGACAGTTGGAACAAGTTACTTAATCTTATGCTTTGGGACTTGGGTCAGGACCCTCCCTATACTGGGTTTTACTGTGTGCTGCTTAGCTGCAGCTGTAGATCTGGGTCATGACATCTTGCTCGGGATACATACAAGAACTGTGTTCACTGAGAAATTAATCTTTGTGTCTGACTGTATTTGTGAATCATGTCAAATTTCATTTCTAATATTAGTCTGGTTCTCACTAATCTTTCTTAGAAATAATCATCCAGAAAGTCTCCATCTTTTACTGGATTTCTTTAATTAATTAGTAGAGTAGACTAGTATTTTCAGAGAAGATGGTCAGCAGTAGTACCTGTGTTTATAAAGAGATCAATAAAGCAGTAATGAGGGACTCTTGGGATGCATCTACACATGCATTAATGTGCTGTAGTTACTGCACATTAAGTTAAGTACCTATAATAACAGGCACTAACTCAATGCACAGTAACTGATAATACTGCTCAGTAGCACTGGTGCACACCTTTTTAGTGACTTTAATGTGCAGTAGAATTAGTCTATTGTGCATTTAGTGTCTCATGTAGACATGCCCTTGAAGGAGGAATAAAGATATTCATATTATTGGCAGAGGGACACAAAGTGACCTATATATCTCACATGGCATGAATATGCCAGTATAAAATAATCGGAGCTGCTAGACCAAGAGCAGGCAAAGTCTGGCCCATGGGTCAGATTTGGCCAATAGTGGACTTCATTTCCCAGCAGCCCCTGCCTCCATGGCTGGGGATAGTCTCTATGGAGACCCCAACCATAGCTGTGCTGTGATAGTGCATGCCTGGGATTGCCATGAAGATCAGCCCCAGCTGCACTGCCAGGGCGCTTCTCTAGAGCCTCTGGGATCTTGTAGCAGGGGCAGCTTGGTCGGGGCCAGGACAGAGCCATGATCTGCAACCTGCACACTGGGCAGGGGCGCACAGGCAGAAGATTGCAGCTCTGCCCTGGCACCTTGCAGTGGTGACAGCATGGTCCCAAGCCAGGGTAGAGCCATGATCTGCCTGTGCCTGTGCATCCCTGCCTGTAGCATGCAGGCTGCAGATTGCGGCTCTGCCCTGGCCCAAGCTGCCCCTGCTGCAAGATCCCAGTGACTGTGGAGCAGCCCCCTACCCTGCCCTGCCATGTGCCCTACTAGCACCACTGGAGTTGATCTCCATGGCAACCCCAGCCTTGCTATCACAGCACAGCTGCTGCTGTGTAGACCAGCCCCAACCACGTGGGCAGGAGCTGCTGGGAAATGGACTCTGGCTACCAGCTGGATACACAATTTTGCCTACCCCTGTGCTAGACCATTTAGGAACATACAAATTGGAAAGGAAAAAACCCTATCAATTCATTCAGTCAATAGTTCTGTCAGTACATTCTCCACAACACATTTACTAATGTTTCATCTGGTCTGGACTTAAATTGGTATTTCTGTAGATGTCTGTCTGTCTTTATCTTGATACCAATTAGATGAAAGGCATGCAGCCTGAGCTCCAGTATTTTTGACCATTGTTTAAAAAAACACAATTAAACAAAAGAGGAAAATCAGAATATACAGAGCAGCAATGATCAAGGCTGTTTAGTAAAAAAATGACTGTGTGAAACATTGTCCCTTAACAACAGATTCATGCCTCCAGAGTCTCACTGAAACAGTACAACTTGCAGTGTGTCACGGAGTGCTGTAATGTAAATGTAATATGCGTGTAACAGGAGATAGAACCAAGGGGCAGTCTGCAGAGCTGTGCTCTCCCAAAAACCTCTAGGGACTGGGGGGCAAGAAAAACAGGAAGAGGAAGCTGGAGGCTGGAGTAAGGGGAAGAGAGCAGCATGCATGTGAAACCTGATCAGGCCCACACAGAGGAATCCACAGTGCAGCTGGAGATCTCACTGGCTTTGGTCAGTGAGATCTGTGGACTGAAGGAGCTGGGTTCAGACTTGGGGCAGTTGCAGGCTGCTGCTTTGAGCACTGTAAGGACTAAAGCAGGGGTAGGCAATTATTTCAGTTGGAGGACTATTTAATGAGTTTTGGTGAGCTGTCAAGGGCTGCAGAGGTAGTCTCACCCCTTGACAGATGCCCCACCCCCTAGTTGCCATATTGGGACTGGAAGTCCTGCCCCTACCCCCTGACCTTTGCTACCAGTCAGTGGCAAAGTGTGGAAGTCCCTCCCCTTGGCTCCAGAAGTACTCCTTTTGGGTACGGGGGG
>NW_017728906.1:46611390-46614684 GCF_001723895.1 Crocodylus porosus | reverse complement strand
TAGACTAATGGTTTGTTTGGGGATGCCTCCAGAGATGTGTGTGTTGGGAGAAGGGGGGAAAGTTTTGAACATATGTTACCACAGTGTTGATGTTACTTTACCTTTTACTTGTTCCCTCCCTTGGGCCTATTGGCTTGTCACCCTAACCCCTATGATTTTCTATATCAAAATGGGAACTCTGCCTTGCTTCTTGTTCCAGTTTCTGGGGTTACAGGGCTGGCACAGTGCAACAGATTTGAAATACAAAGCACTGAGGCAGCTGTGCCAGACTATGGGCTTTATTGTAATATTTCTGTTTGAAATGTGTCAATGTTGTCATAGTGTGGTGTGTACCTCAGTTGCCCTGATTAGCCTGTACACAGACCATGATGTGTTTATAGTCCCAGAGCTAGCAGTGTGGGGAGAAGTGGGAACACAAGACAAGGTGGAGCTCTGACATCTACAATGACTTGAATAGCTATGCTAATACTTGCACAAGGTATGATTGCAGATGATCCACAGGATGGGATTGCAGAGAAAGAAATATATAAAAATGGATGGAGCAATCCAGGAAATAGGGAGTTGGCTGTCACGGGGAGCAGGGTGGGTGTTAGCACTAGCCGAAGGGAGGGACCAGCTGAGCAGCTTAAGGTCCTGGCTGGGAAGACTTGAAAGGGAACAGCTGAGTAACACCGGGATGTTTCAGATCTGCTGGAGCTGGACTTGGGGGAGTGGGACTGTAATTCTTTGGAGGGGAGCAGAGAATGTCTGGCTGGGCAGCCTTTATTGAAGAGGAACTGTCTGCTTTGCTGCTTGGAGCTCTGGGGTACAGTCCATCTCCTCAATAAGAGGCAAAGTCCCGCTCAGGAGTAGAACTGGATGCTAGAAAGTTGAGGCAGAGTCATGCAGAACTAGGGAGGGTAAGGGAGTGATAGGTCCTCAGAATTGGAAGGAGTCATGTACGTCCTTTGCAGTTCAGAAGCCTTGGACTGGCCTCTGGGGTCACTCGCAAGGGGTTTGTACACAACACGAGGGTTTAATTCTCCCTAAATTAAAGTGGTGGTTTTTTAAAAACACCGCTTCAATTTAGGGTGAAGTAAATCCACATGTCATGTAGACCCGTGTCAGAGCCCAATCCTTAACTGCCTCTCCACTGGCAGGGAAGGGAGAGTGAGCTGCTGGCAGGCAGAGTGGTCCCTGAGCTGCGTGGGGAGTGGGCTGGTGCTTCGGTCCACAGCAGTGGTGCCTGCAGGCACCCAGCTCGGGCAGTCCTGGGGGGCACCGCAGCTGTGGAGGGGAGCTCGGGGCCCCCATGCAGCTCAGGCAGGTAGGCTCCAGGGGTGGTGGTGGGGGGAGATCGGGCTCACCATTTTTTTTTTTTCTTTTGTGGAGCCTGTCTGCCTGGGCTGCTGCTGGGCTGTCTGCACAGCCCCTGAGTTGCACGGGGCCTGGTGTTTCCCTCCATGGCTGTAGGGTTTAGATACTAAAACTCCTCACAGGTGTTTTACTTTGCAGCACCCTAAAGTCATTTGCTGTGTCCCAAAGTCATCTAAGGTGCATTACACCACCGAAAGTGCTCCAGTGGCTGGAATTAATGTGCAATATGCTGCCAAATGTGCAAACAGAAATGCCATTAAAGCAGTGCAGAAGGCATTTCACCTACTTTAAACCTGCTTTAAAGTGTCATGTACAAAGCTGTACAAGGCTGTAGAAGTCCCAAGGAAATATTTCCCACTCCCCCCCCTTTTTTTTTTGCACGGATCAGTTATAGTGGCGAGCAAATTCCAAACTCGGGCTGGTCATGGAGAAGGCCATTGTCAGCAAACCATTCTTTTGTACTAAGTTCAAGAATCCCAGTGAGCTAGAATCTGGCAGTATGGCCCATGTGTGAGGGCTCCTACCACATTTTTTTGGAAACAACATTCAATAGCTTTCTAGTATTAGACCGCTGTGCCTCAAAAGGCTTCATTTCACCTAATTCTCCCCTCTCAATTTCATGGTATCCTTTCCCAGTAGAATGTTAATTATATCAATTCAATAAATAGCCAGAGTTCCAGATAAGTTAAGTGACGTTCATGCCCAGCACCACATTAGTGCCAGAACTAACAAATATTTAGAAATGCTATATCCCAGTCCTCTACTCTAGGTACTAGACAACAGTGCCACCCCCTGTAATGAGCAAGCTTATACTTTGCCATATGTTAAGTGTCCCTAGAGTGCAGTGTCCAACCTCATAGAATTTAACGTTAATTCTTCTGACTACTAACTAGCTGTGTTTCTATGATTATTACTTGTTCATTAGTCATTAGCAGGAAATCATCAGGACTGCCCCTGAGTCTCATTTTTGAAACAGAAATTTTCTCAGACCATTACCATTTCGTCATTTGGTTCTGTGCAACTATTCTCAAGTGAAGAGCCTGGTACCCTTGCAAGCTGCACAGACTTTAGAAAATATCTTGTTATAGTGCTTTTGATGTACTGCTAAGAAGCAGAGAGGTGACTGAGTTTTGAGAAAGACAGACAGATTGTGGAAAGTAGCCGAAGAAAACCCCCAGATAATCTCATTTCTTGTTATTACTGCAGACAAAGGTACTCAAAGCACAAGGCTCTTTGCAGGGGTTCTCAGAGTGGAGTTTACAATGGCAAGATGCCCAGTGATGTAGCAGCACAGTATGAATGGGAAACCTGCTTTCTTTCTGTCTGATCTAGATAAGTCTTAATCAGAAATTCACAGCCAGGCTCCTCCTCTGCCATGGTATATGATGCATTAAATTCTTTAAAAAGAAAAAAAAAGTTAATTACTCTCCAGATGCATTAGGAGAATAGCTATGAGTGCTTTCCTGTTCATCATTTATTTAGTATATATTACCTAACTGTTTAAAAATTTATTGTTGTGATGCATATAATTGCCTAGGTTACAACAAAACATGCTAACTGCATGTTTTATTTCTCTAAGGCTTTACCATATTTATTGTGTGATAGGAAACAGGGTCTGAATGCCATTCCACAAGCAGGAAAAAAGCTTCCTTTACTGCTCAACCAAACATTTAGGGCTGATTTAATTCCTTGGGAACTACATTTTTGTATGACCATGTTATTAAATTCTGGACGAAGCACTTTAGGGGCCTGATTTCAGAGCCAGAGGAATCAATATTTTCCTGTTAACAGGCAAACTGTCACATACGCTAATCTATTAACAACTGGCATTTAGCAGTTCAGCTCTAAATATCTCCAGGAGAATGTTGTTAAGGTGGGGTGCTTTGCTATACTGTCACCTGTTAACATGCACAACTAAACATATTCTGGACCTTATTC
>NW_017728906.1:46599876-46611260 GCF_001723895.1 Crocodylus porosus | reverse complement strand
TGTTTTGGGGATCAGATTCTTCCACTCTTATTCCTTTGTAGTGTAATACACTAGATGTCCCATTTCTCAACAAATAATGGGGTAGAATCCAGCCCTTTTGTTGGATCCAACGTGGTTTTTAAATATATATTTAGTTTTTATATTATTCTTTTAGATTGATTTTGTTTGTGGGAGTTTTTTTGTTTTGGTTTGTTTTTCAAAGCTCAGTTTGAAGCCATTTACTCTGCTGCTCTGTTTACTTTTTTCCTTGCCCTTCATCTACTTTCCTCTTCTTCTGTTTAATCTCTATTTAGAATGCACTTTTTCTTTGATGCCTAGTGAAACCCACAAATGGAAAAAGGCAGCATAACAAGCAATGGGCAACTGGGGCATCAGCCCTGGGTGCCCACATAGAGGGGCATAAGAACAGCAGCCTCCATAGCCAGTTTGGCCCCTGCTGCTGCTCCTGTTCCTGATGCCACCCAGAGCACAGACCTTAGCTGTTATGACTCTGGAAAAAGGTACCTCTAAAATAAAATTTGCACTTGCTGTTGACCATCATGTGTCATTCAGTGCATTTACTGAACATTTCCATTGGCTCCTAAAGGCTGTGGTATAATTGTATATGCCTGAACAACCCACTCTGGGGTAAACTCCTTTGCAGAGAATTCATCTTTGCCCATGCTTTATATGGCACTGTGACCACTGATGATCTTTTTTTATTCCTATTACAATTGTATCTAGAAGCAAGAGGGGGCTGTCTAGACACAAGAGTGCAGACATATAGCAAGGAACCATCTCTTAACCAAAGCGATGGCAAATAAGTAGATAGGATTAGAGGCATAACAAGGTAGCCAGGCACACAGGACACCAGACTCATGGGGGTAGCAGCAACTCCTGGTAGCCACTGTGCCACTAGTACAATTGCCCGGCTGCCCCAGTTGCCCCACCCTTGTTATGCTACTGGATAGGATGTACAAAAGGTAAGAAGGAAAAGAGAGAAACACGGAGCAGAAACAACTTGTCTGGGGTTGTACAGCAGGTTGGGAAAATAGCCCAAGTTTTTCAGGTACCTTGTGTTGGATAATAACACAAGAGGACTCCATGAAGCCAGCATTTATTCCAGCCATTTGGTGTCTAAACGGACTAAGATGCTTAAATATGATTTTATCCCACCCTCTTCAAGTCCTGAAAATCCATTAATGCATCTACCTTTGTAATGTGCCCTCATCTTATCCTCCCTCCAAGTTCCCTCTGGGTTGTAGCATGGTTCATTTTCACAGTGTAGGTGATGGTGTGTCTTTTATGCAAGCATATTAAAGACTTGCTGTGGCCAGAGGTTACAGGTACATAGCCAGCCCAAGGGAAGTGTCCTTTCTTGCCAGCCAACTGTAGTGTGTTGGGTCTTTACTGTTATTTAAACATGCCAGTTCATGAAACAGTCTCCCACTTTTTATGTGTATTACTGCTTTTTCCTGGTTGCTAGCCTTATTTTGCTGTCTCACTTTGTTGGGTCTCCCATGCTGCTCATACAGTTTGTTTGGCCTCTGCTACTTCAGGCCAGTTAGTGGCCAAGTCTCTGTAATGGGGAACCCTAGCCCTGTTACTAGTAAAGGAAAGGAAAGCCAGGAGAAAAGGGCTTTGTGGCCCAGAAGGGTGGTGCCCAGGACTGCATAATCTGCTCCTGGACAGAGTAGGGCAATCTGGAATGGAGTGCACAGGTAGAGGAGCTCCTTTCAATGGGCTCTGTTCCATGGGACAACAGACTGTAAGTGAAGAGGGCTATGGGCTGTAGCTGAGGATCCAGTGGACAAAAAGGGGGAACCTGCAGGGAAAGGCCCTGTGTAGCTAAGTACACATGAGGTTGGCAATCAGGCAGGGGGACTGTATGGTCTCACTGCTGTCTTCCACCGTGGGGAATGGGTTGCCTACAGCCTGCACACCGCCTGGTCGAGTATGCACAGAACAATAGGGGTGGGAGTTGGAAGCCCCACCCCCCAGCACTGCAGGGGCAGGGTTTGGTGTCCTGCTCACGAGGGACAGGTTGCACCACAGGCCCCGGCCTAACAGGTGCCTTCTGTGCCCAGCCAGCCTTGTCCCTGGCCTCTGTCACTCGTTCCTCTGCATCCTCCTAGCTGCCACCTGAGTCGGGCTTAGCACTTGCTCCTTCTGTTGCCATCTTCCAGCTGAACAGGGGAATCGGGGACAAATGTTGTCCTGGAGTCAACCATCCCAGGGCTGGGACTTGATATTTACATTTTGGGACTTCCCCACCCAGTTAGGGATGGGTGGTCACCCTAGGCTAAGTTAAGCTGTTTATTGGAACTAGGTGGTTTGTCAATACTGGGTTTGAGGGCCCCTGACCTCTGCATGCTGAGGGAGCAGGCTTGTACCAGCCCCAGAATTTGAATCTGGAGAGGGAGGTGACAGGGTGTACTGGAGTAGGCTGAGAGGGGAGGCTATTGCAGGGTAACCAAGATAGGGGTGCCCAGGCTTATGGCATATTGTTATTTTGCTTTGGTCTACTCCTTGAAATTGCTGGGTTGGGTTAGAATCATGGAATCAAAGGACTAGAAGGGACCTGCAAGATCATCAAGTCCTGTCCCATGCCATGGGCAGGTGGTTATTAGGCTTATCCAGCCTCCTTCTGAACACTTCCAAGAATGACGACTGTACCACCTCTCCTGGGACTGTGTTCCAAATTTCCTTTTCCCGTATGGGAAATAAGTTTTTCCTTATGTACAGCCTCCTAAATTTATTTATATTATGGTTGTATGTTTTTCATGTTGTTTCTAGGAGCATGGCTTTCAGCCAGAATCCTTAATAAACTGAACTATGTCCAGACTAAACTTTCCCTCAGTTAGCTTGCACTACCAAGGGGTGCCTTCCTGAAGAGTTGCTCCTCTAGGTCTTGGTGCTCACCCCTGATATATTTGCAGGTAGCTATCAAGTCACCTCTCAGCTTTCTCTTACTCAGACTGAACAGGTCCATTTCCTGGAGTCTCTCCTCATAAGGCCTATTCTCTGGGACCCTAATCATATGGGTGACCCTTCTCTGTACCTTCTTGAGTTTATCCACATCCTTCCTGAAGTGCTGTGCTGAGAACTAGACACAGTACTCCAGCTGTGGCCTCACCAATGCTGAATAGAGGGGGAGGAGCACCTCCCTGGATCTATTGACAACCCAATGGCCGATGCATGCCAGAGTTCTGTTTGCCCTGCTGGCGACTTCATTGCACTGTTGGCTCAAGTTCATCTTCCAGTCGATTGTGACCCTCAGGTCCCATTCAGATGCTGTGCCAGCCAGTGGACCACCACCCATCATGTAGTTATGGTGAACCTTCTTCCTACCCAGATGAAGAACACAGCACTTTTCCCTGTTAAACCTCATCTGATTCCATTCAGCCCATAGAACTAGTCTACCAAGGTCATCCTGGATTCTTACCTTATCCTCTGATGTGCCCGCCTTTCCCTACAGCTTGGTATCATTCGCAAACTTAATCACTGAGCTTTCCACCCCCTCATCCAAGTCATTGATAAATAAGCTAAAGAGCACAGTTCCAAACACTGAACCCTGGGGGACACCACTGAAGATGGCTCTCCAGGATGAGGCCATCCCATTGATTACAACTATCTGGGATTGGCCTCTAAGCCAGTTTTCCACGCACCTCACTGTAGACTGGTCTAGGCCAGCGCCCTCCAATTTAATTGAGAGAATCTCATGGGAAACAGAACCAAAGGCTTTACTGAAGTCTAAGTAAATGATATCAAACTCATGTCCCTTGTCCATCTGGTTAGTTACCAGGTTTGTCAGGCATGATCTACCCTCAATAAAGCCATGCCGTTAAAGGGGTTAACCCCCAGAACAGCTTGTGCACTCATCACAGTCTCTGAAACTGCTGAGATGGCTTGTTAAAGCCTGAGAACAGCCTGTCAGTTTATTAAAGCCCCTGGAACCATGAGACCAGGTTATTAAGGCTTTAGGAGTGTTGGCAGAGTCACTAAAGGCCGTGGAACATAGGATGGTTTGGGCCTAATGAGTCCTTAGGATACTGACTGGAGTGAGCCTGGGAAGACAGCAGGTAGCTGCTGGCAGAGTCACTAATTCCAGATGCTGATAGAACACAGTGTGATGATCATGGGGGAGGAAGAGTGGTGGGGGCAAGGATGGGGAATGGGAGACCGAGAGACACTGAAGGTGTTATTCTGAGGGGAGCCTCCCAATCTAATAGTATTACCAAATGCATGGCAGGTCACCAACTGAGAAGCCCGAGTGCCTAATAGGTCCCAGCTTATCACAAGAAGGGACAAAAACATTTCACGGAAGAAGGGTTGTGAGCTCAAAACAAAGGTGCAGACAGAAATGCAGATCCCTGCTGGAACTGAGAACGCTTTGAAGGAAGGGATCTGAGTTACAACAATCCCCAGGAACAAACAGAAGTTCACTGTTGGTTCCGGGGGGTGGGGGGGGGATATGAATTTAGCTGCTGGCTGCCAGCCTGCAGCGGGCTTCTCTTAGCAAAAGTTCCTCCTCCCTGCAAGGGTGCTAAGTTTTCAGAATGGGAGAGTGGGAAGGGAGCAGAGGGAACTCATTTTAGAGGTTCCCCAGCCAGTGCTGGAGGGTGGGTTGGATGAATTGGAACCTCCCCCACCTCAGTGGAGGGCCAGAGGGGAGGGTTCCCCACCTTCCAACAGGAGCTGAAAACCCCCCAGACTGAACTCTTTCCACTCCCTCCCCCCCTCATTCTGAAAACGGCTTGAGCCTGGCAGGCAGCACAAATGGAAGTTACAGAAGATGCTCTGTTTTGAAATTTTTCATCTGACCCCTCATGCGATGAGGGTTCAGATTTTCACCCAATCAGCCACTTTTGAAGCTGTCTGCAGCTGTGTACTTGTGTTTGGTCATGGCTATTGACCACTTTCTGTGGCTAGGTTGTGCATAAACTGTCACTTCTGTTTGTTCCTAAAGTGAACGTGCTCTGGGGTTTATGCCTCAACAGGGGGTTGAGGCTGGGAACCTGCAAGCCTGGCTCAGGAGGTTGATTTGCTGGCTAATTGAGCCAAAGACTCTGGATTTGAGCCCCAGGGATGCCTAAAATAGGGCTGTTATTTAAGAACAAGGAGAAACCCTGTGGCCAGAGAAACAGATCCAGGAAGCGGGGTAGGATATAGCTAGTTAATAACTGAGACTTAAGTGGGACAAGGTCAACAGAGATGATAATGCCTGGCCTTCACTCCCCCACCTTTTCCCTTCGTGGTGTGGCAGGCTAGCCAGTGAGCTCATTGGTAGAGGCAGTTTTCCATTTTCCAGCAATCAGGGAAAGGTAGGAAGAAGGCAACCCTGCCCTGACCCAGGGGCCGGGAAGAGAAAGAGGACCTGAAACGGAACTAACCCTTTGAGCTTCCTGATTGGTCCATTCCCAATCTGGGGCAGAGCCTCTAGAGGGAATAAAAGCCTGTGTGCTAAGCCCTTCGATGAGGCACGATGCAGAGGGCTGCAGAAAAGGCTGGTTGAGCTGACCGGCAGGGCGGAGCAGTTGTCCCAGAAGAGCCCAGAAGATGCCTCCGTGACTAGGGAAGCAGCAAGCAGCTGTGTCCCCACCCCACTGTAGAGGGAACTGAGGTGTTGGTGCATGGGTCAGTGCACAGAGGGTCCAGGAGCGGATGGGACCCCAACAGCTGTATGAGGCAGCGTGGGTCTCTGACCCTGCATGAGGCAGGAATGATGGTGCACAGATCAGTGCACAGAGGGCCCAGGAGTGGACAGGACCTCAGTGGGTGTACAAAGCTGTGCAGGTCCCCAACCCTGTATGAGGCAGGAGCTAGGCCATTGGTGCACAGATCAGTGCACAGGGCTGTAGAGCTGACAGGTCGCCATGGTGCACAGGGCAGTGTATGGTGGGCTGAGGGGCCTGATAGGTCTCAGTGGCTGCACAAGGCAGCTCAGGCCTTCCTGCCATGAGTAGCAACCAGATGGGGGGACCACTCCTGTGAGAAAGGATGCTGGGCATTGTGAGTTACACAGGGAAAGGGGATCCCCACAGGGGAGGAAGAGTCTTCCCCTCTGCGGGTGATCAAGGGGAAGCCCCCTGAGAAGTAGGGACGATTCACCCCTGGGCACAGAGGGGAATCTAGGGCCCCTGTTTGTTAAGGGTAGAGTCATGGTTACGGGCCTCTCCTAACTGAGTGATCTAGGAGAGGAAAATGATGTTCTGTTAGGTAATGGGATCTTTCCCTGGGTTGCCATTACTCCTTTGGGCATAGCTGCTGTGTCATTGATTGCGGCCTGATTATTTATGCCTTTGGAATTCTATTTGTAATATTGCATCCTTATTGTTGCTATTTGAGAGGCTTGTAAGCTGTCTGTGTCTGAATCTATTGTATTAGTTATTTTTGCACATGTGATGTAACCTTATTGTGTTCTGCTCAATTACTGTTCTGTCACCACCAGGTATTCCTGACATTGAATTGATGATTCACTTGTGTTTTGTTATTGAGTGTTCCTTTGCCTGTTGAGGGGCAGGGGTTGCACACTGAATGGGAGGCCACAGAGGAGTAGGCCTGTACCTAAGATAAGGGTGAATAAGAGTTATTGTTGGTGTAAATCTATATCTGGAAATAGTGTGTGTGTGTGTGTGTGTGTGTGTGTGTGTGTGTGTGTGTGTGTGTGTGTGTGTGTGTGTGTGTGTAGAGAGAGAGAGAGAGAGAATGAGAGAGAGAAATATTTGTATGTAAGTTTATGGTTATAAGTTTTATGTTGTGTTGTATCATTAAACCTGTAAATAGTTAAGTATCTCTGGGTGTTCTGGTCTTGGCTTTGGTTCTGTAGGGAAAGGAGGTGAGCTGCAGCTAAACCTGCAGCTAAAATGCCACACTCTCGCAGCATTCCCACACCCTCTGAGATCCCTTCAGTTGGAGAGGGGGTATATGCCAAGCACCACCCAGGTTACAGTGGGATAAGGCAACCCCTCTGATTCTTGTGGCAGGCAAGTAGAGAAGGGGAGTGCAGGAAAGCTCAATGAACCCCAGAGTCACACTTCAGTGTTGTCCTGTAATGGGGGAAAGAGGAGGGCAGCAACAGGAGTGGGAGCCTCCAGAGGAAAAGCTGTGGGTGTCACTTGTCCAAAGGGTGTTGGGATGGGCACAGGGTGCTCATTTTCTCACACAGGAGCTAGGTATTGTGATGCCATTAAAACAATCTTACAGCACACTGGTTGTGAATCACTGGTCTACTGTATTGTCAACCATATGAACAATACTGAAAAAAAATTTAGTCCAGTTGTCTTTTGTCTTCTACTCTAAACAGCCTCCCTGCATGCATGCACATGTGCACACACACGCACGCACAGTAGATGTGTATCCCCAGAGGTGGCTTGAAGAAAAGAATTGTCTAACTACCATTCTATTAAGTGAAATAATAATGGATTTCTTAGGGTGTGCTGCTATTATAAGCTTTATCCCCAGGTTTATAATGGAAGGTGCAAGAATATATTTGAAAAGATGATGGTTGCAACAAGCTGTGATGGATGTGTTGAGAACGCAGTGGCTTCTTTGCTGATTTTTAACACCTTTTGCAACATTCAAAAGGTATTATCTTTTTAAAATGTGCATAAATATTCATTTGGTATCAGCAGCCAGCTGCACACTTAAACAGCATAGAAAGGGTACACTCCTGAGTCTGACCAGACTTGGAAAAACTTGTCTGCCCATCTCCAACAGGGATTTTAATTTGGAAAAGAGCACCAAAACAGTGTTCCCTTGTTCATGCTACATACAGGCACAGCGGCACTGGCTGATGGATTTATTTCAATAAGAGGAAACTTCTCCCTGAAGGGATTTGGTGGGGGAGAGGGGGAATGATGAAGGCCAAAACAGATAAGAACTCAACTTCCATATCATCTTGTGAATCACAGTGAATTCTCTAGAGGGCAAGAGAGTAAGGCAAAGGGGATTGTTTTGCTATATCTTTTCAGGTGGGAAGGAATGGGAATTATGCTCACTTCTTGCATGTAGAAAGCTTAAAGCAATGGAGTGGTGACTCTGAGATTCACTAGCTGGCTTCAGGGTGCTTGGGTGATTTTCATGGCCTTATCTAGTGTCCTGTGGGTGTGAGTGTTAGCTAGAGAGACAGCACGCAGATTCTGACAGAAAGGAGGACAGAAGGGGATTAAACAACTAGCTGTAACTCATGAACTAACACAATGTCCTGTATCTACTCTGAAATCTGAATACAACTGCTTCTAGTTAAGCTGAAAAATAAACAATTCTGCTAAGCTCTACTTTTGTGGTGGCTCATTGTAATGAATTATGAAGGCATTGAACCCTAATAAATGGAAAGGCTCTTGGAAACTTGCTCCAACAAAGCTTTATTCCTTCCTGTCCTAATACTCACCAACCATTCTCTATCCTGTAACAATAGCCACTGGAGCCAATAGATTGTGACCCTGGTCATATGACACACAACTTTTGTAATCCTGGCCATTGTCACATAACTAAGACAGGAAATAAAGACAAGTGTTTCACCGATGTTCAGGTACATCACACTTTTCTTACACGGTGTCAAAATTAATTGAATCTTCAGTATCAAGAGAACAAATTAAGCCACCTGGATAATTCACTCTGGAAAGGATTTGACTTGGCAAGACCCAGGTATTTGCAGGGCTAGCAAAAATTATACTTCCCAAATGAAAGTGTTGGCAAGGAATGAAAGACCTGAAGTGCATCTAATTAAAAATGAATACTAAAGCACAGAAAAAGAATATAGGAGTAAACCAATGGCAGGGATCAGATTACGTTGCATTGGTTGCAAAGGTATCCAGGACAAACCATGCATCAGAAGACCTATGGTGAAAGCTGCTATTTTGTGACCAGTGTTGATTCCAGGAGAAAAGACACAAAAATGCAAAATAGATGTGTGAACACACAGGGCAGAGCCCTGAGGATGATACAGAAACAGAGTTCATCAATAGTCACTGATGACAGACTAGAATCATTTGCATATTTCCTGGAACTAAGGAATATTTGTGTCATCATAGTGAAGGTAGCATGTCCTAAAGCCTCACTGCAATAAACAAATAATATGAACAGAATAGGAAATGACACCGCTGTGTTTGGTAATGGACCAAGTTAGGAAAACTGAGTAGTCATCACCTCTTGAAAAGAAGGACATGGGTGGGGCAGTCCTCAGGCCCATACATTCCAATTCATAGATTCATAGATACTAGGGTTAGAAGGGACCTCAGTAGGTCATTGAGTCTGACCCCATGCCCTGGTCAGGAAAGAGTGCTGGGGGTAGACAACCCCAGTTAGGTGCTTGTCCAGTCTCCTCTTGAAGATCCCCAGAGTAGGGGAGAGAAAGCACCACCTTCCTTGGCAGCCCATTCCAGATTCTGGCACCCCTTTCTGTGAAGAAGTTCTTTCTAATGTCCAACCGAAATCTATTCTCTGTCAATTTGTGACCACTGTTCCTAATTACTCCAGGGGGTGCCCTAGTAAACAGAGCATCTCCTATTTCCTGCTCCCTTCCCATGATGAATTTATAGGCAGCCACAAGATCATCTCAGCTTTCTCTTGCAGAGGCTGAACAGATTCAAGTCCCTCTGTCTCTCCTTGTAGGGCCTTACCTGCAGGCCTCTGACCACACGAGTGGCCCTCCTCCGGACCCTCTCAAGATTCTCTGCATCTGTCCTAAAGCCCAAAACTGGACTCAGTACTCCAACTGCGGCCTGACCAGTGCCGCATAGAGGGGAAACATCACCTCCCTGGATCTGTTTGTCATGCATCTGCTAATGCATGATGAAGTGCAGTTAGCCCTGTTGATCACTTCATCACATTGAGGACTCATGTTCATCCTGGAGTCAACTATGACTCCAAGATCCCTTTCTGCTGCTGTGCTGCTGGGAAGGTCATCCCCCAGCCTGTAAGTGTGTTGGTGGTTCTTTTTGCCCAGGTGCAGCACCTTGCACTTGTATTTGGGCATCCTATTTCATTCTGCCCATTTTTCCAACCTGTCCAGATCTGCCTGGAAGAGATTAAATAATTAATTAAAGAAGAGATGCAAGTCAGAACAATCCAGGGCCTCCAGCAGCTGCTGACTGGAAAAGTATAAGCTGCCTTTTTATCCCTCTATTGGTCTCAGAACTAGAACAGGAATGAATCTGGCTGCATCATTCTCTATCAATTTTAAGGGATGTTATCAAGAGGACAGGAATCCATATATCTCAAGAGGGAGCAAGTATAGAGTTAAAGTAATGGGCTAAACTGCCAATGGAGAATTCAGATTAAGCAACAAAAAAGAAAGGTAAAAAAACCCCTCATTTAGATGACAGCATAAAATGCTTTAGGATGATGAAGTTGTTCAGTGGAGATAGTTAAAGTTCAGTTCTGCTATGAAAAGCAATTCCTTAAAATGGTATCAAGGGGGTTCCATGCTTAATGCATTAGATTAATTCCATGACAGATTTGCTTGGTTTGTAATTTTTTTAGAAGAAAAAAAAAAAAAGCTAATTTGTAGCACTCCAAAAAAAAAAAATCATCCTGGGATCTGAAATTTTGATTGGGCTTCTTTCCTGCTTTCTGTTCCCTGTTTTGTCACCAGAGGCAAAAGTTCTGGAGACCCACATCTTCCCAAGTTTCACAGGCATTATTATGGGCAGAACAAGGTTGTGGCATGGCTGTGAATGAAGGTAGGATGCTTTAAATGGGGACGATGGGTGAAAAACTCAAATGGACCCTTTGGTCATTCCAACCAATGTGATAAGTTTATTGATTAACTGACAAAGCAAAAGTAAAGCAAAGCATTAAGCATAAGCTTATGGGATGGCTTTTGACTGCCATAAAACGAAGCTGGTCAGGCTTTCAGTGTCCATCAGCAGGCGATTCTCCAAATGATTTGGTGGGTGTTGTGTAAAGCTCTACCTACAACTGCTATACTCCCAACTCAGCCAAGGATAAAGGATATGCAGAGGCCAGAGAAAGCACTTCAAGGACACCCTCAAGGTGAACATTAAGAAGTGTGGCATTGACATCACAAACTGGGAAAAACTAGCCTGGGATAGGGCTATATGGCTATGCCTTGTAAGAGAATGTACATCTTTCTTTGAGGAAAAATGTCTTCCCCTGGAAAAGAAACAAGACCAAGAAATCCACGGTTTGACCCTCCCTTTAGCCACCTCCTGTGGCATTTGTGAGAACTCTAGGATCACTCTTGCTAGACATCAACGGCTTAATCTACAACCCTTTTGTGACAGCTGAAAAATATGTCTGTGTGATAAAAGTGCTTGCTGAAGGCTCTATGAAGATTAGACCAAGTGTTTTTCTGTATTTGTTTAGATATTAAGCTATAAGTTGTTGCTAAAAGCCTAATTATAGTTTAAGATGTAGTGAGGCCTTGTATAAAGTAAGGC
>NW_017728906.1:46552671-46599726 GCF_001723895.1 Crocodylus porosus | reverse complement strand
AGATGCAGCTCTGTGAAAAGAATTAGTTAGCTGTTGCCTGGATCAGTGGGCCCATGGACCTTGAGGAGCCCAAGAACTGCATTCCAGGGTCCTTCCCGGCACCCCTCAGACAGCGTTGTTTGGGGATGCCTGCCCTCGCTGAACTTTGTGGAAAGAGAAGCTTGGTGTGTATCAGGCATCAGAGGGACTGCCTATAAATTGCCGATGCGAATTGCTTTTGTCTGTCATCATTTGTCTTGTTACTACGCGTAGTTGTATTTTTCTTAAGTTAATAAATCTTTCTTACCTTTCTACCCCCGACCACACTCTCAATCTAAACCCTCCGCAGGTGGCTAGAACACCCTTTACTTGACCCATGGGAGTGATCATCCTTGATCATGAGGGATTGCTGCTGCAGACATAGGGGTCCGTAAATTCACCCGCAGCTGATGTCCAGTATTTATGGATGGCTGGTAACCATAATTTCAGTATTTTAATACCTAATTCCTAATTGGTTTTATTTAAATTTATCTATTTCACTGAAATTTTCAAAACTGGATTAAACCAGATTTTTTGTGAACATAAAAAGTGCTAGTTAGTTAAGATTTATGTCCATGAGAAAGGAAAGGAGGATTCTTTATCTCCTTTCCCTTTCCACTGTGAAATTCTGTTAACACTGGTCTGTTACCTGTCCACTTTAGTTTATGGTTTGACAAGGCTGCTTTGTTTTCCAAAATTCCTTTTACCTTGTGTTCTGTTTGATGGTGTCTTTAATGAGGCATACAAATAGCTTCCTTTGCTGGGCTAACTAAGCCAGCTGTTGCGTTTGCAAGGGTTCATGTTACGGTCACTCAGGCAGAGGCCTTTGGGGCCTCTCTGTCTTAGCCACTTCCTTCAGCTCAAGCCCATTACCCAAAGAAACTTGTCTGCCAAGCCTGGCATTGGCACTTGGCATTGCCTTACAAGAACTGGCATGTAGAATCACTATTACTGGTTAACGAAGCTGAGCTGGAAAAAACCCAGTTTGGCTTTCACATTCTTGGTTAAATCTGGGTGGCTGGCAGCTAAGAAGAGCAAACCCTTCCATCTTTTTACTTTCAGACTGAACAATTTGACATGGCATAATTCAAACACAATAAATATGGAGGTCCCACAAGAGATTAATGCCTGGATGAAGATGAGGTCCAGTAGGGAAAGTGGGTGGATAAAGGTTGGTGTTCCAGTTTGACAGAATAACTTTCAAACTAGCAAAGCAGTATAAAAAGAGATTAGCTTGGAGTAACTGGGGCCTATTAAAAAAAGGAAAAGAAAAGCTTAAATCACATAGGACTTGGCTCCTTTCTCAGTATAAGATGAGGTGAGCTTTTTCTTGGAGGGATGGGGGGTGGGAAGGGGGGGACTCACATCCTGCTTGGCATGGAGGGCATGGTTGCAGAGTGCCAACCTGTCCCATGCTCCTGCACTCCCTTTCCCCAGCCAGCATGGGTCCCTTCAGTGGTGGAGTCCTGATTCCTCCTCCACTTTGCCTCTGCCCTAACTTTTGACAGCTTGCTGTTCCTGTAGCATTCCTGTGAGATTCCTACACAGGGCAAACTGACAACTCTTCATGTCAGAATCAAGCCATCTCTTTATGTCATGTATTTGTCTATCTACTGCAAAAATCCCTGGAGATTAACTCCAAAATATGATTAAAGGAGCACTATCCAGTTAGTATGGGAGCGCAGGAGAGGTTATGTGCTGAGAAGGGGTTGATTTAATGTCACAGACCATGTCTTTGCATGGGAAGAAGAGGGTGGCTGGTTCAGAGGGGCCCACCTCAAATAAACCTCCTTTCCCTTCACACAGGTTCATATTTATGAAAATCTCTCCAATGGAGGAACATTTCTTGGAATCTGTCAAATTTTTTGCTGCATCAGCTAAGTAAGTGACTGGGGCAGAGGTGGGGCTAGGGACTGGGGGAGCCCCCTTCTCAACTCCAGTTGCCTTCTTTTAACCCTGTGTCTCCTAGGTGGAACCTACATCATTGTCACCCCCCCTTGCCCACAGGAAGTGAGGAGGAGGGGTGACTAGCCTGGCTCAGCAGTATGGAAGTGGAAAATATAGTATCTCTTTGGGTTTAATCCCTCCCATGACTTCCCTTATCCCTCCCATGCCATGGGGCCTTACCTCTCCCTTCCTGCCTCCCTCAGTGTGAGATGAATGGGAGTGAGAAAGGCCTTCTGTATCAGTTAGTTAGTTAATTAGTTAGTTAGAAGCAGGTATATGTCTACAAGCTTATAGTCAATAAAGTTTGTGCAGGAGCAATCCTACCAGCTAAATATCCTTAAATACTTTATTGTAGGGAGAAGTTCACAGGCAGCAGCATATTCATGACTTTATAGGCTTTTAATACAGTGTCTGACAGGGGAGAACAAAAGGTTTACTTGGACATTTCTATCCAAAGTAATGGTAGAGACAGAAAGGCAAAAATCACCTAAGTGGGAAGGGATCACATGTAAAGTAATAAATGCCACAAAAAGGTATGCAAGGTATAATCTAGCAATGTTTTCTTTGGACTGTTGCTCATGTCCACATATGGAAGGAGAAAGGAGCAGACATCCAATGGTTTCAGCCAAAGCAAGTGGTGGGGAGAAGCACCAGCTTTGACACGTAAGTCAATGATTATCATTGTTATTATTTTATACTAGGCTGTAGATGGAATGGACCACCAAGAAGTTGTCTTATTGTGCTAAGTCCTTTATATTCACATGATAGGACCTAGCCCCTGCCCCAAACAGCTTACAGTCTAAAGAGATGTAATAGAAAAAGAGAGGGAAGAAGGAAATATTATTGCCCTATGGTACTTAGACAACTGATATTACTCTGCAATTGGGTCCCTGAAAGTGCTCTACAGCTGTGACTTAACATGTGCATAGCTGCAGGCTGCTTTTAAAATGGCCAGTCATGCAAAAAATTAACCCTGCCCCTGTCCCTCACTGTGGAGACCTTGATCTGCACTGCCCCCGCACTTCCCCTTCCCGTTCCCCTTCCCCTCCACAGACTTATCTGCTAGCTACTGTTGTACATGCTGCTGGGCTGCATTTCTGGCTGTGTGCATGCTGTGGCTTTGCGCCTGCTCATGGCATCCCAATATGGCACTGATATATCGGTGCACCTCTAGTGTGCGTGTGCTTGAGTCCCCGCCCCCTCCTCCCCCCTGCTTTCCTGCTGCAGCAGCCTGGAGCCCATGCCTGGGCTGCCTTACGTCTCCTCTGCACTGCCACCGCTGCCCCACTGGGTGGCCTGGAGGCAGTGGTGATGGCAGTGGAGCAGAGTCTGAGTGCAGGCTCCAGAACCACTTGTGTGATTAATGCAATAACCAATAAGCCCATTAATCATGCATGTTAATGGCAATTAATTGACAGCCCTAATTTTAACACATTTTGGTAACATAGAACAACTTATGGCTGGGTTGTGTTTCAAGCAGAGGGGACTGCTTCTGTTCCTGACTCTGTCAGAGTCTTGCTGTGTAACTCTGAACTGGGCAGTTATAGCAACGTCAGCCCTGCTCAAGATGGTGCTGGGTGGTGTCACAGTGGAGCACACCCTGTCTGCGTCACACATATTGCATTGCACATGGTGCAGTGTTAGACTTGTGCCAGTGAACTGTTTCAGGGGAGCTTCTTCATACATGCCCAGCTCTACTCTGACATGACTACATATATCTATGCCTGGGGATCCTCTGCACAGAACAGCAGGTTGGGTACTTCACTGCAGGGCCCCCTCATGCAGTCCTGAGGCAGTGTAGACATGCTTTGAATCGCTCCATGCCTCAGTTTCCTCAGATGTAGGGTAATGATAAATCACACCTTGTTTACAAGCATGTTGTGAACTTCATTTGATTAAAAGGTTTTAACTACTTTGAGATCTTTAAGTGTAAAGTACCCTTATGATATGGGAACACAGAAATAGTCTTCCAAGGGAGTTTGGACTCTTTTGATTTAATTTAAAGTTCTGAGATCAGGTCATTAAATAACCTCATCTGCCACTAATGGAGAGTTGTTTTATAGGACTCATTAACAGGGTTGTATGCACAATATAACCGAAAAGCTCTAAGATATCACTGATGCTTGCAGCTGCTATGGCAACAGAGTTTGTATGCATCTCTCAAAGACCTTTTTTTTTCTTTTTTAAATAAGGCTCCTTGGAAGAGCAAAGTATTTAGCATCCACCATGCATAGGCAGATTTAGCTATCGAAAGGTCCCACCTGCAAAATGACAGGCAATGTCTTCTGTTATTTTCCTCAAACCTACCATATTATAGACCTGCATTATAATGGCACTGCATTTAAGAAATTTGCCAGGGTTTCTATTAAGTCCCTTAATATTGTGTGTGAAGGGAACAACTGGATTAGGTTTTCAGAATGTTTAGGGTGCAAGGATTTAGCAGTCTGAGTCTCTCTGGCATTAAAGGCCATTTCCCAAAGCAATCTACCTTGAAGACTTTTAAACAAAGTCTTTGGCTATCAACAAAAATTAAGTAAAAAAAATTAGCATTGTCATTTTCAAAAGAAAACAAAATCTCAAGGATCCCATATATGAGTTTCTGAGTGGCTGCTTATTGTGTTTTGAAAAGTGTTTGCTGTGCATACCCACTAACTTCCTCTATAGTAACTGTTCAGTTTCCTAAATTTCCTTTTATAGATAACTCCACTTCAAGAAATGCATATACAGAACAGATGGTAAGGGATATTTTGAATTTTTAATAAAAAATAATAAAAACAATGAATACTGTTCTTTGTACTTATCTGGTATTTCCATCCAAGAATCAGAAAGCTCTATATGCATGTTAATAAATTCAAGCATTCAGATTCTCTAAGGAGTCTGTAAACCCAGTTTATAGAGGGGGAACAGAGGCATAGAGAGATGGACCTAACTCAGTGTGGATCACATAATAGGTCAGTGGCAGAGCTGGAAACTGATTGAGATCTCTTGACTCCCATTCTTTGGGATGTAATCACTGGGCTCTCTTTCTCTTCCTAAATAAGTATATAAAAGGTTAGATCTTGCAGTACGTAAGACTCACCAGATGATATATATAATTTTAATCATATCATGTAACATGCACATTGTAAAACCATAAGACAACTGCTTTATTATCGTTTATTTGCATTGTGGTAATACCCCAAGTTTCCAAATACAGGGGGTAAAAAATCCTGATGTTTTAGATTTAGAAGCAGAAGTGGATCTTAAGGAAGATAATAAAGTAATAAAGGATGAGAGTATAGTGACCTTGCAGATCACTTGTAGAGACTATTACCAGGCAAGATGACAAGTGGGTCCTCAAGACAGCCAACATTTATGCAGTACTGGAGGTAGGAAATCTTGTTTACTGAAGAAATCAGATAACTAAGATTCTATTAAGTATTTTGAGGTAGATGACATCTCTGAACTGAATATATGGGGAAAGGAGGGAGGCTAGAGGCTGGAATACTTTAGCAACGGAAGATGAAGACACTGTCTTAGGTAAATCAGAATTCTTGCATAAGCTATGAAAGCAAGTATTTCCACAGCCTGAGGAGGTATGCAAAAGGCTTGGAGCCCTGGTCCTGCCACCAGGTAACCCACATGTGCTCTATGTGAGTTATATAACATTGCCAGCTTAGGGGAAAGCATCCACTTGTAGATGGTTCTCCATTAGTTACTACTGCCAGAAATGATAAAACTATTTTTTACCATCTTAAAATGGTAATAGTTTAATAGGTACATAGAACTTTTCATGGTGAGGGAGCCCCAAACACTGTACTGAGATCGCTTCATTGATTACTGACATGTACCCACCTAAACAATACAGACAGAGTAGATGGCAAAGCACAGTAATGAAGTCAGTCATTTTAGAGATGCAACCAGATCCATGAAGAGGATGTTACAATGGCTAGGGATCAATTTCTGGGTAAGGAACAGCTATCTAATTGGGGAAGGTTCTGGTTTGAGCAGGGGGTTGATCTAGATGACCTCCTGAGGTCCCTTCCAATCCTAATTTTCTATGCTTCTATGATCTGAGGTAGAACTCAAATAAAATCTAACTACATTACACCTGCCTTTGGTACTTTTCTGCTGTCTACTCAAAGTTTTGGCCCTAATCTTCAAAGCCTTTAGGAGATTAGGGCCTAGATATACCAGTGACTCTGTCTGTGATCACGGTAATGTAAAGAGGGGCAGGGAGGTGGGGGATGACTGGGGCAGCCTCTGGTGCTGACTCTTGCAAAAATGGGCACAATGCAGCAGCAGTTGATTGCGCTGCTGTACTTGGCAGCCTGCATTACCCAGGGTACTGCACAGTGGCTACCCAGGGCACAGTGGTGCCTGGCTATACCTTTACGATCATGATTTTGCTTAGATAACTATGCTCACAGGAACTATGGAGTTCATAAAAGCTCAGGCCAAATATGTGGGAGCTGTAGGTAAAGTGTTTCCAAGGGGTTTATTTAGGAAACAAATATTAGAAGAAATTAGACTATCATGCACCGCAAGACTCTTCTCTTTCACAAGCCCATTTCCACTGTAATGACAATAAAAGAGGAAAAATATTCTGTTACCAAAGTTTTTTGTAACTAGGGAGAAGAAATAAGAAGAAATCCCCAGGATGTGAGTTGGCAATTTTACCACCAGGTGCCTATGATTTATGATAGTTGGAATAAAACTGACATCTTTACTTTTGAAATAAGTTCCATGGGCTCTTCAATGAATGGTTTTATATGTGTCTGAAAATGGAACTTGGCACTGATTTATAATAGACTAGTTTGGGGGAGCATGCCACATAGTGGACTAGTATGCACATTTCCTGCAACATCTGTGTCTTTTCATGATATCTTCCATCCTTGTACTACCCCAGTGTGACTCTGCTTGGCTTCTAAGAAGTGATGGGAAAATAGCCCAAAATAGTATGGCTGGAGGCCATACCTTAGAACTAATGTAAACAGTCTGGAGAAGAATGTAATTGTTTAAACATTTTGTTTAAATATTAAACAATATCGTCCTTTTCCAAACTACTAAAACAGCATTACCAAGATAGAAAGTGGTTTTGCTTCTCTGACACTGGATTCTTCCATTGAAAATGTCCCAAATGCACATGCAAGATAACCATTAACAGCCGGCAGCTCAGAGATGCTGATTTTCATTAAAATATTTGGGTTGGATTCTCAACTGCTGTAAATTTGCTGAGCTCTGTTGGCTTAACAGAGCTACACTGATGTATAACAGCTGTGGAGCTGCCTGGTCTTTCATTTCTTTGTTACATCTTATACCCAGCAACTTGTTCTTTTCACCAGAGGTGGTGCCAGCTTCTTCTTGGTGTGGGGGGTGGCGGCTGAGATGGGCTAGACAGAAAATTGTGGGGGCTGTGCTATACAAAGGCAGAACATGGGCCCTGTGGGCCAGGCTGGGCCAGGAGCACCAGGCCTCTGTGGGCAGGAGTGGGGTGGGCTCAACTGCATGGGGCAGGCAGTGGTGGCCTGGCGGGGGAGGCAGGGGGCTTGGACAGGGGGGCGCTGGGAGGGGTGGCTATGGGCGGGAGGCTATAGCCCTTCCAAGCCCCTCCCTAGAGCCACCTGCATTTCTTTGCATTCTGGCAGTAATTATTAAAATGTCAATGGAGAGGCACAACATATATTTTAAAATGTTTCAAGAGATTTGTTCACAGCTGAAGAGCTAGTTCAGACAAGATGCCCCTCTAAGAAGCACTTGTATGGTAGCGTTGCTTTCTGCTGATGCAAGACATCAACAGATTTCTGATTTCTTTGAAAAGTTGGGCATAGTAATATACCTGTTGAACAGGGAGTAACTGAGGTATAAAAACAGGCTGATTGACTTGCCAATGGCCACAGGTGTCAGTGTCAGGGCTGGAAGCAGAACTCAGATGTGTGTAATCCTCACCCATTGCTCAAATCAGTGGAATGAAACTGTTAACTTGCATTTTCTTCCTTGGGTGTCACAGCTATTAAATACGAAACTAATTACAGTAGGAAATGTTGAGTTATGCAAAATTTTTAAATGGTGACAGATGAAGCAAACCCAAGTCATTATATGCCATGATGTGTATATGGTTATGTGATATTGTATGGAGGGTGTCATCTTTATATATACAAAAGCAAAGAACCAAGGTAATGAAATTGCTCTTCCCTTTCATAAAATGACACTCTGTTTACAGTTAAATATATATGTTTCTGCTTTATGCCTATCATTCAGGAAGATAAATGTGTTGTTTTTCTCTGCACTGAAATTCTTTTTGTTATGCTGTTTTAAAAGGGAGGTGTGGGTATTTCAGTAATGAAAGGTTTTAAACTACAGCATTTGAAGGGTTGTCTATATCTTGGAACATAGTTTTTTAAAAGCTTAAAGCACCAACAATATAATGTAACTTTGTTTTGTACAGTATCTTTTGTGGGAGCAATACACTATAGCTCTTTACTGGGATGAATAACAGCAGAGAAATTAACATCTATACATACCTAGGAAACGGTCTGGTCTAGCCTCAGACACAAGTTAGAATAGTCCTGAGGCTTCTCCAACTTGACCTAGTTGTTATAAGGCACTCAAGAGGCTACTAACCATGCAGGGATTGGATGAACAGGCATAACTGCTTCCTGGGCTATGACTGTGACATGTCACCTACACTAGAGGCTGCAAGGCTGTTGGTGCAGTGAGGGGTACCTAGAACTGGCTCTGTGAAACCTAGAAATTCCCTCACCCTGGCAAAACCCTCAGCCAGCTGGGTAAATCAGCTCTGTGGCCACCCTGCATAAAATGAGTCTGTACTATAGGATTTAAAGAGGGGTTACAATTTTGCTTCTTAAATGTTTCCTCCTCCATTTAATTTGAGAGAGATGGAGTGTGCTGGAATTGTAAACAGGCTGGTCAGTATTACAGAGCTTTAAGTTGCACTTCTTTGCCCCATCCCTCTCAAAAATATCCCAGATATGCTAACCACAGATTTGTAATACTTGGCTTATAAACATCCTAATGAAGCAGCATGGGGGTGTTGTCTGGGAGAGGGAAAGGAGAAGAGGAAGTTATCATAAATTCCTAACCTGTGATATACAGCTCCTTAGACTGTCAGATGCAAAGTGTGTCAGCTAGTGAATTATTCCAGCTGGCCTAACTGACAGGAGGAATCTTCTTTCTCTCTGTCACTACAGTACAGAATTTATAGCTAATGCATTTAACTCATGGCAGTCATAGGTAAATCCAGGACTGGAGTTGGAAGCCTTTCTATCAAATAGAGACTGCTAAATAGGACTTACTGATGTCTCTAACCAGTACATGCAGCTCATCTATCATGGTTAATACAACCCCAGAAATGCCACACAGAGAACACGCTTAGATCATGTCATTTCATATTTGCTCTTTTTTCCCCTTGATAACACAGTAGGTGACATAGATTAGCTTTCCATAAATGTCTCATAAGAGCACATGAATCGCAGAGCTCAATATAAGCACTAGAAGTCCAGAGACAAAATGTTAAACCACATTCTTCCTTAAATTCCTCCAACATGTCTGCCCTTTGTTTTTATTTTTCCCATGGGACAATTCTTCAGTCCCCTCTAAGCTTATTTACCTTTCTACCTAGTTACCAGGCCCCACTGCAGTAGTATGAAAGTGCCTCAGAATATTTAAGGACAGGTGGTAGTACCATTCCCTTCATTTAAGCCCATGATTGGGAACTGAGAAACAGAGAGTTCAAGAGCCAAATGCACAAAAGGACTTAGACACCTAACTGCCACTTCACGTGCCTAAGTCCAACATTTCTCTCTACTACGATCTATAAAACCTCGCTCAATTGCTGCTTAGGCTCCTAGCTTTTTTCCCTGGCAGGTATGTGCAAAACAGCTTAAGTTGTAATACTGCCTAGCTCTTTGGGCCCTTGACTCACATCTAACTCTTGTCACAAATCAGAGCAAGCCCTCTGGCCACCATTGCTTCCCTTGGCTGTTTAGGCAGATTCCCTTGTCTGTAGGGTTTTGTCCAGTCAGTATTCCTAGAGCATGCAGGATTGTGGCCCACAGATGGCTTGAAACAAGCCTTTTGGGGTACATGTCCATGTATGTATCCCTCCCCATGATATCAAATTCTCTAGCAAGACACTTGCCTATGATTAGTTTGGAGCAAAAACATAAAACCATACCCACCTACATCTTAGGAGAGTGCCCTGTCAAGTCAAGTCAGTCCCGAGGTTGCTACAACCATTAGGGAACCACAGATGCTGTAACAATCCTCCTAGGTTAGCTGAGTTGCTCAGCATCATTGGTGATTCTTGGGGCAGTGACCCAGTGGTGCCCATCTCCTCTCCAGGTAGGTATGACTGCTGGCCCACAGGAAGCTCATCTGCCCTTTGACAGGTCTTGTTTTTGGTCCTGCTGGGTGTCCACACACCCTCCTCACCCAGGCTAGCCCAGGTGGGGGCATTGGTTTAGTCATTGACAACCCAACCTTGGGACAGGACGTACTGGTTTACATGGTACCAGATAGCAGACCAAGACAGGTCTGGCATGACAAGAGAGTGCCCTAACTAGTAGGTTATTTGCTATTCAATCTTTTGGTATTCAGCAGGGCTGTGCAAAATTTTACAGGCAGTTTTGTTTTGATACTGTTTCAACTCATTTTGAGCTCAAAACAGCAAGATTGAAATGAAACAGAGAGCTCCAAAACAGCCTCGAAACAAAATGAGGCAGGTCAAAACATTTCAAAATTTTCAAAATATTTTGAGTTTCGAAGCTCAAGCTTGGCTTGCCTGCAGGGAAACTAAAGTAAGGTGAGAGAGGGAGAAGGGGGAGAGGGGGGAAGGAGTGCTCTCATATTGACTGTGTAGTTGGCAGTGACTGTCACCCATCCCTGAGGTCCCTTCCAATCCCAGTGCTCTGGGGGAGGGATGGAAAAACCGCATAGAAGGAAGCATTGTTTGAACTGCCCTGCTTTCTGCCTTGGTGTCCGTTGAGTGAGGGCACATCTTAATACACACACAGTGTCACCTACCCATGTAATGAGTGTTGCCTGTCAGCAGCTATAGGTGCAGGCCCCTCCTGCACTGATCTCCTTGACAGCTGGCAGGCTTCGTGGCTGCAGTTGGGTCTAGCAGGCTTGTAGTTTTCACCCCTCTCTGACCCAAGACAGACACAGTCCCACAAGCACTCATGTCATAAGTTTTGCCTGTCAGCAGCCAGAGTTGCAGGGGCCCAGAACCCAGAAGATCCTGTACCTATCTCCTTGAAAGCTGGCAGGATTTGTGGTCTCAGCAGGGGCTAGCATGCCTGAAGTTTTCACCCTGCTGCGCCTTAACACATACACAGCATCACCCATGTCATGAGTTTCGCTTGCTCACAGCTTGAGGTAAAGTTTCCCTCAAACCCCTGCACCTATCTTCTTGAAAGCTTGCAGGCTTTGTAGCCTCAGCAGGGGCTAGCAAGCCTGCAGTTTTGACCTAGCTGTGACTCAACACATACACATGACATGAGTTTTTTGCTTTCAAGACTTTGGGGTGCAGTTTCCCTCCACCTATTTCCTTGAACCTTGGCAGACTTCATGCCCTCAGAAGGGGTTACCATTCCTGCAAGACTCATCCAAATCAGGCCAGAAATGACAAAGTTATAGGCTGTTTTGAACTTCTTCATTATAGCCTGTGGGCAAAATGTTGATTTGATTAAAGTAAATGGAACAGCAGTTTCGAATTGAAACAAAATTTAAAAAAACCATGCTGTTCCGTCAAAATGTCAAAACGCAAGTTGAAACAAAATGGTGCCGTTTCGCACAGCCCTAGTATTCAGTCAAACACCTAGGTAGCTTAGGTGTTCTTGTAAAATGTATCAAGTGACTGGAATAGCAGTTAGGATTACTGGGTGAAATCAAAGAAGAAACCTGGTTGAATCAGCAAAGAAGTTACAATCAGAGACATTGTAAACTGAATCAATGATAAATTAGTTTTTTAAGAACAAGAAGATAGATGGATGAATTTGACAAGTTGAATGAATAGTCAGAAGAACAGAGGACAAATTTCACAGGAGCCTTTAAGCCTAAATTGGCTCTGGTATTCCATTTATAGTTTCATACTGCTTAGTCAAGAAGTTCTCAAAGACAAGAGTTCCATTTTTTTGCCACACACTGTCCTATAGGAGCCTGAACCCCAGCTTGTGGTATCTGTTTGAGGACAGGACAGCACAGCTATGTATCATTATGAGGTATGTAAGGACAAAAAGTAAAAGCACTGCCAATGATCAGATCAGCAGGTGCCACCCAAGGATTAAGTAATGACTACATGCCTCGGTACTGTCCAGCATACACATGAAGAGGTGGAGCAGACTTTTGTGCACTTACTGGCTTGTTTATTGAAAGAACTGGGATTTTCTCATGAAGTCATGATTTGTGGGCAGAATTGTGAGATTACTGTGCAGATGGGAATCACATCTATTCTCAGATAGTTTTAAGATGCTGTTATTGGGTATATGATAGCACCAAAAAACCTACAAAATCATCCGATCCTTAACGGTGTGTGTATGCATAATGGACTGAGAGACACTAGGTGCATCTGAGTTATATTTATCTCACTGCTAAAATTAAACCGAAAGATTTGAGCAGCAATATTATTAGTTTGGGGAAGAAGTGCTTTTCCTGGGTTTGCCAACATCTCTGACTGGGTAAAAATAAAACACAAGAACCAAAGTTAGATAACTGCCTCAGGCAGTAAAGGGTTAAAAATATTCTTTATACATAGGAGAAGGGGAGAGTGTACCTGATAGGGCTGTGTAAAGCGTCAGTTGCTGATTTGATTTGGAGGAGATTTGGCCTGATTCAGCAGCTGAATCTCCAAATCCGAATTGGGAGACCAATAAAAAGGTCCTCTGAATTAATTCAGAAAAGATTCAGAGGGGATTCAGAGATTTGGGCAGTCCCCGCTTGCTGCCTCAGGGACTTGGACCCAGGCTCCATAGTAGTAAGTAGCGGGGGGGCTGCCCGAGGGGGAAGGGGACTATGGAGGGATCCTCACCAGGCCCCATCTCCTGTCTGCTCCCCCAGCCCCCCTGAGCATCCCCTGATCCCCTACCCACTCTCCCAACCCCTCCCCATGGCTGCCCCACCTGGCCCCAGCATCCTAGCACTTAAAAAAAAAAAGCCCTGCACTCACCAGCTACTGCAGTGGCCACTGGGACCTCTGGGGGCTCATGGCAGAGCCCCTCCATACAGCATAGGGCAGTGGGGATCATTTCCTCCCCGGCAGGAGCTGGCGAGTGTAGGGATTTTTTAAGTGCCGGGATGTTGGGGCTGGGCAGGACAGCCATTGATGGGGCTGGGAGAGCAGGAGGGGGGATGAGGCCTGTTCAATTTAGAGATTCAGCTGATTTGGCGGTGGCTGAATTTGCAAATCCAATTCAGCCAAATTGATTCGGACAGCGATTCTAATCACCAAATCAAATAACCATCCTCCAAATTGGCCAAATTCAAATCCAAAGCGAATATTAGCTACTTTACACAGCTGTAGTACCTGATTATGCTAACCTTCACCATGAAGATATGAAGTTCTGCTGAGAGGTGTTGTCTTGTAGGATATAACTGTGGAGTGATACTGTATGACTGGTTAGTGGGTAAAACTCACTGTGGCTGTAATATGTAATGTCTACCTGAGTTGTTTAGTGGTCTGGCTGGATGAGGCACTAGATGTGTTCTGTGGCAGATTTGCTTGGTTTGTTGTTTAAAAAAAAGTTTCCTCAATATGTAGCACTGCAAAAATCTTGGATTTGAAATTCTGACTGGGCTTCTTCCTGTTTCTTCTTTCCTGTTTTGTCACCAGAGGTAAAGTTCTGGAAATTCACATCTTCCCAAGTTTCATAGGCATTATTACAGGCAGAATTTGTAAACAAGGTTGTGGCATGGCTGTGAATGTAGGTAGGATCTAACATGTAGAATCACGATTCCTGGTTAACAAAAATCAGCTGCAAAGAATGCAATTTGGTTTTCACATTCCTAAGTGAGTCTTGGTAGCTGGCAGTTAGGAAGAGAAAACCCTTCCATCTTTTTACTTGTAGACTTGACATGACATAATTCAAACACACTAACTATGGAATTCCCACAAAGCTATAACAATGCCTGCAAGAGATCAATGCCTGGGTGAAGATGGGCCCAATGGGGAAAGTGGACGGACAAAGTTTGGTGTTCCATTTTGACAGAATATCTTTCAGACTGGAAAAGCTGTTTTAAAAGAAATTAGGCTGTTGTAACTGGGGATAATTAAAAAAAAAAAAAAAGATTAGACAGGGCTCCTGTCATGGTAAAGGTGAGGTGGGTTTTTTAGGAGGTGCAGGGAAGGGAGCTTATAACATCCTGTGTGGCCTGTAGGTTATGGTTGGGCTTGGCTCATACCCCTTAGCCAACCAGTATGGACACCCTTGGGGATGGAGTCCTGATTCCCATTCCAACTTGCCCTCCCGTGCATCTGATAGGAACAGCCAGCTGTCAGGAGTCAGAGCATCACACATCCTGACAAGCCCCCAACTGGCCCTGATTGCCTGGGTGGGACAAGGTTAACTGACTGTGAGTTGGCTTCTGTTAAAACGGGTGTGGCTGCTGGCACATAGAAGCAGCTCTTGCAGTACTCTGTAGGCTTTACACAGGACAGATATTCCTTTCATATTAGCCCCCTGCTCCTGGCTTCCAAGTCCTGGTCCCTGTTGTCTGTCTTGCTCCCTGTTCCCTAATCTGGTCTCCTCTGTCTGCCTAGCTTCTACCTGACCCCCACTACCTAGCTCTTGAACTCTCACTTGTGACTTTTACTACTGATGTGTGCCCCTGAATGTCTTGGTCATGCCCATGACACAAGCTTGCCTATTTGCTGCAGAATACCCTAGAGGTCATGGGTGTGTGTGGGGGGGGGAGGGGCAGGGTTGGAGTGGGACAACTCCAGGATGCGATTAAAGGACCATGAAGCAGTCAGCATGGGAGGGAAGGCTGGGGAAACAGTGTGCTGAGAAATGGTTGGTTAGGATGCAGTGTAGGCCCTCTAATAGGAAGGAGAGGGTGGTTAGTTCACAGAGGGGAGTGTGGCTCTGGCCCCCTCAAGCAAATCATCTTTTCCTCCAAAGGTTCACGTTTGTGAACATTTCTCTGCTGGAGGAGAACTTCTTGGAGTCCCTGTACATTTAGCTTTGTCAGCAGAGTGAATGAGCAGAGCTGGGCTGGGCTTGGTTGGGGGTGAACGGAGCCCCCTCCTCAACCCCAGTTGCCTTCTCCTAACCCTGTCTCTCCTCTTCTAGGTGAAGGAGTGCATCATTTGGCTCAACCTGTGCCTACAGGAAATGAGGAGAAAGATGAGGGGCAGCCTGATTCAGCTGTATGGAAGGGGATAATCTTGAGCCCATGGGACATTGTCCATCCCATACCTCCCTATATGTCTCCCATTCTATGGGGCCTTAATTCCTCCCACCCCCTGATGGCAGTATATGATGGGACAGATGTGGGTGAGGAAGGCCCTTTGTATCAGTCAGTTTTTAATTAGTCTGAAGCATGTATATTTCTACAAGTTTCTATTCTTATAGAAATACTTTATAGTAGAGGGAAATTCATAGACAGCAGCATATTCATGGACTTGTTTCCTTTAATACAGTATCTGACAGGGGAGAACAAATGGCTTCCTTTGGTTTGAACATTTGTAACTTATCTGGTGAGTAGATAAAACTAGCTGTAGGTGTAGCATGTAATGTCTGTCCGTACCATTTTATGTAGACATGCATGCAGTCTGTAACAATGTTTTTTGAGAGGCTCGTGGATTCAGCAAGAAAGAGAGAGAAAGAGAAAGGGAGAGACAATTTCATGTGGACTTTTCCATTTGATAAAAATATTCAGCTGAAAAGCAAAAAACAGTATAATCAGTTGACAGCAGGACTTGAAGAAACCCTGGGGTAAGATAAGTAAAAGCATAAAACCAATTATTTATTGTGCAGTGAGATCTTATAACATTTAACCTCAATTTTATATGGACTCTTTTATAAGACCATGATCCTTCAAACAGCAACATACTGAGGAAGATGGCAACATTCTAAACTCAGCAATGCCTTGGTCTAGGTTAGACCTATATTAGTGACTGTCTTCCCCTCAAGATGCTGGGTAGTAGAGGGAAAACAGCAGCGACAACAGTACAGCCAATAATGGTGAAGTTAACTTTAAGGCATGCCGATTGCCTACAGCTCACCACGCAACTTCTTTGAGGTCCCTCTTTTAGAATAGTCCTCATCAACGGTATGATGATGTAAGGAAGGGGAGGAGGAATCTGAGGGGTGCCTTTTTTAATGTTTGCCATTGTTAGTGAAATCAAAATTTGAGAGACAACAAGGACTACATGAAAGAAACAAAATAAGGGAGGAAAAAGAGCTTTATACAAGAAACAGCTAAATAATTGAGCCAAGGTACATCAATGAGAAACTGCCAAGTGTCTGAATGTGCAAGAAAAGCAGGGGAATTTTGCTCATGTAAATGTGAGCTCTCCAGCAAGAGTAATCCACACAGAGAGACTCAGACAGACATCAAAGAAAAGAATGAAATTAGAAAGCTGACTTTTAATGTGTTTCTGAGTAAAGACTAAGGAACTTCTCAGAAATGAGGGCAAAATATTTTGGAGATCAAAGTTTAGCCAAAGATAAAAGGTAACACAACAAAGTTACATTTTGTACCTGTCCTATTCATATAAAAATGTCTAGCTCTATTTATAAGGAGAGGTGCACACCCATTTTACTAACGAGAACATTTTAAAATGCGTCAGTGATCCAGCTCCTTAAATTACACATCACATTGTCTCTCCAAGAATCCATGGTAGGTTTACCACTGACTTCTTAGGAACAGAATTGGGTCTCTGGTACATTTAATGATGAAAAAAATGTGTTAATTGCTTGTTTCCTATGTCTGATTTCTGAACAACTTTTAAAATCTAAATGTATCCATAATTGTCATGGATTAGGATGTCTTACTGCATTCGAAGAAGGCTAAATATGAATCAGTATAAATTCTGGAAAGTATGTGGAGTGAGGGAGTGTGGTATATCATTACTAACATAAGTACTGTATGGAGTACATTATAAGGACTATTTACAGATAGAAACTGATGTGAAAGTAATGTTCAGAGCCTGGCCTTGGGATAAAGACAGAGATGACTGGCCAGGGTTGTACTTGTATAGCATTGCTGTCACATGGCATATCGACATTGGAGTGTATCTAAGAACCATGAAAAATGTTATGAGTGGATTTAAGTATTTTGGTATCCTCATGGTGGGGGGCTTCATTTGGAAGGTACAGGTAACCCCCGATTAGTGCTCTTAATTTGTTCTGGAAAAACCAAGCGTTAAGCGAAACAGCATTAAGTGAAACCCATTTCCCCATTGGATTTAATGTAAATAAAGATAATTGGTTTCACACCACCTGCCAGCCCAGACCCCGCGCTCCTGCGGCGCCCCCCGGGCCCTGCCAGCCTGGGCCCTGTGCTCCTGCTGGCCCTGGCTGGGCTGCTCCCAGGAAGGCACTATGTGGGCTCTGCCAGGGAAGGCACCAGCTCCTCCCGGCCTCATTGTTCCCCCACTGAGATGGCCCCTGCCAGCCCGCACCTGCTGGCCACCAGTACACTTGTACACAGCCCCAGCTACCCTGCCTGTGGGGCCTGAGTTGGGGATCTGCCTGCCCAGGGATTTATGGTGAGAAGGCAGCAGGGCTCTGGTGTGGGGTAAGCAGTGGGGCCACCCACCCACCCGTGCCCTGCTTTGCCCAGCAGGAACTTGTTCCAGGGCACCCAGCACTGGGACAAGCTGCCACCACCAGATCACTGCAGGGGGCGGGGGAGCTCTGTGGGCTTGGCTTGCACTGGCCCAGGCCCTGCACTCCTGCCGGCCCTGGCCTTGGGCCCTGCGCTTCTGCTACCCTGCCGACCCTTGCCCCATGCTCCTGCTGCCCACCCACCCCTTCTTGCTGCCACTGCTGCTCCTCCCCACCTATTGGCTGCTCCAGCACCACGTGCCAGAGTGGACCCTGCACTCCTGCCACCTCACCCTGGGCCCCACTGGCCTGGGCTCCAAGCTCATAATGCCTGGCTCCCCACCTGCCCCTTCTCGCTGCTACCGCTCCTCCCCACCTGCTCCATGTGCTGGAGCGGACCCCTGGCTCCTGCCACCCTTCCCTGGGCTCCTGCTGGCTGCTACTCAGCACTTCCCGCAGTGCTGATACCGATACCACTGCTTCTCCCCACGCCCTCGTTGAGCGCTATAATGAAACGCGCTAAGTGAAACCATGTAGGTATTTTAAATTAGCGCTATAACAAAACGGCACTAAGTGAAACCACATTAAGCGGGGGTTGCCTGTACATGGTAATCCCTTCTTCAAGGCTTCTGTTGGTCATCTGTAGGGGTCAGAAAGAAATACCTTTATTGTGCATGAAAGCTTCATTTATCTTTTGGATAAATGAAGCATTCATACTGGATCTCTCAGTAGTGGACATGGAGAGATGTGCTGGTGCTCCTACTAATAACTGGAAACCCATCACCTGCCTAAAAGGTCTTGCGTATGGACAAGAGTCTAACCAATCACCACAGCTGCAATTAGGAAGGCATTTTTTTCTTCCATGTCAGAGTCGTAAAGACTCTGGGCTTTTTTGCCTTCTTTCCTAGTTAATGTGTGGTCCTCTTCCTAGGATGGTATGTTAACCTGAAAATCCTCTGCTATTGAAGTGGCAAGATATTGGTGGTGACATAATCTCTCCTGTGGCCTATATCCTGTAGGGTATATTTTCAGGACTTGCTTTGGTGGATGTGTTGTTTGAGAGGAGTCAGACTGGACAATATTGTGGAGCCTTTTGCTGTGAACAGAAGGGACAGGCATTCTTTCCCACCTATGTTCCCAAAGGATGCTCATAATGGAAAACCCTAGTCTTGGTGCCCACTCAGAGCATTTCAGATGGAAGATGCTTCTATGCTGAGTGGAGAGAACTTTCCTGATCTCTGCAGAATCAGAGGAAAGCTTGCAGCAATGCACCATCTTCTAATCCTGACCTCAAGCAACCTTATGCTGACTACATTATATACCATATGCTGCAACCTCATCAGACCCTTCCTGTGTTTGGAATTTCCCTCTCTGCAGTACCAGTTCATCTGCTAAGCGTCCCTCTGTAGCAACAGAACAGAGATCATCATTTGCTGTATAAAGCACTACAGTGCATAACCCAAAGGATTTGGGACATCACTTAAAATGGAACATGGAAGGTAACTGTAACCTGGAAGTGGCAAACACTTCACACAAAGAGCAACCAAAACAGGTAGAGAATAAAAAGTAGAAGCTGCTCAGGTGGATGAAGGTGAAAACAGGGGTCCTCATCTTCTCATTTCCTTCACCACAGTAGTTTTTCCCCCCCAAAAATCAAGCCCATGCAATTACCTGGTCTCTAGCTCTGGCTGGATCTTCAGTGTTGCACAGCTCTTCAGAGGGTGCACACACACTGGTTGGTTTCTGGTGGAGGTGGCAAAACACAGACCACAGTTTTCACTTTCATTAGAACAGCCCCATTTCCAAATGCTGTGTGTTTGGTATTGTCACCTTGTGTTCAGAGATGATTCAAATATCTCTACGTCAGTCAAGCTTTTCCTGTACCTGCAAATATATGTTCAGCAACACCCGGTGTTCATTTGCCAGTGCCATCCCTTGTTGATTATACTGGATGGCAGATCCTTTCTTCATCCTGAGCTAACCCTCATTTGCTGTAAAATTCATAAAATGTGCATCAGGCACAGTCTTAAAAAAAGATTCTGGAGGTTGTGGGGATCTCTGTTGTTACAAAAAGAATTGCACAACTGACCACTGTGCATTTGGTCTATAAACCTCACCTCTTGTATAAACCTCTTGTATGGTCAAAGTCCACATACCCATACTTTTCCCTCATAACTGGGTATCTTGTTGGTTTCAATAGTCACCATTCACAACTGGGCTGTAGCAGACAAGAAGCAGCTGGTGAATATGAAGAGTGAACTTTTTTTGCAGATGTTCTCCTTTTCAACCATAAAACAATTAGGGGCATTTTGCTTAGTCAGCTGAAACATGGAATACAAGCCAAACCTTTGTTTTCAGAGCAAAAGCAATAACACTGTTCTCACTTGCACTTGCAATAGCAAGTTTCACATATACCACTTGAAAACTTTCCTTGCCAACGTTGCCCCATTATTTGCATGTTGATTTTAAAGACCTGCTGATCAAATCAGTGATGCTCAACCTTTTGGTCCTGCAGGCCAGGTAAGTGGTGCAGGGCAGTCTCTGGACAAAATCAGGCCCTGTATCACAGATTCATAGATTGAAAGGCCAGAATTAGCCTTGGAAGATCATCGGGTCCATCCCCCTGCACCAAGCAGAAAAGATAACTGGGGGTCAGGTAACCCCAGCAAGGTGACCCTCCAGTCTCCTCTCGAATATTTCCAGGGTAGGTGATTGCACCACGTCTGGAGGGAGCTTATTCCACAGTCTGGACACCCCGACTGTGACAAAGTATTTCCTAATGTTGCGCCTGAATCTATTTTCCAGGAGTTTGTGGCCATTGCTCCTACTTTTCCCCTCAGGTGCCCTGGTGAACAGTTGCTCCCTGAGCCCTTGAGGTACTCCCCTAGTGTAGTGGTAAGCTGCTAACAGGTCCCCTCTTACTTCCTTTTCTTCAGGCTGAAGAGTCCCAGATCGCTCAGCCTTTCCTTATATGGCTTGCCTTTTAAGACTCTGATCATAAGGCTCTTCTTTGGACTCTCTCAAGCTTGTCCATGTCCTTGTTAAGTGTGATACCCAGAACTCTGGCTGCAGTCCTACCAGTGCTGAGTAGAGTAGAAGAATCACCTCCTTGGTTTTGCTGGAAACGCATCAGTTGATGCGTGCCAGAATGTTATTTGCCCTGCTGGCAACAGCATTGCACTGCCAGCTCATATTCTTACTGTCGTCTATTATTACCCCCAGGTCCCTTTTGTTCATAGTGCTGGTCAGTTTGGCGCTGCCAAGCCTGTAGGTATGTTGGGGGTTGCTTGTCCCAAGGTGGAGCACTTTACATTTCTCAACGTCAAACTTCATCAGATTCCATCCCACCCAACTTGCTAGCCTGTCTAGGTCCACCTGTATCTGCAGCAGGGCTGGATTATGACATGCTGGGGCCCTGAGCTAGGGGTTCCCAACCTTTTTATGCCGTGGCCCAGCAAACTGCAGACCACCATGCAGAGCCCAGTGGCTGGAATTAGTGCCAGAACACAGGTAAAGATACGTCCACCCCCTGGGTGGAAGGATGGGTCCAAACCTCAACTGCAGCTGCCATGGGCCCTGCGGGAGGAGTCACGGCCTCTCCTCCTGGCTCTGTGGGGCCACGGTGTGCCAATCTGTGGTCACTTCCAGTCTGGCAGTCGACCCTTTGTGGCCCAGGGGTTGGTTTATGAGGCCCCTCGTAATGAGAGGCCCATGGATGAAGCTTATTTAGTTTATGCCTAAATCTGGCACTGATCTGCAGCCTATCTTCAAGCGTGACCACGCTTCCCCATAACTTGATGTTGTCCACTAGTGAGCTGTTCACCCCCACATCCAAATCATTGATAAAGATGTTGAAAAGTACTGGACTAGGCACTGCCCCTGTAGGACACTGCTGCCCACTTACCAAGATGACACAGATATGTTCACTATGACTCTCTGGGTCCTATCCTGCAGCCAGTTTCTCACCCACCTGACTGTCTTGAAGGTAAGCGCACAATCCTCCATTTTTGTGAGGACATTGTGGCATACTAGATCAAAGGCCTTTTGGAAATCTAGGTATATAATGTCAACCTACTCTCTCGTGTCCAGGTGTTGAGTTACTTGGTCATAGAAGGAGATGAGGTTGGTAAGGCAAGACTTGCCTGTGACAAAGCCATGCTGGCTGTCCCACTTAGCTCTGTGATGCGAGATTGAGCCCCGTGCTTCCAGATTAGCTTGCCTCTGCTCAGACCCATGTTGCCAAGATGGTTTCTGCCCCACCTATGGTTGGCTAATGTGTGCCCAGATTGGCTTTGTGCCACCTGCACCCAGCTTTATGTGCCTGGATTGGATCACTCTGCATCTGATCTATTACACAGGGGCACATTATCTGGCCCACAGGGCTTCACAAGGATCTAGTGCCCCAATTTGGGAGTGGCAATTAACACTGCCAAAGCTTTGGAATTGCAGGGAGACCTGCAACCCAGATCTGGCCCATGGGACAAGTTGAACACCCCTGGATTAAATCAATGCTGAAACAGTATTTATACTTTCATAGTTGGTATGGCTGAAAGGGACCTGAGCAGATCATCAAGTCTGACCCTCTGCCATGGGCAGGAAAGAATTCTGGGCTCAAATGACCCTGGCTAGGTGATTATCTACCCTCCTTTTGAAGACCCCCAGGGTAGGAGTGAGCACCACTTCCCTTGGAAGTTGGTTCCAGATCCTAGCGCCCTGACTGTGAAGTAGTGCCTCCTGATATCTAGCTTGAATCTACCCACAGTCAACTTATGGACATTATTCCTTGTTACTCCCAGTAGTGCTCGGGGGAACAGGGACTCTCCCATTGCCTGCTGGTCCCCTTTGGTCAGTTTATAGATGGCCACCAGATCCCCCCCTCAGCCTTCTCTTGTGGAGGCTGAACAGGTTCAGGTCCCATAGACTCCCTCCATGGTGCCTGCTTTGCTGCCCCCTGATCATACTAGTGGCCCTCCTCTGGACCCTCTCCATGTTGTCCACATTCCTCCTGAAGTGCGGTGCCCAGAACTGGATGCAGTACTCCAACTGGGGCCTGACCAAGGTCGCATAGAGGGGAAGGATCACCTGCTTGGACCTACTTGTGATACATCTGTGGATGCATAACAAGGTGCAGTTAGCCTTCCTGACTGCATCCTCACATTGGTGGCTCATGTTCATCTTGGAGTCAATGATGACTCCAAGATCCTTTTCTGCCTCTGTGCTGATGAGAAGGGAGTTCCCCAGCCTGTAGGTATGCTGCTGGTTTTTCCTCCCCCAGGTGCAGTACCTTGCACTTGTCAGTATTGAAATCCATCCTGTTCTCCTCCACCCACTCCTGTAGCCTGTCCAAATCTAGTTGCAGCCTGTCCCTCTCCTCTAGCATGCCCACTGCTCCCCACATCTTAGTGTCATCCGCAAATTTGAACAAGGTGCTTTTCACCCCCTCATCCAAGTCGCCGATGAAGATGTTGAACAGTGCGGGCCCAAGGACCAAGCCCTGGGGAACCCCACTGCCCACATCCCTCCAGGTCAAAAATGACCCATCTACCACCACCCTCTGTGTGCGGCCCTCCAACCAATTTACGACTCATCTGACCATGTAGGCATTGACACCACAGTCACCTGATTTTTTAATGAGAATGGGGTGAGAGATAGTGTCAAAGGCCTTCCTAAAGTCCAGAAAGACTATATGCACTGTGACACCTGTGTGACCTGGATTTTGTGACCTGGTTGTAGAAGGCCACCAGGTTGGTCTGACAGGACCTGCTTCTAATGAACCCATGTTGGTTGCCCCTAAGCATAATCTCCCCTGCTGGTTCCTCGCAGATGTGCTCCTGGATACTTTTCTCAAAGAGCTTCCCCAGGACTGAGGTAAGACTAATGGGCCTATAGTTTCCTGGGTCCTCCTTCCTCCCTTTTTTGAAAATGAGGACCACATTGGCCCTTTTCCAGTCCTCTGGCACCTCACCAGAGCACCATGAGTGCTTATAAAGCTGTGCCAGGGGTCCCACAATGACCTCTGCTAATTCCCTCAGCACTCTGGGGAGGAGATCATCAGGACCTGCTGATTTGAACATGTCTAGTCCCACCAAAATTCCCTGACTAGGTCCTCATTGACCATGGGCCTGGTTGTGCCTCCCCTGGGTCCGTTGGGGATCCCAGTGGGGGGGATGACCCATTCCCTACTCAGAAAAATGGAGGCAAAGAAATTGTTAAAGAGGTTAGCTTTGTCGTCTGGTGCGACCACCAGATTTCCTAGCATGTCCTGCAGAGGCCCCACATTGCCTGGTACCTTTTTTTTTTTACCCCCTATGTATTTAAAAAAGGACTTCTTGTTATCTTTGATCCAGGTCGCTAGTCCCAGTTCCGTCTCTGCCTTAGCCTTCCTAACAGCCCCCCTACAATCTCGAACAATGGAGGTATAATCCTCCTGGGTGATGGCCCCTCCCTTCCATTGGGTGTATGCCTCCTTTTTAGCTTTGAGACATTCAAGGATGCTTTTGGTGAGCCATGGAGGATTTTGAAGACTCTTGCCTCCTTTGATCCACATTGGGATTGTCACCCTTTGGGCTTGGAGAATTGTCTCCTTACGGAACGACCACTCTTCCTGGACTCCCAACTCCCCTCCCTTTTAAACCTCAGTGCTTCCCTGACTAGTCTTCTTACCTCATTGAAATCCACCCTCCTGAAGTCCAGGGCTGCTGTCTTGCTGCAGGCCTTTGACAGCCTGCACTGGATGGTGAATTCCAGTAGGCGATGATTGCTATTGTCCAGGTGGTCAAGCACCCTCAGTCCCCTCACCAGGTCATCGCCCACTGGACCAGGTCCAACAAGACATTTCCCCTGGTGGGACTGTGCAACTCTTGGGTTAGATGGAGGTCCTGCAACTTGGCTAGGAACTTACGTGAGTGGTCAGACCTAGCTGACTGCTGTTCCCGGCAGATGTCTGGATAGTTTAGGTCACCCTTGACTTAACTCTCTGTGAGCTGACCTGAGAATTCCTGGTCCAGCTCTTCCCCCTGGTTGGGTGGCCTGTAGTAGGCCCCCACCATTAAGTCCCTTTCCCCCTGACCCCCTTGTATTCTGACCCAGAGCACTTCAGTCTGCCCCTCCTCTGACCCAGTGCTGTTTGTTGAGGATGTGTATTGCTCTTTGATGTAGAGCGCCAAACCCCCATCTTTCCTCCCTGTTCTATCCCTCCTGTACAGCCTATAGCCCTTGATGTTTACCACCCAGTCATGCATTGGATCCCACCAAGTTTCAGTGAGCCCTATTATGTCTGGGTTTGTGTTAGCTAGCAGGACGGCACGTTCCTTCTGCTTGTTCCCCATACTATGAGCATTAGTGTGGAGGCATTTAAGGCCTCCTGAAGGTGTATGCACTGCCTCCCTAATCCCAGGACTATCTGGGCCCCTGCATGTTACCTGGGTATTTCTTATGCTCGTCTGTCTTGGGTGGACTGTGCTTGTGGGTGTCTCTTGGTTTGGTGTTCCATGGCTCCCTCCGTCCTCATCCTCCCCTTCCCCCAAGAAGCCTAGTTTAAAGCCCACTGGAGGAGATCGGCCATGAAAAAGAACACACGCTTACCTTTGGGACTGGAATTTCTGCAAAGTCAACTGGCCGCATATACCATAGAAGCTGAAAATTGGATACAGAGAATCAAATAGGCCCCAGAAAAAACTGCAACCTTCTTAATTGGAGTTGCCACAAAAGATGTTTGCTATGGCTAGCATAAGGTCTATACTCCTTGCTTGTAGCTGGAGGCAGAAGCATTTCTCACAGAGCATGTGAAGCATGGTGATCCATGCTAATTGATTGAACTCTGCCTTCCTGAAGAAATGAAATGGAAGGATGATATTGGCTTCATTCACTTGTGAGGGCTGGGCACTACTCTGTAAGCTTAGAGCTACTGACCCCTTAAAACACTATCAAAGAAAAGTAATGGCTAGTGCTGTCATCTCTGATCTTCTCCATAATTCAAAGATCAAAAGTGATTAACTGACTAGTCACGAGGTCCAGAAATAGCTCTTTCATACATCTGATAAAACACTTGCTCTTAAAGACTGTCATCCCCATAGGGTGTAGAGGAAACAAAATACTCATGACCACTCACAATGGAAAAGCAGGTGTCAAGGATGCATTCATTTACTTTGAAACCCTCAAGAATTTGGGACAAGCAGGCCTACAGATTACTGACTACTGTATGTTCAGTGAGGAGGAATGAGGGGGAAGAAATCTCAGAAAGCAGTCACTGGTTTCTTCAAACATGGGAACCCACCAGATGACACAGCTGTTTATTGGCCAACACGGTTCCTCTTCTCAACTTGTAAGTGAATGGAAAGGATGTTAATGACCTCTCTTGCCTTTATCTTTGATGATCAAGAGAAAAATCCGGTTAAAAAGATGATTATACATCCCTTCCCCCCCATTAAGGAGTAACCAGATATGGTGAGTATTCAGCCACAAGCACCACAGAAAAGACCTTCACCCTGCAGTAGGTTGAGAATAGCTGACATGGATTGATTTAGCTAATATGCTATTAAACCCCCTTCTGAATCACTGCAGGCTATTGTGTAGCTTCATTCTTAAGCACTTTTTAAATGCATATTATTTAATTGACAGACCATTATATCTCCTTTATAGCAATTATCATTCATCATATTGTGGCAATCTGAGTATGTAGCTGTCATTAAGTTAAAACCTACCATATATCTGTATGAGGAAAGGATCTGAGGAAAAGTTACTATGCATGGTTTTTAATGGAAACTGGAACTCAACCTTAACTACACCAGTGCAAATGTGCTGCTATAACGCAAGTCACTTTAATGCATAATTTAGTGATTAGGGGGTGCATCTTACTAGAATAATGTTAATAGCTGTTCTTGCCACTTCCACAAATACATTAGCCCCACAGTACTGCATATTTCAAAGCAATGGTTTCAGAATCTTGTGTTAAACATAGCACCCATTTTCTATAATCCTTCAACTGGGTCTTTGTACCAACTGTAATAGTAAAGGACATCAGAGGGCATACTGCTACATTATAATCCAGCAAAGAGAAGATAATACCACTATATTTAAATCAATGTTCCATGGAGTATATTCTGAGTTGGCAAATAAGTCCTCCTACATTTACCTGACATAAGATCGCCATACATTACAGTGGTAATGGTGATACATTTCAGCAATTTCTTCTTTCTTTGCTGATCAGATAGTCCTAATATCTTTTTATCCCAAGTGTCTTTAGAATGCAAATTCTAATTTGCAAGTTTAAAGCGAAATTCTATTTAGGAAAATGAGGTTTTGCAAATAAAATCTAGGAAGAAGAGGTTTTGTAAATAAATATTGTACCTCCCCTAAAAGAGAAGGAAGGTCATTCACAATCTATTAAACAACTTAGATGACACCAGATCTGCTGTGGGTCACACTAGTTAGATGTAAACAAACGTTAATGCTCACAGTCCTTATAGAGGATATATATTGTAATATTTGATGCTATCTTATTTTCAGTAGCTGATATATTTAAACAATACCCATAGTGACAGACATTGTTATATACTATCCCCAGAATCAACACCACTTAAAAAAAAAAAGAAGTAAAAACTAAATTAAACTTATCCTGTAACCTCATGGTCCATCCTACCAAAAGTTACCAGCAAATAGTATTTTAGAACAGACATACTGTGGACACTCCCTCCCCTTGCATCCAAGGCTTTTTAACTTATTAGCAAGCATTAAAAAAATTAAACCTGAGAAAACCAAGTCATTAACAGATTCAGTGTTTTGTCCAAGGCACTGGCACAGGCAGAAGGAGGCTCTAGCTCTCAGGGTTAGTGTCAGCTAAGAGACAACTGTTGTCACTGTGCAGTAGCAAAGGGATGGGAGGATCATCTCTGGGCCAGTGAGTCTTTTCTAGCTAATTCTTTGTGGTGACCAGGGATTGGGGTTTTCCATTCACCATAGAAAAATGCAGTAAAACATGGATTTTATGACAGTGGGAGGTAGTGGCACAGAGTTGTGCCTCCCACTGCTGCCAGGCAGGCAGGGGGCACCTCATCATGGTGGTGCAGGGGTCCCAGTGGTGGCACTGAGGCACCCTGCCCTGCTCTGCCAGGTCCTGCCCACTGGGCTGTGGAGGCCCCAAGGGAAGGGCAGGAGGGTGGGGAGCTCCAAGCTTTCAGCTGCCACCCCACATCTGCCCCCCACCACAGGCTCTGCTTCAACTGTGCTGCCCATGGACGGGGCGGGGTGGGGAGGTTGGAGGTGGGGAAGGGAGAGCTGGGATCTGCACTCTGCTTAAGCCACAACAGCTGCTGCCTTCCATGGGTTGCAGCCAGGACTTGGGGGCTCCTGGGCGGGGAGAGGGGGCAGGGGACTGCAGACCCAGGCCCTGGCCTCATAGATCTGTGTCCTGGTGCATGAAGGGGGCAGGAGGAGCTCTGATTTTCCATGATAAAAAATCAAAAATCACATACCAAAATGTATAGGTATTTAGAGTTTATTTTATTGTAGCGATTGAGGTACTGGTAGGCTTCCACATTGCTTAAAATTTTAAATATATCAATAAAACATTGTGTTCAACTGACAGCTATATATAGAGAGAGACAGAGAGAGAGTGGCGTTTCATTTTAATCACAGAAAAATGCAGATGTTGTGTGTTTTAATCAGATAATTTATGATTTTTAAATAGCGAAAACCAGGATTCCTGGTGTGACATACAAAGAAGGAAGTTTTACAGGAAAACGTTTGTCTTCATGTGGCCTCTTGATGCAACTTGTAATATTTTTGAAGTGTCAGTCATCCCGTGCAAGATCAAGAACATTAAATCTGTCCATGGAGGGTCACCTAAAACATTGGAGAGGTCCCTCACAGTGTGATGGTGATTGTGAGGCTTTGTTTGGCTTGAGAGTCTTCAAATTGGATGTAGGGAGAAGTTTGCTTTATCACCTCCCAAACTTCACTGGGAATACATACAAAGGGTATTGGACCTGAGCAGACTATATTAGCTTTCTTAAAGATTCCCCTAAAGGACACTGTCAATGGCAGAAGGTAGTACAAGAAGCCCTAATCGGACTGCTTTAATTAGGTCTAGTAGATTTCCACCAGCCAGTTACTGTCTGCCATGTAACTAGGAAGCTAGATATGCTAGTGCATTTGACCTGGTGGCCCATAATGGTTGCAAATGAAGAGCTGTAGTATGTATGTCTTGTTGAGAAACTAATCAGTAAGTATTAGTGCAAATAGAAAATCCTCCATTAGCAATGTGGCTGCTATGGCTATATATAAATTACTATCAATCTTTAAGCAGGTTTCTTTTTGTTAAAAACTAAGAGTACATGTACAATAGGTATTGTTTTTAAAATGATATAAAATAATAAAAACAATCAGTAAGCACTATGAACAAATCACCTGTAAAAAGAACCTGAATGCCAAGTTTAATGTAGACCATAGTGTTATGACCGTGTTATATACACCTAGAAAAGAGACGTTTGCATACTGGAAATGCTGACAAGCCCTGAACTACAATGCTATGAACAACTAATTGAATCCATATTCCTCTGCATTCAAGCAATCAATAGCTATTAGAAACAACGGGTTTCTCCTTAAAAGTTCGATATACACTATATAATGGGGGCTTTCTTGAGGGGAAAAAGCCCAGATGAGAGGCAATAATTTGGGAATCTGCAACAGACATCTGAAGGAGAAATGAACTCAGATTATGTAGTATGAAGCTTTCCCCTAGAGTAAAGATCCATGGACTATCACTGAACAAACATCATCATTCTTTCTTTCTTCCAAATTTAGCATGATAAAAAGCCTTTTATGCCTGTATCAAAAAAATCATCAGACACATAAGAACTTGAGCAGGGCTAAGGGGTCTTTTTTGAACTCCAAGGAAAAACAAAGCTACAATAAACCAGAGGAGAAGGGAGACAATCTATTTACGCAAGTAAAAGCCTGTAGCTGTAGCTATACAGTGGGATAACAACAGTGGTTCTCAACATTTTTTGTACCAGGACCCATTTGTTAACATCAGTGGCCAGTCCCAACCCAGTATGCCTCACTCCTGACCTGTTGCCCCAAGGCCCCAGCCCCCTGCCCCAGTGTTTGGGGCAGAGGTTGGGCGTGTGGGGCATGGAGGGGCCTGAAGCCTGCAACTCTACCAGCCCACAAGGGAAAAACTAAGGTTTCTCACATTTTTCTCCTTTAGAGGAGAATCCATTTTTAAAGTTTGTTGATCCATTTTTAAAATTTGTCCGTGACCCTTTCATATATTCTTGCAACACACTTTTGGGTCATGACCCATGGGTTCAGAAACTCTGGCCTAACCAGACCAACTAAGAGACTCAATAGGTATTTGTACTTGGAAATGACACCCTAAGGTACACGGCTCACAGCTCAGCAGTAACCTGGGGCCAAAAGTGTTGATGTGGAAAAAGCCTTATCACTAACTTGTGGAAGCAACATCCACCAAAAGTCATAAACTGAGACACGATTCCATGGCTGCTTAAGCCTGGGAATTAGCATGCAATTCCATTGGCATGCAGGTGCCTTTTGCTTGGCCTCTCCGCAGTGAGGCAGAATGAGATGTTCTGCCACAAAAGATTGTGCTTGGAAATAGCTAAACACAGTTATTTGCTCTTCTGAAAGGATGTTGTTCTCATGCTTAACTGAAAACCCACTGAGGTTGTTTTCATGTGGCTTTAGCTTTTGTCACAGCTAAACTGCAGCTCATATTGCTTCCAGAAGTGCTCAGGGTCAGATTAGGACATGGTTAGAGCTTTTGTACAAATGTGTGTAAGTACATTTTTCATGCTGGCAGAGAAATGGAGAAGGGGAGACAGAAGGAGAAATAGTAGAACCATCAATTAAATATTGTGCATTCTCCAAGAATCCAAAGGAAAGGATTTTGTACCACATCTCATTCTACATTTTTTGTAATTATTTTCCTCTAAGATACTGCAGTATTTTTTTCTAAAGCATGTTCAGATGTAGTGCTTAGATTCAGCAAAGTACTAAGAACAGGCGTAACTGCAGGCATGGAAAGAGTCTCATTGAGATTAGTTTAAACTATTCTTATACTTAAATGTATGCACATACTTAAGTTCTTTGCTGGATTGGTACCACAAAGGGTAAACCTTTAATAGCTTATACAGCTGGTCAAACTATAATAGCTGTTGTGAATTTAGCCCCCTTTTTTATGAGTACCCTGTTTGTGAACAATGCATTGTGATTTTTGTGACGTTTATTGTTTGTGATCATACACTGAAGAGTTTCATAGCATTTTTCCCACCTCCATGTTGTTTGTAAGCTATCTGCTTTGAGTATTCAAGGTTTGTTTTATGTTACTGGCAAGTTAAGTCAGATGGTATTCTTGAACCTAGAGGAGAATAATGGAAAATGAATTTTCAGAGAAATAATAATGAAAAAAATAATGTGAAAAAACCATGAAGCAGTCACAAACATTTCTCCAGCTATGTAGGTCAGGATGGAATACTTGGGAATAAGAAATAAACCGAGTGCTCTTTTAGTAAAAATATTGACAAATGAAGAGACTCTGTCTTCTACTAGTCATAAACTCTTTAATGGATACTAAAGAATAACCATAAAAAGGCTTAACCAGAGAGAGGGGACAATTTAGTAATGAGACTTTTGTTGACCTTATAACCATAAGAAACAAGGGAATTATGTAATGGAAAACAGTTATTTGTGCCTCAGTGTGCTGAGCAAAGGGGAGACAAACAGCAGCAGCAGGTGGAGTTTGATCACTGGAGAAGTCCAGGTTGTGAAGAAGGCCATGACTACCACTAATACTGGCTATACAGAAGAAGATATGTCCAGGGAGAGGTATGCCATTGCACAAAATGAATCACTTGTTTTGAGGAACTTGGAGCTTTCCCTGCTGAATTCTGGCAGCTTAAGATAACATTTTCTGTGGTCTTTAGGGAGTCATTAATTGTCTATCTAGCTTTACCATGGACATCAGCTACTCTCAGAAACTGCTGATTTTTGTGGTTCTTATCATTCTTGCATGGCTGATTAGTCCTTGTGGGCCTAGCTGGGCAGGGGAAGGATCAGCTTCAGAAGGGGCACCCTGGCTCCTTTAGAAAATCTGAAGCAGAACAGATTTCTGCAATGAATGTTTACACTGGCATTTTTGGAGAAAGCTAGGCTGAGGAGAGGGGAGGGAAACAGAGGCAGGCAGAAAAGGAGAGGTTTAGCCAAGTTGTGCAGTACAGATGGTAAAGCACAGATGGAGTGTTTTACTGACTGATCAAGTAATCAAACATGCACACAGGAACCCAGAGTTGCAGCCACAATATGTATTGCTGTCTTGCTAGGCACTGCATCAGTGGCTCTTAAAGAAACAGGTTATGCTTTGGGTCTCTGCACATACTATTAACACAATTACCCAGAACAACATCTGTGGTAACCCCTTACCTGGCATAATGAGCTAAGACTGACAGTTTGCTTCAGCTACCATTATGATTATAGGCTTCCATTATTATTAGAGGCACCTGGGAACTAAACTGTGCTCTTTAAGTTAGCAGCTGGACTAACCTCCAGTACAGTTGCAAACCAAAGATCTATTAAACCAGATCAGTCTTCCTCATTTGCTCAGTAGTCACAGTTTAAGCAACTGAAGGAAAATATCAGATACAATATAGAAGCCTTCACACAGGCAGAAAGAAAGGGGACTCAGTGAAATATGATTAGCCATTCAAAAGTCCTCTATATTGACTCCTCTCTTGTTAGAAACTCTGAATTGTTTAACCAGTTACAGAAGCACAATTTCTGTGAAGTCCCATCCCATCAAATCTTCTCATAAGAACATCCTTTAAAAGGAGGTGGTCCTCTGCATACCCCCTTCTGCATATGAGGGGTCTTCTGTAGTCATATGCTCCCTTGCCCATGTGGAGGGGAGTGGGGTGACATGGGCAGCAAGGTGCATGGTTGACAGCCCAGAAGTTGCAAATTTGAGGCTTTGAGGTCCCAAGAAGTGCTCCCAATTAGGACTCTGGCATTGAGATACCTTAACCTTTGCTTATCAGAGTTGTTGCTGAGTTTGAAGGGGTTCCAGTGATCATCAGCTTAGTCAAGTAACATTCATTGCTTACATCTGAAAGAACCTGAAATTGCAAACATTTGTGGCCTTCATATATATATATGTGTGTGTGTATATGTATACACACACACACACATATGAAGGCTCAGTTTGTCTTGAACCTTCATATATATATGAAAGCTATAAAGATTTGAAATTTAGATCCATATTAGGGCTGGCGAATGATTAAAAAATTTATTGTAATTAATCATGAGATAGAAAATAGCTGTGATTAATCACAATATTAATCATACAAACAATAATAGGATCCCAATTTATATATAATTTTGGATTTTTTTATATTTTCAAATAAATTGATTTCAGTTACAACACAGAATAACAACTGTACAGTACTCACTTTATATTATTATTTTTATTACACCCAATTGTACTGTAAAAATGACACTTCTGACCTGCAGCCCCCTAGCACTGCTGGTGTCCCACAACCCTGGCCCTCCAACCCCTGTCCCCCATATACTTACCTGCATCCAGCTGCTGAGTTTACCCCCAGGGCCCTGCCTGACTGCTTGCTGGCCATATGTGCGTGTGTAGCCTAGCTGCAGCTAGGGGGTAGGGGGTGCTTTTCCCCCAGCACCAGGAAGGATTAGCACGTCTCAAAAAATTTAACAGAAAAACAGATTAACGCATCAATTGTATGCATTAACTGCAATTAATTGACAGCCCTGATCCATATATATATACTATACTATATTATGCTAATATGGATTAGGGCTGTCAATCACAGTTAATATGCGATATATATATATATATACGATCTAGAATATATATGTATGTTTGTGTGTGTGCACGCATGCGCATACGTGTGTGTGCATGTGTATTATATATATAGCTTGGATCTAGAATTTCAATTTGACCTTTTTTTCTCTTTTTTTTGCAATGCAAGTAGTTGTCAGAGGCAACATGCAAAAGAAAACCTGATGTAAAGTGGGGATTCCTTCTCCTTTCTTAATACATTTTCTCCAGACAGATTTTTCTATAGTTTTTCAAGCACAGGAAAAACGTCTTCATAAGGAAATCAAAGGCTCACATCAATTACCACTTTAAAGTCACAGCTGCAGTCCCTTGATTGGATGCATCACCAGGCAATATTCATCTTTAAAAAAAATCAAAGTGAAAGTATGACCTACCACTTCAATTTTCAGTTGGATTGTATAGGATTTCCTACATAAAATAAAAAGGCCTGGTGACACGATAAGTACCGTTAAAAACCACCAATCTTCATATAGAAAAGAGCTGGTCATTCAAATGTGATAATAATAAAATACTTATGGATATCATTACCATATAATATCACTTACAGAAAACCCAGGGAGGCAGTTATCTTTGGCTTTCTCTCAAGCATAAGTTGATAGGGACACTAAATGACCATGATGTTAACACAAACACTTCTTGCTTTTAATTAAAACAAATAAATCTGTCAGAATTTAATCCTCACAAAAGTGAGGAATTATTGTTTAGATAGAGTCAAGTATTGGACAAGCATGTACAGGGCTAGTTGCCTCATCTTCCACTGCACCTTCACCTTGGCTTCTTTTTCTCCTATACCAGTTCTGTGTCTCTCCTAAACAAAGCCCATTCACCAGACCAGCTGTTGACAGATCACTTGGCAAGCCTTTGAAAATCTCACTTCCCTTGCAGCTCATGAATATTTGGGCTCAGGGTAAAAAGCTGCTTCATTAGTCCTGTGCAAGCATAACAAAGAAAATGGAAAATAAATTCTGTTTCTTTGCATTTTTTTCCTTTCAGAGTCATCATAATGATTTGGTTAGTAGCCTTCTTCCAGGCCTCAGTTGCCGGGAAAGAGTATAGGAAATCACATATGCACAGCTTAGTGTTAAGATTTATGTGACTACAGACTCTATTAGACTCTAATGAGGTAGAAGGTGAAAAGTCGATGGCACTTGGTTGTGACAAGAGTCCTGGATACAACTCATTTTTGTAAATGTTTCATTTCTCCCTGAAAGAAATATTCATGCTCAGTTCTGCAGGATAGAGATTGTTGATTACATCCCTTGTATAGCTATATGAGACACTGTGGGCACATCTACATGTGCCCCTGACTCTGCTTTTGGTACTGCATAGTCATTTAGTAGTACTCGCCAGTACTGTGCAGTCCCAGCAGCGCACGGTTATTTTTAAATGTTATGGTGACATAGAATCGGCATCATGGTTTGTGCCTGCCAACATTACATTGTCTTAGCGATGAACTGCGTTGTGTCTGAGTTTTGGGAGACAAGAACTTAGAAGATGTGGAATTCATTTTGTTTTGTTAAGCTCATTACATTCAGAGAATTATGGTATAATCCACCAAAGAAAGGCTGGTTGATCAAAGCCACCAGCATTGAGGGTGCCAGTAGGTTCAGAAGCATAGGTAAAAGGACCTTTCTGTATGGCATGATGCTAGTTGAATGATGGTAGACGTACTGCTTAGCAGTAATTGTGGCTTGCTCCAGGAGGTTAGCAAGGAAGTAGTAGATTGTGTCAGCACAATTGTCATAGATTATAGGGCCTGACAGGACCATTAGAATAATCCACAGTGACCTGCATAACACAGGCCAGAGAATTTCACCAAATCATTCCTGTATCAAAGCCTATAATTTCACCCCATACATCTAAAATCTAATAATGGATGGAAACAATGATAAAGTAATTTAGATGAATTGGCCTCTGTTGTGAGGCACTGCTCTAAGATATTATAAAGTCCCATGTCAAATCACAGTCCAAAGTCACAGCGAAAAGGAAGTGTTCTTTAGTGAGTTTCATTCAAGATGTTAATTTGCAGTCTAGTCAGGTTAAATGTACGCATGTCTGAGAAAAACTGCTACCACTCTACCTTCTACACCACAGCACACAGAGTGACGTGAACTGGCAGAATACTGGAGTTTTGTCCATGTTTTGATTCATGCCTGCTGTAATTTCTTTAAGCTGCTGAGGAATCATTATAATGTAATGCTCTAGGAGAGAATTACTTATTTTGGCTAATTATCTGGTGCTGTGATCACTGCCATGTTCAACATCTTAAATTCTCTGTTTCTGATTTTGCATTCCAAAGTGGATTAACACAAGCAAGCAGATGTGTGATAGATACTGGTAACAAGCATGAAAGTGAATAAAATAGGAGAAGCTAGATAATTTAGGAATCTAGGGACCTTAACAACAGCTCCTCAGGAAGGTTTTACTACTCAAATAGTTTGCTATATTGCAGTCTATTTCTGTTTTTTCTCTACAACATGATTCATTTTCTGTTAGCTACTATTAGCCTTTTCTGTGGCTGGGTTAGTAAGCATGGTAGACCAAGATATAGTGTAGGCAGCTTCTCTTCTAGAGGTATCAAACTCTCTAGAGGTATTGCTATTCTCTTTGTAGGAGCAGCAAGTTTAGGATTTGTGGGATTCAGTGTCATCTTTGTAGGATGCAGCCCATCTTTGAAAAACAGGGTTTCTCTGTATAATATTATTCTCCCAGGGGGCTGGTTATAAATTGTAATGTGTTTTTTGAAGTAATTTGGTATGCAGATTTGATAGTGTAGCAATAGCATATTAGTAGTTACTTAATATCATTTTAAAAGATGAGGAGGATGGTAAGAGAACATGAATAGAACAGAATAGAACCTGACTTCTAGAGCAATTCTCTCAATATCCAATTATGTAAGCTGTCAAATTTATGAAGAGCAGGTTTGAACAATTGTCAGGAAAATGTATTAGGTGATACACGAAACCTACTTTCCTGCCTTCCTGTCAAGTGCTTTGGCAAGTAGACTTTTTCATAGTTGACATACTGTATAGGAGAGCAACACACAAAAAAATATGATTCAAGTTAAACATGTTGTGGGGTCCTGTGGACAACTGTGGACAACTCTAGTGCTTACCTAACACTATGAGAGTCACTTAGGGAAAAATGTTCTTTTGGTTGATGTCATGAAGCCTCTTGTCTTTAACTATACAATCACAACTGTTTCTAAAATAACCTAAAATCATACAATTTTTCTGTAGTGAGAATATACAAACCAATCCAGAAAAATTAAAGCATCATAGATTAATAGTAAAAGTTGGTTGGCTTACACTAGCTACCCAGAAAGGTAACAAAGTTACCTTGTTAATTTGACATCTCATCTGAATTTACAACTAATGATGCTCCGTGTGTGTATGTACAGCTATTATATCTTATGTTTGGTGCCCTTCTTTATGCCTAAGCAGGGCCATGCTGCTGACAAAAAGAAAATATGCAGGCAAAATTGATAATATAACAATCAATATGTCAATAAATAACTACTGGACAGGGAAAACAGTGTGAGAAATAGGAATCAAACAATGTCAAAAGATGTTATACTTCTAGTTATTCTTATATTGTAGAAAAATGTTTAATGTTTTACTATTTACTTCATGAATCTATCATTAAAAACTGTGTCTTAATGCATACCAATAATCATGTACAACAATAACCTTGGCATTTCTTGATTTCCGAGTGCATAATTGTTAAGGTTGTTCTTTAATGTTCTCTCTACATATATCTGTGAATCTACTGTGTATTTATGCATAGATACGTACATATGCTGTAACTATTCTTAATGAGCCATATTCTACACTGAGGTCCCATTCACTTAAATGGGATATTTAAGTATCATGACTGCAACCAATATTGTTTCATTAGTCTTGTCTCCCAGCCTATATGGCACTTTTTTCTTTCTGTCCTACATTTAGCTCTTTGGAGCAGATACTCTTTGAAGCAGGTACCAAGTTTATATAGTGCCATCTACATTGGGGTCAAGTTCTATGATGAGAATTGACAGCTAGAAAATGGTATTTAGAGGTTTGTCTTTGGGAATTGGCTTGTTGGTAAAGGAGATATGCATTACAACAATGGGCCAGGGCAACAACAAGGGTAAATTGATTTCTAAAAGCCTGTTTGTGACAAAGTTTCCTTCAAGGCCCACTGTGTCTGGCACAGGCAAGCAGACACACAGACTAAAAAAACTGAAGACATATACCACACTGCTCCATAATATGGTCAGTGTACCCAGAGATAAGGGACTTTGCAGGTCACAGTGACAAACTGCAGAGCCCTTGGGATTTCTGGTTTTGGTAAATGGACCAAATTAGAGGAAATGGAAAAAGCCCAAATCAGGATATGAAGGGTTTGTGAAACAAAGGAATATGCTGACAAGACAGAACATGGACAGTATGACAACCACAGGGAAAGCAATCAACAATGCCCAGAGATGAAAAGTCATCATAGGGAGAGATAGGAGGGATTTCAGAGCAGCAAAGTGCTCCCAAGAGGAGAACCCAAGGCCACCATGGACAGAGGGCACACCACCAGCCTGTCTCACCCACCCCACTGTGGGGGGGGCGGGGGAGGTGGACCTTGGCCTTCGACCTCCAGGCATTCAAGAAACAAAGAAAAATCTATTCAAGAAACAACCTCAAGGTGAAATTCATGTACTGGCCAGATATACCTTCCCTCTGGTGACAGCTCTAGGACTGGTAGATATAGAATTGTTTGTATTATTTTTATCTGCTATCACTGTGTGTCAATAACATTTCCCTATTATCAAATGGAGAGGTTGTAGTCAGTTTGAGGGTTTCGGTTTGCCCAGAACAAGGTAACTGGGTCATAAACCTAGTGCCAACAAAAATGCTGATACGCTGCAATAATACAAACAATAAATAATAAGTACTGCTTACTGTATATTATCTATACACCCCACACACATGACTGTCTACTTACAGTAAAGTTATTTCTTTCAAAGTACCATAAAGAACTGTTTTCACTGTCTTGAACACAGCAAAGGGCACCAAACAACTCCTAAACAGTTCACAGTTGTATGACACTTTATGATACCAGTGAGATTTATGAAAATCCAGAGCTAGGTTAAAAACATAGCTAACATTCGTAGTCTTTTCATAATGTTATGCCATGGATTTATATATCTTCCCTAAGGAAACTAAATTAATTTTCAGAGATTTTTCTTCTAAGCAAGACAGGATAATAAATAATCCTTTCTAGTACCTTTGGAGATAATTGGCTGGAAGACTATAGGATGATAATTGTTAACTAACTTCAGGTCACCTCAGTTGAACATTAGCACCATTGAGGCATGCTTCTGAGTAACAAGAACATGCCCTTCAGACAGAGATTAATTAAATGCAAAAGTTGAAAGAGAATGAGTTGAATTCACAACTCAGTGTACCTTGCGGATGAGTAGAAGTGCCACATGTTTTAGTGGTAGAGCTGTTTTCTGATTTATCTGACTTTTCAAAGCTTTCCTCTCCTGCAGACATATTTTGGGACCAAAAGATTCATTCAGTGGTGAAAGGCTTCAGTCAAAAAACCCGATTTAAATTCCTAGCCTTCCAGAAAATTAAAGTAGTTAGTTGTTTCACTTGCACTTATTCCAGCCTGAAGTTTCAAAGGCTAATATTTGATGTCACCAGGAACCCATTTTTCTGTTCCTGTCTTTTTTCCAAAGAATGGAACCACAGTTGTGGATCATGTTAAGGTAAATTTAAATTCCCAGTATATGTTTCTGAGACTGAATTTAGTGGGAGGTTTGCCAGTGGCAAGAGGGATAGGATTCTGCCCTTTCATAGTGTGCTTGTAAGGGTAGATTGATATAATTCACGTATGCTGAAATATTTGCCAAATGACATATTTTAGTTGTTGATAATGGGCAAAAAGGTAGTTGCTATCTAGATTTAGCCTTATGCATATCTTATAGAAGAGATACTCATTTTTGTTACAAGTCTTGATTGGACTTTTCAGGTGCCGATTAGTCTTATCCAGGGATGCTTCTACTAGGCTGCTGTGATCTGTATCACAGGATTATAATCAAACAAAACCGCCAATGTTTGTTGCATCAAGAACAATGGAAATGGTTCTCTCTCTTCACAGCAATTAAAAAGGAACAACAGCTATAGTCATCCTGAGGAGGCTTCTATCTTGAAACCCTTTCTCAGTTTTTAAATGTTGGAATTCTAAGTTGGCAGGGTCAGCCAAGTTAGCAGAAAGCACTCTAGATTTTATAATTTATTTTAGGCAATGCCAGGTTGGGCAATGCCAAAATATCTTCAGATATCTTTATTTGAAGATCTCCAGGGTTGGGGACTGTACCACTTCTGGGGGGAGTCTGTTCCAGACCCTTGGCACTCGACTTGTAAAGCAGTTTTTACTTATGTCCAATCTAAAGTGATCTTCCTTATGTCCAATCTGAAGCAATATCATTTGCTTTCCCTAGAAATGATTTTTTTTTCACTTGAAGGGAATTTCTAGCTAGTCTAATCAACCTTTTTTTTCATTATTACTCAGAAGTCTCATTGGGTCAATTCTTGACTCAGTTCTTTAAAATAGTAAATATACCCCAAACTCAGGTGAATTGTCAGCTGTTCAGTCAAGAGACCTCTGGATATTAAAGTATGAGGCTCTACTGTCTGCATAAAACACTGTGTTCTATTACCTGACAAAATAGTGGGATTATCAACTTGTGTGTGTAGCTTAGCTCGCAGTGGTGGGGGGCAGTGCTCCTCTGACAGGGTGTTGCCTGGACCACTGGTTAATCCCCCAGTTAGGGTCAAAACTCTTTTGTCCTTTAGTTTCTTTCCTGCCAGGACTTTGCATTTCTTCCTATCCATTATAATACCAACAGTTTCATGCTAGGTCTTTTCTAGCTTGTTTTCTTTTCCAAGGTTCCTTCTTCCCCCACACCCTTGACTGACACCCCCCCCACCAAAATGTTTTACAAATGAAGGACCTTACAACTTCTGCTTTCGACTTCTGTGGCGGGTCAGTAGGGAGTGCTCCTGCGTTGAGCCACCCACCTCACTGCACCTGACCACCTTCCAGGCTCTGAGTGCCTTCCTGGGGGCGCCTCACATCTGGCCGACCCCTGGCAGAAATTGGAGTGTAAGATATAGGTCTTTGTTATATGCTTATATTCTACACAAGAGAATAACTGGGTTGATTGAAAAAAAAAGACCAGGCAGGGGGTGTAAGAGCCACCCTTTAAGTAAGAAAACTCATCACTTTCAAAAATAAATAAGCTATTGATTATATATGTACATGTAAAAAACTTCCAAAGGAAAAGGGCAACAAATGTAGGAAAATGGAAGACTGAAATTTTCTCACAAAAACTTAAGTATTGTCTTGAAATTACTATGAGCATCAGAATTAAAAATGTGAAGAATATTTGGAAAACCTGTCACTCATGTTTTAAAAATAATGTCAGTAAGGTGGATATGATAAGGGCCAAACTGGGATAAAGATGTTCATTTCCCTCAACATACTGAAGAGATTGAAATACTGCAGGAGAAGAGGAATGGACTGAACTTGTTCAACCTGAAGTCCCCAAATTGTACTGCTAACTAAAGGGTGTACAGATGTATCAAAACTCATGTGAGCACAGAAACAGTTTCTGTTATTGTTGATTTGTTTATTTCTAACCAAGGTGGATAGAGCCTCCCAGAAGAGGGATATGGCACAGAAGGTGGCTGGTTATAATCCTCCCATTTATAAGTGAGCAAGCTGCTGTTTACAAGCAAGTGTACCCTGGAGGCATTCAGGCATAAATTCCCACTAGACAGACTATGGCTGAGGCAATCGAGCCAGCTAAATGCAGTACTGGTTTTCATTGGAGCCTGGCTTGCAAGCATCTTTGAGATGATCAAGAGTGACATTCATGAATCCTGTATAAAGAGCAAATAATTTAGCTTTATGTGGTTCCCCTGTGTTGGGAGAGACCCAAATACATCCCTCTTACAGGTCAGGGACAAGCAGAGGCTCTAGCATACCACTTTCAGTTTCCTGGCTGATGCAACATTATCAGTTGTGGTAGTCTCTACTGTCCTGCAAGGCAAGAGTTCCCAGGAGGTCAAGTAGCCCTCACCTGAACAGCCCTCAACACTCTTGCCCAGGTCTACTTGCAAAGGGCACAGAGCACCTCCCCCCCCAGAAGACTGCAGGAGCCCTAGTGCAGATCCACTCCACCCACACAATATCATTTTGCAGGATGTTGTCACTGGTGTTTTATGCAAAGTCCTTGAATCAAAACAATGACACAAGATTTCTTCATATGCAACCATGACCATATATGTCAGGGCGGGGCAAACTGCAGCTTGCAGGCAGCTTAACTGAGGCCCCTTAAAAAAGTAAAGAAAAATGTTTTTATTTCTGTATTTTTATTTTCCATCTCTTTGTTTATTCTGTCCTTTGTTTGACTGTCTTCAGTTCTTTAAAAATAACTGTCTTCAGTTATTTATTCTCAGAAGCCATTTAATGACAAATTATAGATTTAAGCCAGGGCACTCTGCTCAGATCATAGACTCTGGGATCTCAAAAGTTTTGTGTCCTGCAGCTTTTGGCTAATGTCAAGATTTCAATTTGTGACTGGAAGGATTAGACAGTTTGGCCATCCCCGATTTATCACTTCTGTACATATTCACACAAAACTGATTATTCCTCCAAATCCTTGCCTCAGCAGGCACTGGGCTCAAAGTCCAAGTAAAGAATTTGAAGAGGGCAGCCTCAGGCATATCATAGAAATACTGCAGTGTACAGAGCCCTGTGCATGCTCCCTAATAAGTGGTAAACATACCTCTAATGACTATTATATTCCTTAACGTAGAAGAATAGATAAACTCAGGCACTACACTTGTGCAATGCTGAATACTTGACATTTCTTGAGTCTAAGTTTGAATTGAAATAGGTCTGAAAGCACTAGGAGCTGAAACTCATGCATTGACACAAAAGCCCCACTTAAAGACCAGGTCAGGCAAACCACCAGAGATAAACAGAAGTTTTAAGCAGAATAAAATGTTTCTAAGCAGTTGGGGGCAATTTTAGTAAGTTGCCTATATGCAGAACACTCAACATGGCATCCTTTTAGTATCCTGTGCAAAACAAATGGCTGCAGTACCGGGATTCTTGGCCATATTCTGAACGCAAATGAAATCCTACTTTGTAAAGATTAAAATGCTAAAACTGATTTTAAAAGCTGAACCTTCCTGAGACAGCAGTTATTTTCACAGAAATGCATTTTAGTCATCTATTTGTCACAGCAAAGGACCAGATAACATTAGAGGCAAGTAAACAGCGAGAGGAACATGGCTTTACGCTAAATGCTCTCCTAAAGGACTAGATGATTTTCTTAACTAAAGTTTTGGAATCCTTCACCAATATTTTGCTGCTGCAGAGCATATCTAGATTTTGATCTATTTTTGGAGGCAGCTGCTTTTGTGAGGTTCAACTCTATGGACATCAGTGGAGCTGTACCAATTTACGTCAGATAGATAAGGAGCTGATCATACATGTGTGATATTATGTGGAATAAGCCTCTGGAATCTATCTAAGGAAACTCAAATAAGATAAATACAATTCAAAGCTGCTCTCTCTTCCTACAAAAGTTATTTCCATATTAGAGAGAAAACTGTGTTTCAACCTGTTCTCAATGAGTCACTTTTAACTGAATTTCTGCATGTAATTGTAGGCTATATATTTATTTAAATAAATAAATACAAGTAAAACATCTTCTGTGCCTCCTACCTTATGTATGACTGCTCATCAACAAGATAATCTAAGGATCATCAGCCTAGAGGAAGAAGTAGGTGACAGTATGTGTCCAAGGGGGAAGTAACAGAATGTGTTCATCAAGGAGGAAGCATCCATTGACTTCACTACAGTCCCAGCAGGAGATTCTGAACAGAAGCATTGTAAGGGAACTCAGCTTATTATGACTGAATTTATTGAATGTCAACAATGTGTTCAGCTGAGAATAAATAAGATGCAGTTCCTGTCCCCCACAAGTAAGCAATATACTAAAAATAAGTTTGATTAAACTCTCCCTGAATACCTTCTATGTGTTTAGAACTTTGCATCTCAGTTTTGGACTCTTCATTCATTTGCTTTATTGGATGTATATGGAAGCAGGAAATTGCATATTAGTAAATTTGTCCAATGGATTCCGCCAATTTTCTTATGTCTTTTCTTTCCAAGAAAATAGGACCTCATTCAGTGCTGACTATACACAGTAAGTCATCTAATAAGCACACGTTGAATTGGAATAGGATTACTCATGTGCTTCCATCCATCCAGGTAATTTGGCCCTTATTATTGTAGCATTTGAGCAGCTCCCATTACATAAAGTTAAGCATGGGCTAATGTACTTGCTGAATCAGGACCTTAGAGAAGACAGATGACCTGCAGCAATGAGCTCAAGATCAATTTAAGAATATTACCACTTTTCCAGGGGTTATACTACAGTACTAAAAAAGCAAAATGCTCACACAGTACAGACTTCATACTGGGTGTGCAAAAATTCACACACTGTAAAAAACTCATATACATAAACAATAACATTGACACAGAACAAAGTGAAAAAACAACTATCTTTTAAAAGCAAAATGTATTTCTGATCTGTTCACAGATGTTATCTGAAGATAGAATATTGCAAATGTGTATCACTGATAGGTAGCTCAAGGGTAACCTCAAAGAATTATTTCTTCTTTGTTTAAAAGAAAAGAGGAGTGCAGTGCCTGTCACAATTTATCGTGTGAGCTCTGGCTATTTACAGAGATCCTTTCCCCAAAATTCAATTTTGTGTGACTTGGAACATTTACAGCTGCAGCCACTGAAGACATAAAATGAGCACATTAATTCACATATTATGGTGGATAACTGGGGTCTTACAGCAATAGGATGTGCCCATGTGGCTTCAGAAGTGCTCTCAATTCATTATGGCCTGATTGAACATCAGAACGCCAAACAGTAATTCAGCCAGCTATAATTCAGATTGAGATAAAGAACTTGAAATATACAAAGTCCTATTTATATATTTGAACTACATTAAGGATGTCACATTCATTGATACTTATAGTCAACGGACTTCTCACTAAATGGTTTTTAGGACTTACTTTGTTTTCATTTTAAGACTGCAGTCTTTCCCCATTACTATAACTACTTTTATCAAACTCTTTTCATAACATTTCTTTCTACAAATGAGGTGTTTTTAGTATGGGCAACAAGTTTCAAACAAAAGAAGTTGCTATAGAAACGGAAGGCAGTTTGTAGAATGAAAATGCAGGAAGAATTGTTGTTCACTATTTATCTGTGGCAGACAGTACGATAAAATCAATATGTGGCGTGTTCTGCTTTTCTTATTGTAGTTGTGGCTTCTTCAGTGCTTGTCCTTGTATCTTAACATTTAGGTGAATTTTAGCAGTTCTGCAAGTGATGGCTATTACCATTGCATGCGGGCTAAAGCATGCTATAAATGGGTAGGCTTCTTTATATAGCTCAGTGCAATCCATGCCACTAAAATAAATTTATGCTTAAGAACTATTCTAATGCATTAGAAACAAGCAGACACACTAGTAGTTTTCCAACCTGTGGCTTGTGACCAAGAGAAGATGCTCCCAGGTTGCAGGTTGCTTGCAGCAACAAGAAATTTTGTTTGCGCAGATCTCGGGTCTCTTCAAGTTGGTGGGAATGGCAAAGTATGAGGTTGTCCTCAGCATAGTGTTTGTTCAATATTGTTGCCCATTGGCCTGAAAGGGTTGTGGGGGGGTCACAGCACTAGATGACTGAAACTACATAAAGGTGATATATATACACGCTGTGTAAGCTATGAAAATACTTTATATAATGTCTAAGATGGCAAAAGTATTATATGGTTTTAAGGCACTGGAAATTAAACCCAAATTTTGGATTATTAATAGAATTGTGTCATAGAGAATAATATATAAATTACATTTAATGGGAGCACTGAACAGTGTGACCAGAGTTTTGTGTGTATAATGTCTGCAAGATGAGGCCTTAAATGTATGTTTTTTCACTCCTAATCCAACATCTTTTTTGCTTTTCTGATGCTTTTGTTGATTTAACTCCTATGTCCAGAAGAAATCTCTTCATGTTCAGAAGAAATCTGTTGCACCATGACAGTGGATTAAACCAACCAAAATGCCTCTCTAACACTTTCATATCAAGAACACAACCTGCCTAGACACTAGAGGCAATACTATGTCCCAACCAAAGTCAAATAGAGTTTTGCCATGAACTTCGGCAGGCCCAAGATTTCAGACCAGGTTGAAGGATCTGAGTGATAGCAAACTCAGTCCACTAAAGGGTAGGAATCCAGTTCGCAGTTTTTTATTGAAACACGAATGATACACTCAATTATTTATTTTGCTGTACATAAAAACAGATTTAAGAAACCTTGGGAGGAACAATCCATCCAGAAGGTTCAGGCCAGCTATTAAATCTTAGGAAAGTTTGAAGACTAAATGGAGAAAGATTTACTGTATGCTCATGGCCAAACCCTACTCTGAGACAGTAGTACACTGTGATTTAAGTTGATTACGTTTGGGCCAATATAACTTGCAGCAGAATCTAGGCCATAGTTGTTTTAAGAATTGATTGTTTTCTGATGAATGGCTACCCTCATCACTGTTGTCACCATTTTAATAGGGAGGAAAGCAGGACTATGAAAAATAAGGGGAAGAAGGAGGTGAAAACAAAAGGGGGATTTTATAATTCCTTGACACCAAACTGCCCCTCCCTTAGCAAATGTTGCCTTCACTCTCTCACTCAATGAAACACCTTCAAGGGTGACAGAACTAAGGGAGGTTGCAAATGCTGAGTAGAGGGTTTGATGTGGACATCTTGCATTGCAGGCAGTGATGTACCATGGGTGTCTGGCACCCAGGGGCCAATGCTTGCATTTATGCCCCTTCTTCCTCCTTCTCATAGCAATACTTAAAGTCACATCACACAGCGTCCGGGGACCATGGCCCCCTCCTACCCCCATGGCTGGTCCACCACTGATTGCAGGTCAGATACAGAGTAAAGGTCTGTTGCCGGCACAAGGTGCCTGAGGGAGGCAACAATTGGGTTCGTTGCCCGGTGTGCGTCGCGCCAAATAAACACACTGGGGGAGAAGAAGACAGAGTTTATTTGAGCTCAAGTAAAAGGCACAGGGAGACTGTATTGTCTCAAATCCTGCACACCTAACCCTGCAACAGCGAGATCTTTATACCCCGGTCAGTTTCACCGTCAGTGATTTTCCACCCGCTAGCCCCCCTTTCCCTCCTCCCTCCTCCCTTCTCCCTCTGAGCGGTGTCCTTGCATTCCACAGATAACAGTTTTAGCTCGCCTGCTTTCCAGAAGGACAGGAGATTGCAGGCGCAAGAGAAAGGGTTGCAAAGGTTGGGC
>NW_017728906.1:46538246-46552247 GCF_001723895.1 Crocodylus porosus | reverse complement strand
TCTATGATGTCTAAACAATCATGCTCTTGTTCTTCCGTTTCAGGTAAGAGAGTAGCCGGGTTAAGGGAGGGACAGGGCTGCAGAGTCACTTCAGGGTTCTCCAACAACTTAGCTTGGTACCGAGCCACTCGAGCTTGGGTGAGCCAGAGACCTGCCATGCCAAGGAACGCCTTGAGCCGCTTACGATTGCTTGGGATGGGAACCTGGCATATAGCTTCCTTTCGCTCACTTGAAAGCTGACGCTCCCCTTGTCTTATGTGAAATCCCAGGTATTATACTTCGGGTAGAGCAATTTGAGCTTTATTTCGAGCCACCCGATATCCTCGAAGCCCAATAAAGTTCAGTAATTCAAATTCAGATATGCATGCGCACATACCCTTAGGCCAAATATTGCAAGGGACCTGTACAGCAGTGGATGGGAAACAGAATCCGTTTTGTTTGTAAAATAGCACTACATTTCTTTTCTCCCTCCCTCTCTTTCTTTCTCTTGGTTTTTTATTTAATGAGGTAGTCAAAGAGCACTGGGTTGCACACTGCACACTGGAGAACAGGCTGCAGAGCTTTGAAACATAACTGTAGTTTCTTCCTCCTCTCCCCAGAGTTCTCTCATTTCTATTTGTTTTCATTAGCAGAAATGAAAACAAATGAAGGTAGGCAACCCTCAACAGAGTTGGGCTGCAGCAAGCACAACAGTTAATATCTTGGGCATTTTATTACTTCTACAGCATCTTCCAGTATGAGCAAATTTTAGCTAGCTCTAGACTCAACAGGGAACCAAAGACATTCATTTAAACTATGCTACACTGGGAAGCCCTTGGCCAGTCAAATACAGAAATAATGTCAGATTATTTTCAAATCATATGGCTGTATGGTTCAATGAACGACTCTGCTGTTATCATCACAACTCTTCATCCCTTCAGTTCCCCTTATTTCCCAAACAACTCACCATTCAACCCCACATTTCAGGTTCTCAGCTGGCATTAATTGAGTTACACTGACTTATTCTAGCTGAGAATCTGGTCCTTTTTTTTTTTTTTTTTTTTTTTTTTTTAAAGGAGTGGGCTTTCACCAATAATGTTCCAGACATTTTCTTCCCCTCAGCAACCTCTAAATTTATTAGTGCAACTATATGCTCTTTGTTTAGTCCTGTTTTCACATCTGACTACAGTAAATTGATTCTCTCTCCTGTTAACCCAATTGCCTTTTCCAGGGATCCCGTCTACTAAATGCCATTTGCCCGCCTATCACAGCAACCTAAAGGACACCTTGTTGCTGGCACAAGGTGCCCGAGGGAGGCAACAATTGGGTTCGTTGCCCGGTGTGCGTCGCGCCAAATAAACACACTGGGGGGAGAAGCAGACAGAGTTTATTTAAGCTCAAGTAAAAGGCACAGGGAGACTGTATGGTCTCAAATCCTGCGCACTTAACCCTGCAACAGTGGGATTTTTATACCTCGGTCAGTTTACTATCAGTGATCTTCCACCAGTTGGCCCTCCTCTTCCTCCCCTTTCCCTCCTCCCTTCTCTCTCCGAGCGGTGCCCTTGCATTCCACAGATAACAGTTTTAGCTCGCCTGTTTTCCAGAAGGACAGGAGATTGCAGGCGCCATAGAAAGGGTTACAAAGGTTGGGCAAGGGGGGTGGTCCTGGCTCATCTGAGGCCAGAGCAGAAGGACTTCCTCAATGCTCGTGGTCTTCCATCCCTCTGAGTTACCTGGGGTTATGCCCAGTGACACCAACAACCTGAGGATGTGGAACATTATTTCACCATGTAAAGGGCACTTACTCTGTTGCATGTGAATGCAATTGGTTTTTATTTGTATTTCTTATATTTGTGCATATATTTATTGCTTACATTTTTGTGGACCTCTTAAATACCTCAAGGAGCAATTTATAGGGCTGTAGTAACAAGACTTACCATATTTCAGTTCCCAGTTTTTAGAAATAGAATGAGAAGATAGTTCCCATGTTATTGCAGCCCCATAAATTGGATCCCTGAGGCATGAAAAAGGATCATGAAAATTAAAGCCAAATGCTATGATATTTAGGTTTATGGGGTTTACTCAAATACTGAGCTTATCCTGAAAGCAAAAATAAATAAATAAAAAATCTCAGCGTGTCGATCCCTATCTTCAGTAAAATGAAAAGATCTTCATTTCAATGACTAGGCAAAGGCTTAACATTTTTCATTCAATATTTTCTTGAAGGAAGAACGACTTTTTTTTTTTTAAAAAAAGGAGAATTTCATGAAAAAACAACACATTTCCAAGCGTTTTGGTGTTTGGGCCCAATGCAAATGGAAACTCCATTTCTTTTATTTTGAAATGTTAAAAAAAACTTGTAAAAAGGTCAAGGTTTTCAAAACTTCAATAGTTTCATAACAAAGATTTTCCTTTTCTCCAACCTACTCCAGTCTACTACTACTGCTCATTTGGACAGCCCTGACTCTTATTTTATCTCAGCCCTGAATTTGGGAATTAATTTCTTGCTGAAAGGTAATTCCTTATAAGGAATATGATCTGCAGCAAAAAAAACCTGCCCTGTCTTTTTTATTTTCCTGATCTTGGAGTACATACACTGAAAGCAGCAATAGGTTTCCTTTACAAATGGGTGACTCCTACAAACCCATTGAAGAAGATAAAACTTTCAGATCCTGAGACAGGGATGATATATTATTTCACCACTTTGTATGACCTTGCAAACAGACTAGAAGCCAGAGCACACAACAGTGATCATTTTTCAAGATGTTGCTTTTTGTTTTGTGGTCTATAACCCGAAGTGTTTGCCAACACCTTGTGGACTGAAATCAAACAACCAGCTTGATTGGCATTTGAGCATCTTGTCTGGCATCAAATCCCAGATCTTACAAACTGACAAGCCCATTGCCCCACATTAAATACCTGTAAATTATCCAAATTAACACTTTGTATCAGAACAAACATGGATAGTTTGAGTTCATTACCTTTTGTTTTTACATGTTAAATTTACATTTTAAATGTGTGGAATGTTATATTATCATAAAGTTAGAGTAGTTGCAGAGCAGTTATGGCCTAATGCCATCTTAGACCTACACAGCTGTGACTTCCCACTAAAGGGCTGGTGAACAGGAACCAGGACTCTATTGTTCCTCTGAACGTAGCTTGCAAGTGAAGCAAAGGGAAGTGATTGGAGACAGAAGACTTAAAGGAGAATGTTTTCCCTCTCGTTAATGCTGGTTAAAAGTGCCTTAGAGAATGAGGTTTAGAATTTATCTACACAATCATAGAATCATAGAATCGATGAGTCAGAAGGGACCTGGACAGAACATCTAGTCCGACCCCCTGCCATGGGCAGGAAGGAGCACTGGGGGTGGGAGGGGTCATAAGACCCCAGCCAGGTGCCTATCCAGTCTCCTCTTGAAGATTTCCAGGGAAGGTGAGAGCACCACCTCTCTGGGAAGCCTATTCCAGGCTCTGGCCACCCTTACTGTGAAGTAGTTCTTCCTAATATCTAACCTAAACCTATTCTCCCTCAGCTTGTGGCCATTGTTCCTGGTGACTTCAAGGGGGGCCCTGGTGAACAGACTTTCCCCGAGTCCCTGCTGGTGGCCCCTGATAAGGTTGTAGGCAGCCATAAGATCCCCCCTCCGTCTCCTCTTGTAGAGACTGAAGAGATTCAGGTCCCTCAGCCTCTCTGCATAGGGCTGGCCACGGAGGCCCCCAACCATATGAGTGGCCTCCTCTGGACCCTCTCCAGGTTCTCCACGTCCCTCTTGAAGTGCGGCGCCCAGAACTGGACACAGTACTCCAGCTGTGGCCTGACCAGTGCTGCATAGAGGGGGAGCAAGACCTCTCTGGACCTCTCTGGTTAGTGATGCCCCTGTTGATGCATGACAGGGTGCGGTTGGCTCTGCCTATTGCTTCATTGCATTGGTGACTCATATTTATCCTGGAGTCAATCGTGACTTCAGGATCCCTCTCTGCCTCCGTGCTGCTGAGAGGGTCAGCCCCTAACCTATAACCATAATGCTGGTTCCCTCTCCCCAGGTGCAGCACCCTGCACTTGTCCTTGTTGAGCCACATCCTGTTCAGATCCGCCCACTTCTCTAACCTATCCAGGTCTGCCTGGATGTGGTCTCTGCCTGCTGGTGTAACAATAGTTATAGCATAGGTAGAAACAGGGCAAACCTCCACCCATGTGCCTGAGCTGCGGCCTGGAAGAGGGGATTAAAGAGGGTTTTAGAATGAAGCATGGCCTTGGTAGGTGCTTGCTGTCTGTCTGGGCTATCCTTGCTCTCTGTCTGGGTAGTACCTGGCCATGTCTTCCCAGCAGCTCTACACCTCTAAGCTCAGTGAACTAGATGCATTTAAGTACCTTTGACAAGGTGCTACTTGAGGAACTGCTCAACAGACTTAAGGCATCCTTTGATAGATTCAAGACACGCCTTAGTAAATGGTAGCTCTTAGTTTTTACTTATTTTTTATACTATAGAAAAATAATAGAGCAATTCTGTTGGAAAGAACTCAGAAAGACCCTTATGGTGTAGAATGTTTTTAACACTGTGGACTCTTATTTGAAATCTCTGGGAGGTCTCTCATGAATCATGTTTATAAACTTAACGGTTAACTCCTGGTGATTCCATTTTCACCATGGAACTGCCACATCAGTTTTAGCAAGACCAGAGGGCCCTGGAGAAGTACCCTGGGGCTCTCTGGTCTTGCTGAACCTGACATGATGACTCCATGATGAGAGCAGCTGAGCTGCCCAAAAGTGTGATCATGTGGCTGGGGAAAGGATGCCTCCCCTGGCCTCATGGTCTCCATTTAATTGAGCTCCAATGACTCTGTGCTGAGCATGGAGCCCTCACTCAGCAAGACCATGCAGCTGGGGGAAGCATGCTTCCCCTAACTCCATGGTCTCTCTGCAGTTAAACAGCTGACAGTGGCTGCTCTCGGCATGGAAGGGGCAGGGGGTGGGGAGACCACTAGAGTTTTGGAGGGTAGGAAGGCGAGGAATGCAAGTAAAGCATTTTACCTCTCCTGACCATTCAAAACAATGCCCTGAAATGGCATGGGTAAAATATTTCAACATTAAACTTTGTTCTGAGTGGCTTATCTTTAAAATATTTACTAGGTACTTATGACAGGTTAACACGCTTTAATGAGTGAATACTCCCATTTTAAGTGCCTTCATGACAGTTTAAAGGTAACCTGTAACATAGCCCCAAGACTATGGCTTGCATCAAACCAGTTGTCGGTTTCTACCCCTACATGCTTGGAAATCTAGCATTTTCATTATGCCTCATCAGATGTTTTTCTGGTGTTATTCAGCTTTTCTTGAAGGGCATCACAGGGCTCACTGGACCTTTTTCTCTATTGCTCTCAAATTTTTGTTCCCAACTTTGTTTCCTTCTCTTTTCTTTTGTTTTCTTCTGCCTTGTCTTAGTAATTAGTGTGGCATCATGCCTAGTAAGAAGCTTTGGCAAATGCTAGGACTCTTGAGGCAGCTGTTGTAGAAAGTTGATGCAATTTCCTGCACCCCTTGGGAACTTACAGCTCTTAAATTGGATTTGAATCTCAATGCTCCTGAATCAATTGGGTCAGCATCTTCCTTGATGCATTTCCTTGCTTGTAAAGTACACACATTGTACAGAAAAGATTCACATTTATTGAAGACCTGATTATGTGCAGACCTGGCTGCTTCTGCATCCAGCTAGCTAGAAGTAGCTCCCCTCTCCTTGACCTGTTTCTGTTAAGTAGCAAGCAATTTTGTGCTCTAATTCTAATGGCTCTTCCTTTGCATTTCATTTCATTCTCCTCTGGAATTAGGTATTACAACACAAGAACATAGTAGCTGGCTCCAGGATAACTGTGGGTTATCTGGGCACCACACCGGTCTCTGAAAGAGTTTCCAGAGATTCAATAGCTAAGCATTAAACAACAGAATGTTTAAAACCAAATTAAGCAACACAAAAAAACCCAGATGCCCCATGCTTAAGGCATCAAATTGTTCCCATTATCTACAAGACCAGAATGCAAAGATTTTATAAAAAGGTGTGGTATTCTAATATTACCAATTTACTTATTTAATTCCCTGTCAAACAAACAGAAGGCAGGGTCAATTTGCACTAAACAGACTAACTAAATCAGAGATGTATAGCATAAGCTTTTTGTAAGCAATATCTTCATCAGATGCAGAAAAGTTGCAGGAAGCAGAGCTTCTAAATAAAAAGAAGTAATTAGAATACAAAGGGTAAGGAAGGGGGAAGAAAAAAAAGACAAAGTAGGAGAGACAAACAGAAGCTACTGTTCAGTGGAAAGCAATGCAGGGGGCAGACAAGTGACTTATGACAAACAGGGCATTAGAAATGGATGAGAGGCAAACTGGATTTACTTTCTGCAGGGCATGTTCAGATTTAGAAGTTTCTTCTATCCCTGAAATAGAAAAAAACCCACAAAACCCTTTTTTAATTGCTACAAAATGAATTCTCCAAACAATTTTGTTGCATCAGTCAAAAGATCTAATTCTGGTTTTGACAAGTTTTGCAAAATATCATTTTAATTATCAAAACATAAAAACTGAAATAGTCCATATGCAAAAGTTTAAATACGATGTTTTGACTTAAAAAATTGTAAAGAAAAACTGGCAAGATTTTTTTTATGTCAAGATAATTTCCATGACATATTTTGCTTTTGGTGTATTGGCATTTTTAATGAAAACATTCCATTGAAAGGTTTCCAGTAAAGTCTGTCCCTTGGATGATAATCCAAATATGACAGGCACAGACAAGTCATTGTTTTTTTATATTCCATGTTTAATTGATAGTTTAGATATAGACTACTATTAGTCTCCTTAGATTTTAGGCATAATCTGTGAACAGCGTATATAAATCCAGTGGCATTCCTAAAGTTCTTGTAGCCTCCCATTGGTGTTTTGAGGTGCTTACAAGCAGTCTTGCTCAGTAAGGCACATACCTCTCCTTTCCCAGAACAATGTCACAAAGCACATGGAGCTGGCTGGCTCAGCTAACGGTATTTGATTCATAGGGCACTAAGAACCCACCAAATATATACTTGTAACTATTTTTTAAATGATAATATTTTGCAGATTCTGAAATTTGTCTCCATCTTTGTATAGAATAGGTGAGGAGACAGTTTATTCCAATTGAAAAGGTGCAGAAATAGACTTCCTTGTGACAGTCCTACTCAATTCACTTTCTTATTTGGTTTGTTTCAAAGCATAATATCTTGTCTGTCATTCTTCAGAAGCTGATTGATATGCCATTTGGCAACAGCTGTTACAAGCACCTCAAAAACCTTTCATACAGGTTCACAAAAATCCTGTATAAATTCAAGGAAAAAGAACACAAAACATTAACTTTGTCTTTCTTGACTTTTATTCATGCAAATTCTCACTTTTTGAACTTCTGTAGACTCAGATCAGGTATCTTACAAAGCCATGTAAATAACCATGATTTTTAACATTTCCTAATACAGTTTTAAATCTGCTCTTAGCAGTTTAACAGCTGATCCAAACCCAGTCAGCACCAGGGGCTACTTAGCACAGCCTCTCATCCCAGTCTACCACATCTTCAGCTGAACATTAGGGTGGATATAGCACAGCGGTGGGCAATTATTTGGGCCTGAGGGCTACATAAAGAGATTTGATGAGCTGTCATGGGATGGAATAAGCACCCCCTTTCCCCCCACACAACTCACCAAAATTCCCTAGGGGGCTTTGGGCAGGCAGGGAGCAATATTTTGGAGCAGGATAGGTGGGCAAGGCTGAGATCATGAGACTGGGTCATGAAGCAGATAGCTTGGGGCCAGGGCTAGGGTCAAGCTGTGATCTGCTCCCTGCATGCCGCTGCCCTGTGGGTTGGGGTGTGGCTGTATGGGTGTGCGTGTGGGGGGGATCATGTGCACATGTGTGAAGGGGTGTTTCCTGAGTGCTAGATCCTGGGAACGAGCCAGGGATGATGGGAGGGGGGAGGGGGAGGGGGGTCTGCATCTAGCAGACCTTGCTCGGAGAGCATGGTCCATGACTGCTCCTGCAGCATTCTGCATGGAGACAAGCCCTGCCTTCTCCCACCCAGGCAGCCCATGTCCACTGGCCCCACCCCAGCCGCAGCCCTGGTCAGTTTGCAACTTTTGGTGGGGCAGTTCATGATGTAGCTACAGCCAGCTTCTCTTGCCTCCAGCTGTGGTTCCTCCCCCTGCTTCTGCCTCTGCCCACACTGTGCTGCTCCAAACACGGGTGACTGGTGCCTCCCAAGTCTGGTGGAGCACCAGGTCTCCTATGGGATGGGGGTGTCCTCCAGCTGCTAATCGCCAACTGGGGGGGTGTCCCCCCATGGCCAATTGCCAACTGGGGGGGGCAGCAGCCAATCATTGAGCCAGTGGTGAAACTGGAAGTGCACTTCTGCTGGCACTTCCAGTTTTGCGGCTGGCACTTCCTGGGAGTGGACTGCTGATTTCAGGGGGTGCACCAACGTGCACCCCCTAAACATCACCAATGGCTCCAAATGGGGGAGGTGGGGATTCAGCTGAGTGGCTCCCGCCTCAGTGTGCTGGGTTCAGCTCCAGCTGCCTTCCACCTGCTTCACCAATCAGCACAATGAGCAACCACCTGTGGGCAGGTGGAGTGGGTGGAATGCACCTGGGATCTGGAGACAGAGCCCCATGAGCTGAGGCAGGAGCCACATGGCTGAAGCTTCCTGCCCCCACCTGCCTACCCACTCAGAGTGGCACAGCAGGGGTAGGAGCAGGAGGAGGAGCCACTACTGGAGACAAGGGAAACAGAGCAGCACCCAGCTGGCTGCAGCCACACCAGAAACTGTCCCGTTGGAAACTGCACACTGATTGGGGCCCAGGCTGGTAGGTGTGGGTGGGAGCATGTTGTGGACTGCTGCAGTGGGACCAGGTGGGCTTCAGCCCAACGCAGAGCATGGTGGGGGCAGCTGCAAGCCAGATCCAGTCAGTTGGTAGGCTGGATCCAGCCCTTGGGCCGTATTTTACCTACCCCGATATAGCAGGAGGTCAGAACCTGCTATCTGGACCCAGGCACCTGACCATTCCCTGCAACTGAAGCAGCCAGCCAAGGTCAGCTGACCATTTATGCCTTCCTATAAATCCCCTGACCTGGACGAGGAAGTGTCTGGGCAGTCATTTTCTATTTTGTATCCAGGCTGCCTCGCCCTTGGCTTGTGCCTCTACCGACTCCAATGGATTCTTTGGTTACCGAACCCACCTTGCTATGGACCCTAAGTCTGGCCTGACCCTTTGGCTCCCTAAGTTGACTCTGGTTTGATCTCCCAGATACCTGACCTAGCTGGCTTCCTGATCCTGTACTTTGCATGACCCTCTGGAGCTCTGACTTGGTTCCCCAGAGATTCTTTAGCTTCCTGGCTCCCTTGCACTCAGACTTTGCACACTCCTCCCAGATCTTGGTTGCTTCTTGTGACCCTGGGTGACCTCCAGACTTGGCTTCCCATGATCTGGCATGACACTGCCACACTGTAGCAGACAGTCTGGATGGAGGAGCTCAGGAAGCCCATTTCATTTCAGAGCTTTGAAGCTTTGGTGAACAGACTCACCAAAGAACTGTCAGCTGCTGCTTAAATTCAAGCATCTCCAAGGTGGCATCAGCTCATCAGTCCCTCCTGCCACAACAGCCCAGGCAGCTCAGCACTGCAGAGCAGAGCAGCCCGGTATCCAGAAACTGTACTTGTTCAACCACCAAGAAAATACGGGAAATTTTGGAGGGGCCTGTGTCATTCTGTCAGGGTCCTCCAACAAAGATTCTACACCTGTTTTAGTGTCATCTTCAACCTGGAGATAGAAACCACCACCCTGTACCTGTTGTATCTTTGTCACCCAGCAATTCTGCAGAGGGTCTTGAAGCTTATATCACACTGAGGGAGGTGGAAGCCAAGCTGAACAAGTCAAGGAACACATCATGTATCAGGTACAGCTTGCTGAAGAAGTATGACCCAAGTTGCCTTGTGCTGTTGGTGCTCTTCAACCACTGCAAAGAATTCTGCTGTGTGCTTGGTTCCCAGTGGAAAAAAGCCATGACTGTGCTCATCCACAAGAACGGTGAGCCTGATGACCTGAGCAACTGGAAGCCCACTTCCCCTTGTTCCACCATGTACAAGCTGTATTATAGTCTGGATCACAGACCCAGAAAAGCTTCCTGTCCAATAAGGGCTGCTACAAATCCAACTTTATACTACAGATGGCTCTGAAATGACACCTGAAAAGCAATACATCAGTGTGTAGTAACATAACTAGAGATCTCCAATGCCTTTGGTTCTGTGCCCCACCAGCACGTCTTCAACACCCTCTGAGAACTTGGGATGCCTGACTAAACCATCCAACCAGCCCAGAAGCTCTATAATGGCTGTACCACCACTGCACTGGAGGGCAAAACCCAGCACATTCCAATCCAGACTGGGTGAAGCAAGGCTGCCCAGTCAGTCTGATCATCTTCAATCTGGCGATGGAACCCCTCCTCAGAGTGTTTGCAGAGGGTCCTGGAGGGTTCAGTCTCTATAGACATAAGATAAGCTTCTGGGCCTATGAAACATAGTCCTTCTTGCCAGTGATCCCATCCAACTGCAGAGGATGTTGGATATTGGCTCCAAGAGAACTGCGTGGAAAGTGCTCTCTTTCAATGTCTTCAAATATACTTCCTTGCACAGGATCACAGGCCCTGGTTCTCATGTGGGACTTCAATCACCCTGACTTCTGCTGGGAGGACAATACAGAAGTGCACAGGGAATCCAGGGAGTTTTTGGAGAGTGCTGGGGACAACTTTCTGGTGCACGTGTTGGGAAGGCCAAGTAGGGGCGCCATGTTCTTCTTGACCTGCTGCTCATAAACAGGGAAAAATTGATGGAGAACATAGAAGTGGATGGCAATTGGTCAATAACAAACCACAGAATTGTTGAGTTCAGGATCCTGAGGAAAGGGAGGAAGAACAGCAGTAGCATAAGGACTCTGGACTTCAGAAAAGGAGACTTTGATGCATTCAGGGAACTGATGGGAAGGATCCCCTGAGAGACCTGTCTGAGGGGGAAATGAGTCCAGGACAGCTGCTTGCATTTTAAAGAGACCTAACTGAGGGTGCAGGAATGAACTATCCTGATGTGCAGAAAAACTAGCAAGTATGGCAGAAGGCCAGCATGGCTTGGCAGGGAACTTTTCAATGAGCTAAAACACAAACAAGAAAGCTTACAAGAAGTGGAAACGTGGACAATCAACTAGGGAGGGATATACACATATTGCTGGGATGAAATCAGGAAGGCCAAAGTGCAATTCGAACTGTAGCTAAAAAGGGATGTTAAGGAGAATAAGAAGGGTATCGATAAGTCAGCACCAAGAGAAAGATTAGGGAAAGGGTGGAGTAGGCAATTTAGTGCCAAATGATGCAGAGAACGCTGAAATACTCAATGTCTTTTTTATCTCAGTCTTCGTAGGCAAGGTGACTCCCAGACAGATGCACCTGGTAGCATAGTTTGAGAAGGAGGTGAGCATCAAACCGTGGTGAAAGAACAAATTAGAGATGATTTAGAAAAGCTGGACATGGACAAGGTTGCTGAGGGAGTTGGCGAATGTGTTTGCAGAGCTGCTGGCCATTGTCTTTGAAAATAATCAGGAAATGTCCTGGATGATTGGAAAAGGGCAAATGACCATCTTTCAGAAGGGGAGAAGTGGGATCCAGGGAACTACAGACTAGTCAGCTCACCTTAGATCCTATCAAAATCATAGAGCAGGTCCTCAAGGAATTCTTTTCTAAGCATTTGGAGAAGAAGAAGGTAATTAGGAACAGGCAGTATTAATTTGCCAAGGGCAAGTCAGCCTTATTGCCTTCTGTGATGAGATGACTGGCTCTCTGGATGCAGAGAAAGCAGCGGACATGATATACTTCAACTTTAGCAAGCTTTTGATATGGTGTCCAACAACCTCCCCTTCACCTTGTCTTTACCACCCATGTGATGTAGCTAGTCTTTTATTCCCTATCCTCAGAGCAGTAGCTTCAGGGAGTTTTCAGCTGTCTGGCCATGTACCCTCTCATCCATTACTTTCCATTAGTTACTTAAGGGCGACTCCTCAGTCAACGCCCTATTAACTCTCACCTAGTCCCAAATCATCCTGTCTCAACAAAATCCTGCAAACAGTCTTACCCTGAATTGAAGTCAGAATCCTAGTTGCAAGAATCAATGTACTTTATACTAGCCTCCTTCTGTTGGTTGACTGGAGCCTTCTTGCCCATCTTTTTAACCCATCATAGTTCTCTAATAGTCTTTCATCTTTAAAACACTTGGCTCAGTGGTTTCACCATCCTGCTGCTGTGGCTATTCCCATGCCTCTGCACAGGTCTACACCACTCCTGCCTCTGAGATGGTACTTCTACTCTCCTCTCCAGGGAACAGTGAGTTGTTACCTCTCAGCTCTGTGTTCTTAGGGAACCCTGGCACAGGACACAGACTGACTTACAAAGAATTCCCCCCCACCACCTAAACAAAACTGATTCAGATGCAATGGGAGACGCACCTAAAATCCTCTAGATAAGAGTGACAAGAGAGAAACAACTGCCCTAGGTCACATTTGCATCCCAGATGGAACCAGATGACCATTCATTTACATGGAAGATGGAGAACAGAAAGCCCAAAACAGAGACTACAGTGAATTCTGAGATCAGAGAAGCAGGGGAGCTACATGATGAGGAATCTGTGCTCCAAATGCTAATCAACATCCCCCCCCACACACACACACACACCACACACCACTCTAAGCAGAAGTAAAAGTTTAATAGGCATCTTGGGCCGTACATTCCAGTCCCACTATGGGAGGCCTATTTAAACTTGCTTGGCTAAAACTCGGTTGCTGAGTTAGGGAATGCTGAGGCAAAGAGACCGAGTCAGAAAGGGTATGGGCAATATTTGAATGATGGTAAAGGGTTCATCACAGCGTCCAGCTTGTTGGAGCCCTGACCACAAGTGTTGTCATACTTTTTCTGGATGACTGGTGGAACTCCTCCCCACAGAAGGTAATGAACACTCCAATAATTGCCTGTTAAAATAAGTCTGTTAAAAGACTACAGTAAGATCTGGAAAAGTCATGCTAAACTGAGGCTTGTTCACAACAAGTAAAATTCTAAAACCCTGATGCTGCTTCACTCTTCTGAGGAACTTGTCATCCACATAAAGCACTTTGCAAGCTGGCTTCTAAATGTCTGGTTACTCCTTAACCTTATGTTTTTCCTGGTTATTAATCCATTTCTTGAGATGTTCCAAACCAGATAACCCCTTGTCAATAGAAAAGACAGTTATTTACACTATTAAGGATGCTTTGAAGGAGCTGAACTGAGGGTATAAAAATCTGTAAAAAAAAGCAGCAATGTGTGTGTGCTTCAAGAGGAGAAGTCTCTCTAACACCATCCGCTGTTGTTCTTAAGAAGCTGGAAGAAACAGATAGTCTCCCTTTAAGGACTGTGCTAAAAGCTTCACCCAAGTGAGCATTGCAACCCAAGTGCCTTGCACTGGTGAGATCCCAACTCCCACTCTCTCTCTTTCCTCTTTTCTCTCTAGGCATAGATTTTTGAACCTGAACTGTATTAGTTAAGCTTGACCTAAGTTTCCCCAAATACTTAGCGAAACCAGAGTAGTATTGTAATTGTTTTGGTTTGTTTTTCCTTTGCATGTCTATTACTACTAGTGCCATTATATATTTCACATACTTAGCAATAAGTAACTTTTATAGTCAAACTAGTAGTAACTAGGTGTATTTTTCCTTCTCTACTCCTTCCCCACTTGCTCTGCAGCAATGCCTCTTTTACCTAAGCTAAAGATCCCAGTAAAGCCCCAAAACACTGTGGGGTTTGCTCATCAAGAGGCTAAAGATTGGGACGTGCTGAGTTTGAAACACATAAGGGGATCAGCTTGTACAGGCTGATTGACCCAGTTTGGCTCAGACGTGCCCTAATGAACTGAATGCTGGCCCATGAGGGTGTCATCTGGA
>NW_017728906.1:46520277-46537596 GCF_001723895.1 Crocodylus porosus | reverse complement strand
GAGTTGGAGAGTACTACAGGAGCACACTCCCACATACCATCTGCCCCAGGATCAGTGTTCATGAGCCACACCTGGTACCTTGAGGTACGTAGAAAAAAAAACATTTAAAGCTGCTTTTATGGCTGAATGACTGATTCTCTGAATCAGCATTGGATCTTCATATTTGGATTCAGTCGAATCAAATTGGGGACAGTGATCTGACTCAACAAATCAAATCAATGCCCCTGATTCAGGGTGAATCTGAATCGAAAAGGGCCTGTTTCTCACACCCCTACTCAATACTATTATCAACATTAATAGAGTATGTCAAAATAAATGGACATAAGCTATTGCCCAATTACTTCCCCTCTGTCTAGCTCTTGAAGTTTTATCATGCTTAGTGCCTTTTGGAACAAAACAACTGATGATAATGAATGAACTAAAGAATATCCTTATCCACCTTTTCTGTTTGGAGGAATTATATGAGTGTTTCACTTCACTGGAAAGAAGTAGTACAATAAAGCGACCAAGCAGGTGGAGTGCAGAATTCTAGAACAACATGATGAGACCCCCCTTGTCCTATTATGACTGTATCTTCTTCTTTTAAATGCAGATTCATTTGCAAATATTAGTCAATGACTTGCCACTACTTAGCAACTTTGTCAGATTTCAAAGTCCTTTTCCAGAACTAAAACAGTGCACATGTGCATACTTCTATACATAACAATATTCCAGTCACACAGAGACAGATACAAAAAAGAAAACATTTATCTTATCACAATAAGGTTAATCTCAGACAATATTGCATTCTATGAATAGGAAAATATCACAATTCATTACAAAACAGATAAGATAAAGCCTTCCTTTTTCATGTCTGTCACTATATGAGGGCATGAAAATATTCTCTCAAGGATTTAAAGGATTCTTCCAGCTTCAGTTGATCCTGATAGATTAGGTAGCATCATCTGCAAATGTTAAACTACTGATACGCATTGGTCCTGGCCTTATTATATAAACTGATTATAAAAGCAACAGTTCGATCATCTCCTTGGATGCTCCTTGGTGCCTTTGGGCTGAAAGGTTTTCACATTATTGTATATTTTCAGACAGTATTTGTGTCCACAGAAAAATGATATGTTTTCATCCTGCATAGCTCAATTCAGAAACATACTTAAGAATCTGCTTAATTTTAATTATGCTCTTACAACCATTGACCTAATTGGATTCTAAATGTGCACATAAGATTGAGCATGTGCTTTAAACCTTGTTCTTGAATAGGGGAGGTAGACATAAGGGATCTTGCCCTGATCTTTCTCACACTGATCAAAGTCAGAAATAAAATCCAATCAATGGAGTTATACCAGAGAGCTAGATTAGAGATTATAAACAGGCCCAAAGTCAGTATTAATTAATGAACTCCCATCCATATCCTTTTCTTTGTAAGAAGGAGGTACTGGGCAAAGTTCCCTTTATTTTTCATACTTGTCCTCAAGCTTTTCAAGATAATTGGTGGGAATTATCATCATCTAATTATGATCATAATGAAGGCAGCCACTAGGAACAAAGGCTGGTTGTGTAGGTTGATGATATTTTCTCATTTATATCTGTACCCAAAACTTCAGTCCCAGGAGTGATTCAGCTTATAAATCAATTTGGCAAACTATCAGGCTTTAAAATCAATTACACTAAATCAGGATCCTTGTTTACAGATAAGGCACCAAGGGGCACTCTTACACAGCAATGACCTTTTAAACTGGCACAAACCAGTTTTCAATACTTGGCGTAGTATCCCCCTACAATGCTAAGTCAATTATATTAAACCTATTTCACTCTGTTATTGAGTGTATAAAGGGAGAACACTGCTGCAGGCAAATTCCCTTGTCCTTCTTCAGAAAAGAAATACATAATCAAGATGACAACTTTATTGTGTATTTGATATTTATACTATACCAGCTCCTCTTCTAGAGGGCCATTAAGGAATAAGGAAGCATTTACCCAGTTGATATGCCAAACAATTTGAAATTTCACCTGAATACATTGCAATTAAGCAAATAGAAAGGGAACACAGACAACATGACCATCCATCTTCCAAATATGATCTACATCTACCAATGATTCTTAGGAGATACTTCTCAGGGACAGCAGACCTGAAACTATAAGGGTCTAGAATTTGCTATATTTACTCCATTATGCCTCTAGAATATGAAAAAAGTACCATTCATTCCATTAGAGGTTATTTTATAATTAATTAACATTTATGTGGATCACACTGAAGGTATATGCAACTGCTTCATAGACCAAACCCCCCCCCAGCCCCAATCCTGCACTTAAAATGTAAAGGTAATGTGACAGGTATTATTAACTGCAAAGAAGCTGAAAAGACAGTTATTAACTGTTTGTGCGGCTGCTACTCTGTTATTACATGTAGACCTTGCACCTTTCAAAAGAGATTCAGAGTTCTATTTTGTTGTCTGGGTGATACTGGTGTTTGGAGTCTTTAGCAGAGAAGAAGTGATGATACCATGGAGACTCTGAAGGCATGCCCATGCTGCTTCTAGGCTCTTCCAGGAAAGCTGGTGCTATTAAAGGTTACCTCTAGAAGAGACCTGGCAGTGGGAGGGCTGAACAAAGTTGGAAGGAACTCTGTTACCTTAGGACCTGGGTCACTCCATGCTTTTGATGAGTAGCGGGAGTAGCTGGCAGGCCTGGCTTTCTTCCCTGCCGTTGGTAGGCAACGTTTGCCAAAATAATTTCCATTATAATTATAATATCCCTGAAAAATGTATCTTAACTCTCATTTGAGGAAAATAACATTGCTTTTTACAATACAATATGCTGTGCATTAAGGTGTAAATTTGGAAGAGAACCCTGTAGCTTTGCCTCCCACAATTTTGTGCCTGCAATGAACTATGAAAACAAATTATGAAACGTAGACATGTACATTCTGTTATTATGCCTGCAATAAGCTGTGCTTATAGATAATTGTCAGCATGAAGTAAGGAGTTAGGTTATGGCTTCTTTGAAAGTACAAGCCAATAAGTACATTATACCTGTTTTTATTGTTTGCATTGTGGTTAGAGAAGTGAGGACGTAGAAATAACCAAGAAATATTCAGGAAAAAAATCCAGATACAGTTTTACTGCCCCTTTGTTTCCTGAGGCATGAGATACAAGTCAGAAATTTGGGAAAACTGAAAAATTTATATGTGAAATATGTTCTGTAATAATGAACAGTAGGGCTGTGCAAAATTTTGATGGTCGTTTCATTTTGACACCATTTCAACTCATTTTGAGCTCAATCTAGCACAGGGGATGGTGAAGCAGCCCTCCCGGGCTGCTTCCCCACGCCCCATGGGATCTAGCATGGGGGATGGCAAGGAAGCCCATCTGGGTTGTTTCCCTGCTGCCCATGGGATCTAGCACGGGGTAAGGTGAGGCAGCCCAGCTGCGCTGCCTCCCCACCCCCATGGGATCTAGCATGGGAGGGATGGTGAGGAAGCCCAGCTGGGTTGTTTTCCCACTTTCCCACCCCAGGCACAATCTGGGTAATCAGTCCAGCTGGGCTGCTTTCCTGCTCCCAGCTGGGGTTAGGAACTCACCCCAGCTGAGCTGAGTTCCTTTCCCCAGCCCCATAGTCTGGCAAAACTGTCAAAACAGGGTCAAAACAGCCTCACTGTTTTGACAAAGTGAAACAGTGAGGCTGTTTTGACTCACAATTATATTTGATACAAAACACTGTTTCGTCCAGACCTCGAAACTGAAGTCAGAATGGAACAGTGCCTTTTCACACAGCCCTAGTGAACAGTGAATGTATTTTTAGAATTTTGTTTAAAATTATATTGTTGCTGCCATTTGTCAATTAAAATGCCTTATAATAATTAATAGATATGTCAAATAAAATTAATGAACAGCAAGGGGCATATTATTTCACCTCTACCCTCCAGGAGAGGAGATTGCTTAATTAGAGAACACAGGTGAGTACAGAAGATCTTGTGGGTTGCTGCCTGCTGCCTCTTGTGTCTTCTGATCTTGGTATCTTTTGTACTGAAGGAAAAGAAACAGCTTTACTGGGCTCTGCTCTGTGTGAGTAGGACCTGAGAGGAGAATTTGGAAAGGCTAGAATAGTTCCTGTGTGGGTCTTATCTGTGTCTTGCTCTTGAGGAACAAACTGCAACCATCTGGGAGGGGCTTTTTTTGTTTATCCTCCATCAGGAAAAAATGGTGCCACCATCTCCTAACATAGGAAAGCATTTCCACACAAAGTCATTCAAAACAAAAAAGAGGTTCTGTGTTTTATAACTACTGCTGATGAAATATGTTTTTTCAAACGCTACTAGGAATGAACAAACACAAATTTTCATGGTTTGAAAGGTCCTATGGATATTAGCAAAGCCCAACACCTTCCTGAATGGAAATGAAGGTCAAGAAGAGCATGAGATGGATAACACTGACAATATTTGCCCTTGCAGAAAATGTTCTTAATCCAAAAGACTTTCTGCTTTTGGGACACCTATAAGTTTATCAGGGGTGTCCACCAGGATCTGGGTGAACATTTGTTCACCAAAGCACCCCAAGGGATTACAAGGTTGAACAGTTATAAGCTCCTTCAAGACCATTTCAGGCTGGACATAAGGAAGAACTTCTTTACTGTCCAAGCCCCCAAGGTCTGGAATGGCTTGCTACCAGACGTGGTTCAAGCACCTGCTTTGAATGCCTTCAAGAGAAACCTGGATGTTTTTCTTGCTGGGATCCCATGACCCTAGCTGACTTCCTGCCCCTGGGGCAGGGGTCTGGACTTGATGATCTTCCAGGGTCCCTTCCAGCTCTAATGTCTATGAAATTGCCATCTGGAAGGGTGCTAAGCTCAAGTTCAGCTTTTCAATCAGGCAGACAACAGACATTTCAACAACTATATACAAAAGACTTCCAATAACAGAACACAAATATTAAGAAAAAAGTTGACCATGCTCTCACAAGAGTAATATGCAACATTTCTGGTACTCCATTATCAGTCACTGAAGACTGTTTTTAATGGGAGCATTTAGACTTTTAAGATACCATCATATCAGTTGCCCAGCTTATTTCTTTTGAGCAAGCCTATTCTATAATAAAGTATGAAGAAGTAAGGCAAAGGGTGCAAGAAAAATAAAGTGTTTTAGCAGTACTTACAGATGGGTGGACAAGCATCTTAAGGGAAGAAACCAAACTTTGTGATAATTATTGCATAAGAGCATTGAAACAGGAAAGAACAGAAACACTGTGGAATAGAGTAGTAGTGTAATATATGAAGTATAAGGGAAGACTGGAAGTGGGAAAGGATATGATCTGCTGACTGAGAATGCCAGTAATATGAAAGCAGCATGAGACATTTTAATGGATAAATGGACAACAAATATTTCTGCAAAAGGTTGTACTTCCCTTGGCCTAAATCTACTTAACAATTTGATTGGGTGCACTATAAAAGATCTATAAAAGAGCAGATGTTATAGAATATGGAAGAATAACTCATATTGTAGCTACAGTCTTTAAGAAGTAGAAATAAAAGCTTGGTAAGTATAAAATGGAAATACTGAATTTTTTAACAGAACAAGATGGTAAGTAATGTTTAAAGTAAATAATCTTTAAAATTTTGATCAGAAAAAACAGATACTTTCATTTTTTATCACATTTCAGTTAAAAGCTGAAAAGCTGGGGGCAATTTATTCCTATGCCTTTAAAATTTCCAGAGGTGTTAACATCTCTCATGATAGGAGGACTTGCAGGCTTTCCTGGGCTGAGCACTTGTAAGGCACAGTCCTGATTTGGAAAAGTTTACCAAATCTAAATTGGCAAGGCAGTCAGAGCCAGATCAGGAAGAGCCACAGATCAGGGAAGAAGTTTGCTCATGAAACGCACAACAGGTCAGTAGAAGAAAAAAGAATGGACACTCTGACCATGTTCAGACAACCAAGCACATGCCTCTTGTGACATCTCAACGTAGCTTGAGAAGTTTCAGGAGGCACATCACAAATGAAAAAAATGTTCCCTGCACTGCATATTTGATACTAGGAAATCCCAACCTCAAAAGGAAACACCCTGGAAACAAAGTAGGACAGGGAGTGCTTCTGGAGTATGCCTGGAGGCAATCAGAGGCAAGGTCCTTCAAGGAGATGCTCTAGCACCTGGCCAGAGTGCCTCTATACCTGCTGTGTGCCCCTGCTGCTCCAGCATGTTGTCTCAGCATGCTGGAGGAAATAGAAGAAGGGCAAGGCTGTCAGCAGCAGCTCAGACCCAGGCTCTGTTCCTCATAAGCAGGGATGTGGGGGTGGGGAGACTGTGGGGTTTGTGGGGGTGGGGTTTGTGTGGGGACTGTGGGGTTTGAGGGCCCCCCCCACATGCCCACCTCTCCCACCCCCCTCCAGTGCACAGCCCTGACATTGGCAGCAGCAGCCTGCCAGGCTGTCAGGGTGCTCATGGCCTGCTGCAGGCACAGCCCTGAGATGCTGCAGCACTACCCGAGACCTGGGGACTACACATGGCAAAGAGAGTTGGCTCAGCCCACTGGCATGTGCCTTTGGACAGTACTAGGCCAGTTCCTGCTGCCACCCAGGACTCCCAGCACTGCATGCAGAAGCTGCATCAGGTCAGGCACATGGAAGTCCGGCCCAGCCTGATGGTACATGGTTCCTGTGTCCAGTGCCAGGAGCCCCAGGGGGTGGTAGGAGCTGACCTGGCCCTGTTCAAAGGCCTCCACCAGAGGCTGGATCAGCTCCGTTCACCATGTGCAGCTCCTGGGTCTCAGGTGATACTGTGCTGCCGTGGGGCTGTGCCTGCAGTGGGCCATGAGCACCCTGATAGCCCAGCTGGCTGCTGCTGCCAGTGCCAGGGGCTGTGCACCACAGGGGGCAGGTGTATGGCAGCCTCCCCGCAAACCTAGCCTTGTTCTCTAGTCACTGGATCATGTTAAGTCTCCTATTAGTTGGTGTTTCTTTTTGGCATCCTGTGTTAACTGTACAACTTTTAGGAGGAAAAGAAGCATGTGTGCGTGCGTGTGTGTGTGTGTATATGTGTGTGCGTATCTTGGTGTGCATGCAGAGTGCACACCTGGGGAACTGTAATTCTGCAGCAGTACTTTATATCTATTAATGTTACCATATTTCCAGGCCCAAAAAAAGAGGAAGCCTGTCACCGGGAAGAGGTGGGGCAGGGGGAATATGATGGTGTGGGGGGGGCAGTAACATGCCAGTGCCCTACTTCTGCCCATTCTATTGACCCTCACTGACTAGCCACACCCCTCTCAGCCCTGGTGCTGCCCCCCACTCTGGACCAATTGACCCCAGCCCTGCCAGTGCCCAGTGCCCCTCACTCCCAACCTGCAGCCCCCTGGGGCTGCCAGTGCCCTGCACACTGAACCTGCAGTCACCCATCCCATCCCCTGTGCCCGATACTTTTGACTCACAGCCCCCTGCCACCCTCTCAGTCCTGGCGGTACCCCTCATTCCCTACCTGCAGCCCCTGTCCCCCTGCTAGCCCTGCCAGTGCCCCTCACTCCAGACCTGCAGCCCCCTACACCCCTCCCAGCCCTGCTGGTGCCCCAAAGCCCAACCTGAAGCCCCCTGCCCTGCTCCATAGGCCTGCTGTTGCTCCTCACTCCCAACCCACAGCCCCCTGTCCCCCCAGTCCTGCTGGTGCCTCTCACTTCTGACCTGCAGCCCTCTGCCCCTCTCCCAGCCTTGCCAGTGCCACTCACTTCCAACCCAGAGCCCCCTGCCCCTCCCCAGCCCTGCTATCTAAGCAGCTCCTGCATTGTATGCATGACTGCTCTCTCACATACTCTCCCTTTCTTTCCCTCCATGTCTCTCTCTCTCTCTCTTTTTACCTGGCTTTCTGCATCCTGCATGGGGAGTACGTGACCCCTGACAGCCAATCACTTGCTCACTCTTCCCAGCCCCAAGCAGCCAGCCTGGAAGAGCAGAAAACCTGGACATTTGCTATTATTTTAAAAACCTGCCTGGATGAAGCATGGGGGACCAAAAAACAGGACATGTCTGGGAAAACCAGGACCTTTGGTAACCCTAATATCTATCCAAGTTACTGAACAGTAGAAAGGCAACCATATGAGGATGATGATGATGAAAAGGACAATGTGAACCACCCAGTTTCTACATCTGATGAATTAGATGTTGTCTTTGAAAGTTCATGCTCTTCTGAATAAGTTATCCCATGAAAGTGCCACCTTGCCTTGCCTTCTCTTTAACTCCAGATTAACATAGTGTCACAGTTGGTAGGGTCAGAAGGGACCTGAGAAGATTATCAAGTCTGACCCCCTGCCACAGGCAGGAAAGGATGCTGGGGTCAAACAACCCCGGCTAGGTGATTATCTAGCCTCTTTTTGAAGACCTCCAAGGTAGGAGTGAACACCACTTCCCTAGGAAGTTGGTTCCAGATCCTAGCCACCCTGACTGTGAAGTAGTGCCTCCTGATATCTAGCCTGAATCTACTGTCCATCAACTTATGGTCATTATTCCTTGTTACTCCCGGTAGTGCTCGGGGGAACAAGGACTCTCCTGTTGCCTGCTGGTCCCCCTTGGTCAGTTTATAGATGGCTACCAAATCCCTTCTTAGCCTTCTCTTGTGGAGGCTGAACAGATTCATGTCCCATAGACTCCCCTCATAGGGCCTGCCTTGCTGCCCCCTGATCATGCAAGTGGCCCTCCTCTGGACCCTCTCAATGCTGTCCACATCACTCCTGAAGTGCAGCGCCCAGAACTGGATGCAGTACTCCAACTGCGGCGTGACCAGTGTCACACAGAGGGGGAGGATCACCTCCTTGGACCTGCTTGTGATGCATCTATGGATGCATGACAAGGTGTGGTTGGCCTTCCTGACCGCGTCCTTACATTGTTGGCCCATGGTCATCTTGAAGTTAATAATGACTCCAAGATCTTTTTCTGCCTCTGTGCTGACAAAAAGAGAGTTCCCCAGCCTGTAGCTATGCTGCTGGTTCTTCCTCCCCAGGTGCAGCAACTTGCACTTGTCAGTGTTGAATCCCATCCTGTTCTCATCCACCCACCCCTGTAACCTCTCCACATCTAATTGCAGTCTGTCCCTCCCCTCTAGTGTGCCCACTTCTCTCCACATCTTAGTGTCATCTGCAAATTTGAACAAGGTGCTTTTCACCCCATTGTCCAAGTCGCTGATAAAGATGTTGAACAGTGCGGCCCTGAGGACTGAGCCCTGGGGAACTCCACTGCTCACATCCCTCCAGGTTGAAAATGGCCCGTCCACCACCACTCTCTGGGTGCAGCCCTCCAGCCAATTAGCAATCCATCTGACCGTGTAGGCATTGACACCACAGTTGCCTATTTTTTTAATGAGAATGGGGTGAGAGACAGTGTCAAACATAGGTAATTACTGTTCTTAGTGCATATGCTATTGAAAGTTTCTTTATATCCTGAGGATTCCTTGTTCACTTGTTTGTTTGTTTTTAAATATTCCATATTTACTCAACCAAAATGACCAATTTGTTTGGGAACCACTTCAAAAAAGGAAAAAATTGAGACACAATCATCTGACACTTTGGCCCATGACAGATGTCACACTTCAGATATGATTAACCAGTTAATATTCAGGTGATTAATGGTGCAATAAAACAGGAAATCAGTGTAATAACTGTGTGGCTGGTTTACATTGTGCCTTAAATTGAATGTGTAGCTAGTGGGGGCCCGGTGGCTGACAATCAGATGATTGTCCACAGGATTCAGATTACACTGGGAAGGCGCAGTGTGGTCCCGATCTTGCCAATGATCCACTGATCAGGAGCCTCGATTGCTCCCAATTTGCTGACAATCAGCAGACAGCTCAAACTTGTCCCATGGGTCCCTGGAGCCAGCTGAAAATCAGCTAATCAACAATCAACTGCTATCTTCTGTTGAGGGCAATTGCTCAGCTCCTGGATTATTAGCGAACCATGCTGATGAAATTAAAAGGAAGTCCTAGCTAAGCCTTTACAGGAAGTATGCTGAAATCAATTTGTTCTTAGAACAGGCAAATGAGAAAGAGGGAATAAAAGGTCTCTGGAGACTCTTGTGAGACTGGGAACTAGGGCCCCCTTAGATAAATAGATCCCTGGGAAAAGCATTAAACTAATATAATAAAGTGGACCAAGTCAGTGCTAGGACATCTTTAACATGTGGTTTTGACAAGACTTTCTCTGCTACAGGGGCACATGAAAAGATGTCTTTATTTAGGGACTGCATCCAAATGCCATGTTTGCTGTGCTGTACTAATACCCTCTGTGGGAGACATTTGAAGAAGAACAATATTAAGGTAATGATTGTTGCTATCATGGCTGGGGACAGACATTACACATAAACCAGTTTTAAGTGATCAGAAACTGGTTTAAACCTGCAACAGAACAGATGTTCAGTGCACATTAACCAGTTTGAAAATGACTCAACCCAGTTTGAGATAAATCTGGCTGAATGTAGTATCAGACTTAACTGATTTGGGCCAAACTGGTTTATGCAATGTCTGTTGCAGACTCCTTTGTTTTAACTTAAACCAGAGTCCCCCAGCATCCCAGGTGCTTAGCAGCCTTGGGGATGCGCTCTGCTCCACAGCAGAGCTGGCTCTGCCCCTCTGCTCCCTAGCTGGAGCTCTGGCAGAGATGGCAAGCATAGCAGCATCTGCCTGGTTTTCTTCTGCCCCTCCCCACCACTCCTCGGCAGTTTCTCAACCTCTCTCAACTGTAAGTATACTGGAAAAGTCAATGGCAAGAAGCTGGGGCTAGGGCATCTCTGCTGATTTTGATTGTTTGCAGTTCAAATTTGAGGAGACTTTTTGTACAGTTTAGATTCAGAGAACAGATTAAGTGGCCACTGTCTCATGGGATCAAAGGCAATGGAAATGACAAGTTATCCATTATTGCAATTATCTTTCCACTGATTATAAGAACAAAAATCTACTGAATCTTGTTTTATCATTTGATTAAAACAGGATTTCAAATCCTACTGGTGTTTGGTATTGTTCTGTAGTAACAGAAGTGTACAAAATTATGCCCATTAAATGTGTTGATTTGGTCCTATCCCTTGAGGCAAATCTTGGATTTCCTAATTTCAATTCACTTACTAGGTAATTGCACTCTTGAAGGTCTCTCTGTAAATTTTCTCATTCCAATAAGCCTCCCGACTGACTGGCCCACTGATCAACCTCATTAGATAGAGGGCAATATTAGATAGGCACACCTGAAATATGGTGCCTGAAATTTCATTCATATGAAATGTAATGTTACCTGCAACAGCATTTAAAATGCATTTGTTCCCATCATGAAATATTAGGGATCATGAGATTTTGATTTTGTTACATTTTGGAACAAAGAAACTTAAGTTTGCAATTTCAGATTTTCTTGCCAAAAGAAAAAAAAAAACTCCATTGCCTGACATAGTGCTAATGAAGACACATTGTCTCACAATGGTGCATCATATACTAGCTGCATTTTAGAACCCTTTTTCCCTCCCTCAGTTACTGTACTGAGAATCTGAGGAAAATTGACTGACATCACTGGAACTCTTCTGGCTAATATAACAGCAGAATTTGGCTCCAGGAGTCTGGGTCTCACTGTTTTAACATCTTAAGGTATAACTTTTTATGGATTATCTTCCCAGGGAAGAAAAAACCCAACATGTGACTGATAAGTAGGGCTGTGTGAAACTTCAGCAGCCATTATGTTTCAGAGGTGTTTCAGCCCATTTCTGAATTGGAATAGAAGGCTCCAAAACATCTCCAAAATGAAATGGAACAATTCAAAATGTTTTGGAATGTTTCGGAGGCGAGCTTGTGGGGAAACAGAAACTCAGAAGAGGAAGAAGAAAGAGAAGGGGAAGGACTGCTTTGATATTGACATTTGTAACTGACCAATGTCTGCAATCTGTCCCTGAGGTTGCTTCCAATCCCAGTGCTCTGGGGGAGGGATAGAGAAAGAACATAAGGCTGTTTGTGAACTGCTCTCTGCCTTCTGTAAGATCTGTCTCTTGCAGCATAAGCAGCAGAAGGGTCTAGGCCGGTAGCAGTAGGTAGTCTGTTGCTACCAAGTTGTAGCCAGCCATTAGCCAGTCCTTTCCTATTTACCTTGCCTACCATCCCTATTGTTAATCCCTTTTCAAATATTTCTTGCCCAAAAATCCTGTTATTTTTTCTTGGGTTTTTTTTCACCCCAAACAAAAAGAAAGATGTGCTTTACCTAGCAGTGTCTCATCACTGTGCAGGAAAGCACTGTATGTATACATGCACAGACACACATTTTCAAGCACACCAAACTTTAAGCATTCTGGAAGGCAGGTGCCCAGACTTTTGGCAGAGGTGGCAGAGGGGCCAGAGGGAGAACTGCAAGTCCCCCCCCAATCACATCCTCTTCTCTAGCAGCCATGAGGCTTCTGCTGCTAGTGGGAGCAAGGATGTGGGAGCACTGTCTGCACCTGCCCATCCTCCACTAACACCAGCAATAATAATAACCCCCAGCACCACCAGCATGACAAGCACCAGCATGACAGTCTCCTCCACCCCAATTTCAGTTCCCAGCCTAAGCCTTCCAGTGCCAAAGGAAGAACTGGATTTGGAAGCAGTGGAGTGGAGTGCCATAGCCAGAGAAGTTCTGGGGAAGGAGGGGGAGTTTGTGTTCTACACCCCTCAAAGTTTCCCTGGAGCCAGGTCTCCTCTGGAAGTCACTGCAGAGGAGGCTTTGGGGGCAGGTGGCTCAGCTTCCCCTGTTGTTGTGCCTCTGCCTGCTGAGGAGGGGGATAAGGCAGGATCCACACCCCAGAAGTAAGGGGGTAGTGTAGTGTGGGATCATTGTGAGGTGGCAGATGATCCCACATATGCTATCTGCCTGCACTCCCGATGCAAGACCAGCTGGGGCAAGGAGGTGAAACACTTCAGCACCACAGAGATGCTGATGCATCTCAAGAAGGACCACCACCCTTGCTCTTGCTCCTCTTCAGCCTGGCACCAGTGGGAGTATGCCCAAAAGTAAGTCCCCCTCTCACTCCAAAGACCCCATCCCCCAGAAGAAGAGGCAGGCCAGCCTGTACTAGTGGGGGAAAGGAGGAGGGAAAGGCAGGGACACATTCCAAAGGCGAGCGAGGTTACCCAGAGCATTAGGTAGATGCTTGCTGTGGATGGCCAGCCCTTCTCCTTTGTTGAGAAGCCAGGGTTCAGGTAGCTCATAGCACTTGTGGACCCATCATACCACATGCCCTCATGCTCCACCTTCAGCAGGACAGTGGTGCCCTCCCTGTATGAGGCATGCAGGGAGTACTTGAGGAAGGAGCCGCCAAAGGCAGGTTCCTTACACTTCACCTTGGACATCTGGAGCAGCTGGGGTGGAGATCATGCCTACCTCTCCCTCAGAGGACACAGGTGCAATCAGTGGCCTCTTCTTCAAGCGGAGGAGACAGATGAGTCCCACATGGCAACGGAGATCACCACACGGTGCAGGGGTGGCTTGTTGGGCAGGGTGAGCTCATCCATGGGTTCATGGTCACCACTTGATAGTCAGGGATGCCTTGGAGGGGGACAGGGCTCCCAGTGAGGGTGCCATCACAACCAGCCAGCTCATTTCAAAGTGCTACTTCCACTGGAGCATCAAGGTGGGCAAGATACTGTGGGACAAACAGGCAGAGCTGAGCATCCCATAGTACAAAATTATGCAGGATGTGGAGACTCAGTGGAACTCCACACACCTGATGCTTGAAAGGCTGGTGGAGTAGAGGACCATCCATGTTATGGCTTTGCTCAGGGAGATTGGCATCAGCAGCCTCCTTAACAAAACAAAGTGGGATACCGTCTCCCAGATCTTGGTGGTCCTCAAGCCATTCCTTGAGGCCACCATGAGCCTCAGCATTGGCAATTCCTTCCTTATCCAGGTGATCCCTATAGTTAGGGAGCTTCACAACCAAATGGAGACATTCCAGGGATCGATGTTTCTGGCTGAGGCAAACTGCTGTCACCAGAGGTGCAGGCACTGGTGAAGTGGCTGAAGAAGGCCAGTAAGAAACAGCTGGATCTGTTGCAGTCTAGTACTATCCACATGGTGGTGGACATGTGTGATTCAATGGTAAAGGGGAGCATGTGTGCCAGCAAAACCCTAGCTCAGTGGATGGAGGTGCTGGTGAGCAGAGTCAGGGAGGCACAAGGGCAGAGGTGGGGGTATGTGGAAGAGGGGGAACCACTGTCCCGTGCCAGTATTCCATCCATCAGCTAGTCTCCTCCACCACAGGTTCTGCCAATATGGGCCAAGGGTATGGCTTCCATGTTGGGGTCCAGAGGCACCTAGCCATTAGGTAGCCACTGAGGCCCCAGTGCAACCTGCCCATCTCACGGAGGACATGGAGCCACTGTTCTGTGATCCCTTGGCTTACTGGGCAAGCTGCAGCCAGATGTGGCAGGATCTGGCCATGGTTGCCCTGGAATACCTGTCCTGTCCACTGACCAGTGTTCAGCATTGCCAGGGATGTTGTGACACCCCACTACTCCTCCTTGTATCTTGGTTTTGAGGACCAGATGGTGTTCCTGAAGGTGAACCTCCTGCTGCTGGGGTTCCGCAAGCTCCACGTGCAGAAGGAGTGAGTACCACACTCCTCCCTCCATCCACTCCTTTTTAAAATTTATTTTTAAACCATGTAATTCCCTGCTCTCAGAGCTGGAGGCAGCACTCACTGTATCACCAGCCAGCAGGGGAAGAAGATGTCCCTGCTGAGCTCCCCTGCCAGAATGAAATTGGAGGTATGGGCTGGGGCTCTAGGGAAGGAGGAAGTGCCAGGTCAGGGCATGACCTAAAACTGCACCTTGCCAGGGTCAGGAGGCCTGGTGGGACTGCTGGTGGTGCGGCAAGAAATTCTAGGGCTACAAACCTCCCTGGTGAAAGGCATGCAAGAGGTGCCTTATAACCTCCAGCCACCACACACATATGCAGTCCTGGCTAGGGAAAGCCCAGATTTGTAACATCTTTCAGAGGACTGAGGCTTGCTGGTTTCAGTGAGGTTGTGAGGCTCCAGGTGAGCTTAGCTCCTGGGATGCCATCTGCGAGGTGTGGGCCTCAGTGTAGGGGAGCTGTAGAATGGATGTCACCTCTAGACATCGGGGGCCTACATGGGCAGCCTCCCACCTGGGTAACTTCTGAATCAGTTTTCCATCAAGGCATGGCGGGAAAAAGAGCAGTTGGCCCAGAAACAGGTGGGCAGGCTGAGGTCTTACCATCCCTGCTGCATTCATTCCACTCTGCCTTAACACACAGAAGACAGACAAGGGTCTTTGGGTCAAGCTGATCTCTTTTGTTAGACCAACTGAATAGTTGGAGAAATATATATCTTAGCAAGCTTTCATATTTAAAACCCTTCATCAGACTGAGGACGCATTGGCAATTGGTGTGTGCACTCTTCCTGGATGGAAAGAATAGTAATGTAGCAGGCTTGCCTTTCAGAGCTTGGGTTAAGTCCCAGGCTTGAAATTTTGCTGTTTTGATTGGTGCAGCCCATCCACCAATCAGGAGGCAGCAAGAGGAGTTAAGTCCCACCCTTTTCCTGAGGGGAGGGGGAGAGGAGCAGCTTGGTGCAGAGGACAAAGGCTACCCTCCAGGCCTGGGAGCTATAAGTTGCAGGGAAAAGAGGATTCCCACAGGGGAGGGGGAGTCCCCTTGGGTTAGTTAAGGGCTGCTGAAAGTGGAGGTCCCACTGGGAGGGCCCCCCTAAAATTACTAGCTTCCCTGTAGGGCTTGGGAAAAGCCCAAGGGCACTGCAGTTTCCCTTTGGGATTAAGTTTATTTTTAGGGTTCTTGCGGCATAAGTTGTGTGATGTCATGCCTTATATTTTGTAAACTCTCATGGTTGTAAATTAGTAGATGAGTAGAGTCCTAGGGTTCTGATGGGACCCCTTTTGCTATTATTTCACCTGTTGTTTATTTGTGGCTTATTTATTGTTCATTCATACTTACCTATAGTTTATCTGTTGGCTATCTATGTTTATTTTGGGGTTTATCTGTTTCAGGTAAGATACCTGTATCTGGAGCATTGGTATAAGGTTTTATAGCATTTCCCCAGAGGGTATTGTTTATGTTATTTGTTCAGATATCTTAACATATATAATAGTACATATGTTTAACTTATCATAAGGAAAAGAAACATGGATATAATGTAAACAAAGTTGTAAGTCCCCTGATTGTCCTGGGCTGGTTCTATAGGGACGGAGGGAAACCGAGCAGTCTGCAGTTCCTCCGCAGTATACCTGCCAGCTAACAGTTCCCTTCAGCTGGAGACGGGGAGTATATACCTGAGTTACCTGGGGTACAGTAAAGAAGCCAGAGGCTGGCATGCAATGCAGGCAAGAAAGCTAATCAGTGAAAGTGTAAATTGAGGTGTCAGGGGGTAAGGGACAGGCTGGGATGGAATGGGGGGGAGGGGAAGGGGGATGTAGCAGGTAAAAGTGGAGAGGTACCTGGGGAGTCAGATGTCAGGCAGGTCAGAGAGGGAACCATAGCTGGAAAGGGTGAAGGATGCAATCTGTGAGGCATGGGCTGCAGTGTAGGGGAGGTACAGAGCTGCAGAATGGGTGTCACCCCAAGACACCTAAATGGACAACCTCCTGCCTAGGAAACATCTGAATCAGTTTTCCATCAATGCATGGCAGAAAAAGAGGGGCAGACTGTTAGCCCAGAAACAGGCGGGCAGGCGGAGATCTAACGGGCACTGGGAAGGCCCCCTGTTATAGGGTACCATCCCTGCTGGTTTCATCCTGCTCTGCTTAGATATACACACAAGTGAAATGAGTTTTGCTTTCAAAAGCTTGAGATGCAGATTCACAGAAACCCCTGCACTTATCTCCTTGAAATCTGGCAGGCTTCATGGCCTCAAAGGCATTGTCAAGGAATGGAGTCTTCAGGGGTGGCCATGTTCTCTTAAGGCCCCTTGACCATGCCAATTTGGGCACCCTCAGTTCTCACCCACCACAACTTTGATAGAAATATAAAAATAGGGAGGCTGCCCTTAAGTCCTCTTGGACACAGTCTGATGGGCTCTTTGAACCCCGTGGGTTCCCGGACCCATTGTGGGTCCCATTTCACAGTGGGTGTTCTGGGGGCACCCTAGCCTTATGGGCTATATGCGTGGCTCCAACTGCCCCTTTACCATGCCCCAAGCCTCATAGGTGGTACTGGCGTTGTCTTGCCTAGGCCTCATTATAATCCGGCCCCCTTGTCCTCACTGGGCTCTCCGCAGCCCTGTCTCTATGCCCCCCCCCAAATGCCACACCCTCACTGGCACCAGAGTCTGGGCCCCCCCCAAATGCCACGCCCTCACCAGCACTAGGGTCT
>NW_017728906.1:46513480-46520177 GCF_001723895.1 Crocodylus porosus | reverse complement strand
ACCGGTGCCAGGGTCCCCATGCTGCCATGGGCCCCCAGTGAGGCCTCCTCCTTCCCCAGATAGCCTCACCCTGGCTTTATAAAATGGCATACAAAATGTAAGCCCCTGGGCTTCAACATAACACAAGCTACATAAGGTGTGCTCGGCTCCTTTATGTTACCTGGAGCAGAACTTAGTCAGGCCTCTTCTCTTCTCTTCTCTTCTCTTCTCTTCTCTTCTCTTCTCTTCTCTTCTCTTCTCTTCTCTTCTCTTCTCTTCTCTTCCCTTCCCTTGCTCTAGGAGGGCTCCTTCTCCCTTGGCTGTCAGCAGAGAACTGCCTCCTAGTCCCTGTCCTGGGGTTTATATGGGCCCAGGGCCCTGCCCCTTCCGGCCAGCTGACCAGGTGCAGGTCCAGGCTAACTGCCTCATTAGCTGGTTGCCATGGCAACCTGCACCTGGGCTCCTGTCTGGCTCTTTGGGATCTCCCCAGGCAGTTTCTGCTCTTCTAGGAGCAGGCACCTAAGTGTCCTGTGACAGGCAGGTACCATGTCTGCTGTTTTCATCCTGCTCTGCCTTAACACACACACAGTCACATATCACAAGTTTTGCTTTGAACAGTTTGAGGTACAGTTTTACAGAAACTCTTGCACATATCTCTTTGAAACTTGGCAGGCTTCACCCCCTCATAAGGGGCTACCATTCCTTCAATTTTCATCTGAATCAGACAAAAAATGACAAAGGTATAGGCATTTTAATGATTCCCCATCCTAGTCTATGGCTGAATCACTGAAACAGCATTGAAACTCCGAAACAGATTCGGCCAAACTGAAATGGAACAGTGATCTGAAACACCAAAACAAATCACTATCTCTCTGAAATGGCTGAATCCAAAACCGAATCGAAACACAGCCATTTCGCACATCCCTACTGATTAGTGCTTTTTTCCAGACAGATGAAAATCCCTAAAGACCAAAATGCTATTGTGTAGGAAGTTTGCAATTGTCATGCTTCAGGAAAAGGCCCATGGCATGGGATTCCAGGATGTTTCAGCAATATGAAATTGCATTTTCTTTCTTCCAAGGCAGTAAGGCCACCTGAAGCTACTTAATGTTAGTTTCATGTATTCCAAAGCGTGCTACTACTGATTTCTACTGAATCCTGGCTGAGCTGTATTAAATGGATCAAAGGTGTTGTTATAATGCTAAATGACTATCTGGAAACATTATGCAGGCATCAGAGAAGCATTACTGCAGTTACCAGTTGCAGCTGTTAGTATGACACAGGCAATCATCCCCACGGAGCCTGTGGCACATGCGACTAATCTCCCAACCTCTATTTGACCTTGGTTAACCAATTGTTCAGGTCACACCCAGCTGGTGTTCCTGGTAGTCATATTCTGACTGTCTCTGGCTTGAAGGAGGATGATTTTCAATATGACAGTTAAGAAAATGATTGAAACAGTTGTGATAATAGGGGTGCAGGATAGTATGTCAATACTCCGTGGGTTAAGAAGAGCTTTCATGTCACCCAGGTGAACAGTTTTGCAGCACACGGGTGAATCTTAACCTTGACACTTTTACACTCAGAATAATTCAGCAAATGGGTTTAATCACTGGAATTTTTTGGCTGCAGATCAACCTTGGATTACATCATAGACAAAAAGAATTAAGCGTGTCTTCACTCTCTGCAAGATTAAAAGGTCCATCTGTTTCTGTTCGTTATTCATTTTGTCTGCAAATAGAATACAGTACTGTACATTAATTAAATACATGTGATTGGCTAATAAATTTCTTACGAGCCGCTTTCATTATGCTTTTCAATCAAGACTGGGAATGTTTGAAAAATGACCATTTACAATAAATCATAATAAATAGTAAGTGTACAAAAACTAGAGCAGCCTGGAATTTTTCCACACTGTTTCTACATTGCAATTTCTGCATCAAGTATGAAAAGAGCAAGGAGAAATTTCATCAATTCTTCAATTTTCTCTTGTTTGTAGTAGGGCCCTATGTGAAGGCCCGTGTCTTTCCCATTCTTTGTTTGGAAAGAACATTAGTAGTAATTATCTTCCCTTCACCCACAATCATGAAGAAGGATTCATGGTTGCTCCCAAGATCATTGTGTGAATCAGTGAGCACAGCAGTCCTAAGGGAACAGTGCAGATGACACAGTGTTGTCCCTGTCCCCTAGGGTCTGAATATTTCACCAGTGGCCAAGCTCCATGGGACTCAGAAGTAAGAATGAAAAAGAGATCCTGGACAGACTAGAATAGTGGAGCTGCATGGACTTGAAATGCCATTGGTACACACACAAGAGATTTGGTACACCTCAGATTTTTATGAGGTTTTAAACTATTGTTCAGATGCCTTAATCTGGAATAGAGGAGGAAAGATCCTTTAGGGAACTAAGTATGAAGAACTGGGAAAACAGCATTGTATTAATTATATATGGTGAAATTCTCTTATTAAATGTTTTATACGCACACACAGCAGACAGAATAAAATCTAATGCTTGCAACAATTTCATATTATCCTTTTTAAATATGTGCAAGAAAAAGAGAATGTCTTTATCAGTATTTTTTAAAGTCATGTCATGTCATGTCATCATCTAGCTCTAAAGACCAAGAAGACTAGTGAAATAAGAGAAGCTTCTGTCAGCTTGCGTATTGTAGTAATATCATCTCTTTGCTAATGATAAAATACACATTACTTAGCAATTAATGAACTGCTATGCAGTTCAGAGTTTGACGCACAGTTTGAACACATGCCATTTCATTGCAAACATGTAAAAAGGTAAAAAAAAAATGGAAGGGATGTAAAGCAAAAATTTTTGAAAGGGAGAGGGTATGTGGAAACAAAGACCTGTGAATGTTATATTGCACATGAGAATACATTTGTGTCTGCATTTAGGAGAACTGACTAAATTTTAGGAGACTGAATTTTAAAACTATTTTTTGAAAAAATCAATATGAAACTTCATTTTGAACAGAAATGGTCATGTTGATGATTAGAATAATGAAGACACAGTTAAAAGCATGAGTCATCAATTTTACAGCTCCAGTCAATGCCTTCAGATCTTCTAACCAGAATGCTTTCAACTCACTGACAGGCAAGGTTCTTTGGATATCTTTTATTAGACCAACTAAATATTGGAAAATGTTCTTTTCAAGCTTTTGGGCACAAACACCATTCTTCAGGCATGAGGAGAGTCTGTTGGTGTTTGTGTGCTCTCCCATTCAGCTCACCGAGTCACTGAAACACTAACCCCTGGTGAAGCCCTCAGAATTATACCAAGAGGTCAGTTCGGTCTTTTATGTCTTAACCCCACCTTTATTTTCTTGACCATATTAAAACCCTTGCTTTTTATCCACCCTCCACCATTTGAAGTGTGAAGAAAGATTAACCTATCTGAGCCTCATAGCAGGGGGTTTTAGGGTACCTGACTCCTATGCTGCCTGCAAACAGGAAGTACAAATAGAAAATGAGCTGAGATATTTGGCAGACAAGGTTCTTTGGGTGAATCTGATATCTTTTATTAGACCAACTTAAATAGTTGGAAAACAATTTTTCAGCAAGCTTTCAGGTTCAAAAACCCTTCGCCAGGCTGAGGAAGTTTCGGCCGTTGGTGTGAGCTCTTCCTGGATGGAGTGAAAAGTGAAGAAGCCAGAGGCTGGGCTGGTCTGCGTGCAAGACAGGCAGTCAGTGAACATGTAGACTGAGGAGTCAATGGGTGAGAGACAGGCTGGGTGTCAGGGGGAGAGAGAGAGGGGATGAATAGTGGAGAAATATCTGGGAAGTCAGATGGCAGGCAGGTTATAATGTGTCATAAATCCAATGTTTATATTTAGTCTGTGATTTTTAGTGTCCAGGAGGCTGATGAAGTGGAGTTCATAGGCTTGTCTCTTGGAACTGTTTTGTAAGTTTCCTTTGAGGATCAGGACTATGATGAGATATTTGGTATGATATATATATATTTGGTATGATACATATGAGATATTTGGTGCTTTTAAGGATTTTTCAGTCATTGTATAAATCCCTCATTGCTGATACCACAAGACCAACAGTAAACTCTTCTTATCCCCTTTTCTTGTCTCTTGTAGATTTAGGATTTGATTTTTCTCTCACGTACACCCCAATTTAAAGCTATTGACTTCTCAAAAGACTCCTTGCTGGCATGGATGAGATGAGAGTTAGATGGCTGGCATCTGCAAGAGCTATTTCCTCTTGATGAAGAATGGTGAGAAGATTTTTAACTCAGTTTAAACTGCAGATCTTTTTACTCCTCCCTCTTGAATCAAACACTCACATCTATGCATGGTCCTTTTGCAGTGAAATATAAACCTCTGTCTATCACTCCTTCTTCATAGGTTAATAGCTGTCTTCCCATATATATGCTTCCTCTAGCTGGACTGATGTTATTTCCTTGCATCAAGAAGTTCATTGTTGTCTCTATTTTTAAACAACCATGTCAACACAAAAGCAAATGTCAGTAGTCACGTGCTGGAGGCTGCACCCATAAACTAGCCTCTGTCTATCACGCCCTCTATCCCTGCTCCTACTGGCTGGTTATCAGCTTTAGGTCTTTTTTATATATATATTAGAAAATAATCATGTCTTAAAGTACAAGTACTAGCTGCCATACTGTGTGCTTTTAAATAAAAGCCCATGCTAAATGTCATGTTCCTATTCCCCATTTCTACCTTTAATCTGTTTTTCTTCCTTCCCTAGTTTATTTGCTAAATTAAACTGTTCTGCACTGCTAATGCTTATTAGATTAAACCTTCTCTTTGGTTTGATTATTTTTAAGGTAACGTGTGTCTGTTTCTCTCTCTCTCTCAGTCATAAACCTCCTATCCCTTTCTTACAGCAGTAAAAATATAAACTGGGAATGGGCAGAGACTGGCTTTGTGCTCACCACAACTCTCAGCCTTTTCCAAGACAGAGCATGAAACATTTGGCTTTCTAAGTATCCACTTTCAGATGCCATTATAACAGAAAACAGAGATTGTGTGACTGTAGGCAAGTTACTCAACTTTCCTGTGTGTATCAAGGTGGTAAAATGGAAGATGGGTATAACTCTTAAAAGACACAACACAGACTCAAGTGGGCCAGAACTTGCCCTGGAGGTAGGTCAGGTGCCTGTAAGTCAGTTATTCCCACCCCCAGCCCCTTTCCACGCATACACCTGCAAAATGACCAAGTCCAGTGTGGCTGCGATGTAGACTTTAGAGCAGGCATACAGTGGTTTCACAGGACCCTAGGAATCCCCCAGGCAAAGGAAATCCTTAATTAGCCTCTTAAGCAGATTTCTGGCTCATCTATACAAAGCAGGAAAAAAAATACAAAAGGTTCTAGCCCAAGATAGTTTCTTAGTTGTTAGGGGCTGGAAGGGACTTTACAGATCACTGGGTTCAGCCCCCCTGTACTTGGGCAGGAAACGGCTGGGGTCAGCTGATAGCATCTCGTCTCATTCATCCTTTTTCTGGAGACTAACTTTTATTCAGCTGCCTCAGTGACTTTACTAAAAACAAAACCCTGATAACATTTTCATAACTCAACAGAAACTTTACCACCTAAGCAAACTACTTCCAAAGCCGTTCCCTATGTGATTTCCTTTCCCTTCATTTGGCACTCAGCCTTTTATGGTGGTGAGTGGGAGCTAATGAGACCCACCTGGCCTGGCTGCCTGGGTGAGTCAGCAGAACAGCTTCCCATCCTCTGAGAGGGTCCTAAAGCCAGAAACCAATCATTAGGACAATGATGCTTCACTTCATAGGTGCTCTGGGGATTAATTAACATTTGTAAAACTCTTTGAGATCCCTCTGTAGAAAAGGCAGGACAACTGGCTATTATTATTCATGGGGGCCTATAATCCTGGATTAGTTAAAGTAAAGTAGTCAAATACTCCACAGAATTTGTCAGTGATGAGGTAATGAGTTACAGCCAGCGAGCCCGTGGCAGTTCTAGGACAGGAAGAATGAATTTTCTAAACAATCAGAATATGCTGCTTAAAGTGAATAATTTGTAATGAATAATTTATCCAGCTAATTTAGCCGTCTTGCTTGCTTGCAGAATGTCCAGAAGCAAGTTGAAATTCCCCTGATTTTACCTGGGGTTGCATGGGGGAGGCAAGCATAGGGGAGCAGCCCAAACAAGAAAATATATTTATTTATTCTATGTATTCAGAATAAACAAGTCTCTGTGGACCCAGTTCTCCATTCTGGCAGAAAGGTAGTGGGAAACAAGTGGTCAATAAAGGATAGGCCACCTTTGTGTCTTGCATTTTCTGGTTAGGGGACATGCTTAGTCTCAGCTATAGAACACACCAGCTTTCATACTCTAATGTATGTTCAAGCTGTCCATGATCCTATGGATAGGGCTGTTCTTTTCATGGAAAATGTGGTGTGCTTTGCACCCCCCTGAATATATATTAATTCTTACAGCAATGGCATTTGGGCTGCTCTGCTACCAGTAGCAGGCTTTCTCTTGACCAGTGGAGTGCTTGAAAATATCACTGTCATTTGAGCATTTGCTTCTGATGGATTAGATTAGTGCTTCTCAACCCAGAAGTGGGTTCCCCAGTTATATAAAAGAGTCACAAACAAACTTGAAAAATGGATCAGTAAACTTTGAAACTGGTTAAAGGGGTGGGCAGATGAGAACAGGATGGGTTTCAAGACTGACAAGTGCAAGGTGATGCACCCGGGGAGGAAGAACCA
>NW_017728906.1:46497931-46512685 GCF_001723895.1 Crocodylus porosus | reverse complement strand
GGGGCAGGGTGCAGCAGGTTGGGAGTGAGGGGCACTGGGTCACGACTGGCCATTGATGTTAACAAATGGGTCCTTGTACAAAAAGGGTTGAGAACCACTGGATACGATCATTTTCCCAACAGACCCCGAGGCCTGCTAATGATTCAAATACAATGTTAGTTTTGATCTGTGATTATAGATATAGTGAGTAGATACATTGCATGTCTATTAACTCTTGTGGCCTTAGAGAATATTTTACACCACAGGGAGTGTATGGGGGTCTTATTACTCAAGACTAAAGCCTGAAAGTCAAGTGCAGCACTCCCATGTGTGATAATGAGCTTGCCATAGTTAATTTAGACTGGTGTTTTACATTCAGTGGCTTGGGAAGCTGCCTTGGCCTGGGGATGGGCAGGCAGCATACACACCTTGCCTCCAGAAGGGAGGAAGAGAAATAACAACTTTTGCTTACCTTCCTTTGTTTTATGCTATGTTTAAAATCAGGCTGCCTCCAGATCCAAATAAATCTTAGCAATGGAGCACTTCTCAGTGTTGTTAGGACTTTTATATAAAAGTGTAATCCGTTCATATGCTTCACATCATTCATTCAATGACCTGAAGAGCTGTCACCCTCTACAATTCACAGTTCCTCATACATATGAAGAATGGCCACAGTAGGCTACATACCATAAGTTAGCCCTTATGCGTCTGCTGGTACACTGTTTCACTAGCCATTTATCAAAAGCAGACCAGGGTGGTTTAATGCTGATGCTACTGCTGCTTGGACTAATGTTTCAGATAACCTTGTGTTTAAAACACATTTTGAATCAGTGAAAGACCGTTTAGGTTTGATTTGACTTTTAGGATTAAAATATACAGAGCATGAATATGAAGCAATAAAGTTTCAAAAGCATCAGCTCACACTGTTCTTTATAGACCTACTTCATAGTGCCTGGAATGCTAAATTTTCAGTAGACTCTAGGGCTCTGATTGACATCTTTTGTCATTTAGCCCCGGCAGGTTTTAGAAAATATTTACTTATTGGGAGAGCTAAAAGGATTGGGCAGGAGCTATAGCAAGGCCAGTCCCATTAGATACTTTCGAAGGAGAATATAAAGCCACTGCTTTGGACCATACAAGTTCATTAGGGATGGAGAAACAAGGAGAGGATTTGAAATGTAGGATTTGAAATGTAGATGGCAAAGAGGTCCCCTTGCTTTACCTGTAATAGGTTAGGGTGTTATGTCTTCTGTTGTGTCAGGGTTGACTGTAATTTTGCTAATAGGTTAGACAATGGATTTATATAGGATGGTTTGGATAGGGATGATCCTGCTTCAGGCAGGGGGTTGGACTATGTGACCTCTGGGAGGTCCCTTCAAGCCCTACTTTTCCATGATTCTATGATTCTGAAGGTCACCAAAAGGGAACAATGGAAAGGGGATCAATGAAAATGAAAGGTAGGTATTTGTGAATCAAATTAATATATGAATATGTAAAGCACAAAGCCTGATACCACAATGAATGCATATCCTTCTCCAAAATTACAGTTTATCATGACAGCTTCAATGGCCACATACTGGCCTCTAGTTCGTGAGATGTCTGCAGTGCATGTGGGTTCTTCTGGACAAGTATGAATGAAACTTTCTGAACTATTGTTGGCACAGGACAAAAGAAACTAATTAAGCCCCATACTCAGAGTACCTTCACAGTCTTGGCAAGGCCTTGAGGATGGAACTCAGCCAGCACTTATACATATTGGACAGCACTACTATAAAACTGTACTTTCAAAGCTAGTGTAGAAACAATAAGATCAGGAATAATGGAGAACAATCTTTTGCATTCAAAGGGAACGAGTTTCACTGCAGAGGTATAGAATACTCATTAACATTCACACTGTTGTCAATCTCCTACAGTGGTTTTCAACTTCTTTTCTTTTGCAGACCCCTAAAAATTTTGAATGGAAGTGTGGACACCTTTGGAAATTATGAATGGAGGTGCGGACCCCTTTGAATTGTAAGTGTGGGTATTTGCATACTTTTGTTTGATCGTGTCATCACCCTCACATATAAAGTCTGTGGGCCACCAGGGGTCCACGGACCAGAGGTTGAAAACCACTGCACTAAAGTTTTCACGGTTTCCTTCCTGAAAGACCATATAGGACTGCTTTTAATAAACTCAAACACATGTTCTGCCATTCCACGCTGAGGCAGATGAGAAGCTGTGACTCAATGAAAAGAATTTCCAAAACCTATGCAAATGGAAAGCATTTTTCATCATTCTGCAATGTAAGGTGAACAGAGCTAAGTTACTTAAAGATTCATTATAATGTTTTGAGATTTTATTTTTATTTTTTTTGCTTAGCATTGTAGTAATTTCATTGGTAAATGGTCCCAGGTGGTACCATGTCAGCCAATATTTCTATTGTCCATAGCACTGAATAGTAATTTTTTCTCTCTCCAATAAATTCCAATGCTATTATAGAGAAAATCATCAGTTACATTACTAGAAATGCATAATTTATGTAAGTTAATTTTGAAAATTAAAGGAAAAAAAACCACAAGTATTAATGATACAAGGCCCAGCTACTTTTTGGGTCCTGTGCTGAAGGTTGTGCAGGGAGGTAGTTTTGAGTTACTCTTGTACTCTTTGCATGGAGCTAGTTGGCTGGAAGAGAGCACACACAATAGCATAACAAACAGGGAACAACCTGGGCAGCAGCTCTGAGAGCTGACATAGCTGGGAGGGATGCAAAGCTAGCAGTAATCACTGCTGCCACCATCTTGTGTACCACTGCCACCCAGGGCACAAAAGTAGCCTGTTATACCTCTGGTGAATACAGGGAGGGAATATTCTAAGCATCTCTAACTACCGTCTGGCAATATCACTCCTCGTGCCTCTCCTGGTGCTCACACTCATGAAATTGGGTACTTACTGGCTTGGTCTGGTTAAGCTTCTTCAGTCTATTCTGCTTAGCCCTTTGAGTCCTAACCTCACAGAGACTATTGAGTTTAGAAAACGCCTTAGGGGATTGAACTCTGGTATCCGTTGGAATGGACGCCTCTTTAAAAAAGCGGGCTGTGTTTTGGACCGCAGTATTTCCACCATTGTGATATAACATGTGATATATGTAATGTAACAGCAAACCTGAGGCCTGTATCTGCAGCAGAGAGAGGGCAAGAGACACGAAAAGGAAATACCTGAAGAAAGAGTGAGATTTCTACATGAGGACAGAATAAAAATATAGGGATAGCTTTGTTTGGAAGAGAGGCAAAGATGAGGAGACGTGACAAGTATATAAAATAGTGAATTGTACAGTGAAGGGAAATCAGACAGTCCTACATGTCCTCATAACAAGAGGTCATTACATGAAATTGAAAAGCAACCAATTTAAATTGTATGTGTGAGGCAATATTTTTTAAATGCATAACAAATTTTGTAGAACTCACTGCTCCAAGATGTTACAGAAGGTTGAAGACTAAGTAGGATGAAAATAATATTAGATTTTTATGTGGACAATGGGAACATCCTTTTAGATTAGATAGGCTTATTATTAAGCAGAGTATATAACAATCATCTTGCTTCCTGGTTGGCCTGGAGGTGAAAAGAAGGAAAGAAGAGAGGCAGTTATAAACTTGTGTGGAGGGAGACAAGGAAAGCAAAACCCACCTCGCTCCTTCTAATGTGACAGGAGGGATTGCAGCTATCACTTCTGTGCTTTGAAGCAGAGATCCAAAATGTTAAAACTGAGAGCTAGTCAGATTTTTAAAAAGGCCTTCAAACCACAGTTTTCTAGCTTGTATCATTACTTGTGACAGTGCTCATGGAGGGGAGCAGAAAGGGAGACTCAGTCAGACCATCTGTCAGCATGTAGCATGTTTGAGCAAATACTTGCACAGTGAGACAAAATGCAGCTGCTAGTAGCTTTACTTAAGGGGAAAAAAATCAATCTGTGTCCTTAGGAAGAAAAAAACAGTGAGAGAATGGATTATTTGGACTCATAACAAAGGCTCGTAATAAACAGGATCCAGAATAATTGAAGTAACTTGACCCAATATCAATAATTATTTTGTCTTTGCAAAATAAAGGTCTGATTTTTAGAGGTGCTCCGCAATTCCCACTGATTGAAGGTAAAGCTCAAGTGGCTCTATTGGGCCATGAAAACTCAGTCCTTTTTATTTAAGGGAATGTCCCCTTGAAATGCAGTCTGAAAAATCTACTGAATGCCCCAAACATATGAGGGATTTGGATACTTCCTGCCTCCCTACCATATGCCTGTCTTGGGTGTTTGAAGATTCTGAGAGGTGTGAAACTGCATCTGATTGTACCAGCAGGAGTAAATCAAGCCCTCCATATAGTTTATACATTCAATACATAATCTTGTAAATGGACAATTCAAATCATGTAATCTTTCTTTGAACTATGACCTGTAGCAGCTTCTTGTCCAGTTAATGCATGTCAGGGATTTACTGGTAGCATTTGAAGCTTTACTTAGCACAGGACCAGTCTCCCAAAGAGACCATCTGTTGTCTTTTGTCCCAACACAACAACCACGGCCAGGAGCACAGGAACTCCTTGGCATCCCAGGGGACTACTGTAGCTGGTCAGTGAGGGCTGCAGATCCTTCTTCAGTGAAGACTTCCTCTTCTGAAATGTGCTTCTCCTCCACTTGTGGTTGCATGCCTCTGTGGCATTCTCTCCACTGAAGCATGTCCCCTTCGATTTCTTTTTGCCTGGCTTATCTATTTGAGGAGGTGGACTACAGGGGATTTTTCTGCTGGCTGAAGTATACATGTTCCTTTTCTGTTATGTTTTAGTTATTTTTTTCTCAGGCCCTCTGCAGCCCTTGGCATATGTACCCATTAAAAATTAAAAACTTTATTATTAATTGCATTACTGTTACTTCCAGTTAATTAAGTTATTCCCCTGATAAGGCTCTTGTCATTTGGCCCCAGACAAATATCACAATTATGCAACTCAGAACATGATTTTGATATGCATCCTGTTCACTTCCCAGGCAGTAATCACTGAGTTTCTGTAGACTCAAAACTGGCCCAACAGTTTTTTTGCCTCCTAGTAATTAATTCTAAAGGATCAGGAGATATTTAAGAGTCATTATGGCTAATAGCTCCCATCCTGGGTTTCCTCCAGGAAAGGGCCTCAGGGGAAAATTAAATTACAACTTTCTACTTGCTATAATAATTGTGATTTCTATAGGGATATGAATCATTGCTACGATCAGTAATTCAGGACTAGAAATCCACTCAGAGGAGGAAAAATACTTAGAAAACTCTGAAGATTTTCAACTTGTGGTGTCAGCTCGTTATGGGAGTGCAGTGGCTGGAAGATCCCTGGGTAATTCAGGCACTCAAAATGGGTGAGATGCATCTCTGTGGACCTTGTGGCTATGTGTAGAGAGCCAGCTCCTTCATGCTGCTCTTCAGCTCCCACCCTCCTCACCACACCAGTGACTCAGGACTGGAGTTTCAAACCTTCCTGGGGGCATAGCTATAGACATACACATTAGCTCCTACTTTTTGTGGAGAGAGGACTAAGGCTATAAAATGAAATGCTGGGTGGCATGACCAGCAAAACTGGAATGAATGCAGCAATCTTTTTTTTTTTTTTTTTGTGGGTGGGGGTCTGATAGGGTTCACTGTTGCTTGTAGCACCCTATCACTATTCACTGCCTTCTACCCCCTCCACACACCTAAACAAGTAGCAAGGAAAACCCTCTGTATAGCATTCATGCGGTAGGTGGATGAGTGTCTAGAAGTAGACAGTAATGTATTTGTTCTTATATCATTCTCTTCCATCCACACAATGGAAGAGATGGTATGGCCCCTAGATAGTAGTTTTAATCATTCTTCTCTTCCTTATACAAAGCAAACATATGAGTTATTGCAGAACTCAGCCATGGAATTTGATTAGTGCCTTTTATAAAGGCCTTTGGCAAAACAAAGGCAAAGAGTATATTGAGAGATGAAGGAAAGGCAGAACACAATCAAGGAAAGTTGCAGGGAGGTAATCTCAAATATAACCCATCTGCTAAATCTAAAATTATCAGAGAACACAGAAGAAGATGCCTTATACATTTTAGCTTGTAAATTACCATACTGCATTGCCAGTTCAAAGGAACTGAGGAAAATACACTACAGATCAAAATTTTGGCTGTGTAACTGCTCTCCAAATTGTATTTTGTCAAGACCAAGCTTGGAGAAACCATGCCTTATCTGAGACCAAAGACTTACTAGTACAGTACCACTGACGAATGACACAATTTAAGAGCTAAGCTTTTATTTGTGAAGGCTTTTTTTGAGCTTTGACCCATTTGAAATATTGCAAATCACGAATAAGCTTTTGATCCTTAAATGTCACATGTAGCCACACAGAGTACTACTGTTGCTTACGAGTTCCCCAACACAGGACTTCTTCTGCCCCATTTTAAATGAACACAGGTAAAAAGAAAAAGCTAAGAATAACTGATACAAGCATTTATTTCATTAACACTTGAAACATTAAAATTGTTATTTTGATGAAGTTCAGCCTGGTAGGAACTACAAACCTTCATGTTACGGAAAATATTTCTGCCTTTTCATTTTGGTTGGTTGACTGGAGTTTTCTTTTAGCTGATTTTTTTATTAATTTTTTCCATATTAACTAATTAGAATTGCATACTTGATTATAAAACAACTATTAGCTAGAAGAATGCTCTGGATCTGTAGTAAATGTATGAACCACTACCAGAGCAAATGCTGAATGGTTAAAACTCAAGCTGCTGGGGGAAATGGTTTTTGACACAAACCAGTGCATAGGAGAAGCCTAGTTTCTAATTTTTTGCTTGATTTTTTTAAAGAGTTTCAAGATGATCAAAATATTTCATCAGGATTTCTTCAGAATGGAAAAAAAGTATAGCTCAAAATGATCTTGTTTTAAAATACAGTAATAAAATTAAATTAAAATGATTGGAATAAAAACGGTTTAAAATAATCAAAACAAAAATGTTTCAGCTGACCCAAACTGGGTTTGAGATTTCAACATTTCATCCTGACTCAAGACAGGAAGATTTTTGGATAGTTCAAACTTTTTTCTAGGATAGGAATAGTTTCCCACCCAACACTAGTAGTTATCTGCAGTAGTATCCAAAGCAGTAGTTTGGCTGGGATCATCTAGTTGGGGATGAGCAAGGGGTTAGACTAGATGACCTCTTCAGGTCCATTCCAACCCTCTTTTTCTATGATTCTATCTGCAACACTTTCTTTTCACTGCACAGTAAGCAGTACTACAGTGGAGATTTATTCTGTTCCTATGACAATCAATAGGAGTTTTGCAATTAATTGTAATGGAAACAGATGTGGATTCCCAATGGTAAAGAAACTATAAATATGCTTATTTAAAAAAAATACAAATCTGTCTGTGTTGTGGAAATCAAGTGTTGAAGAAGTGTTGTAAACTGGATTCAAGAGATGTGCACAGAACTGCAAACACCTAGCAACAGTTTAGGGAAAAATAAATTAAGGATGAAATCGTTCTCTTACCAAAACAAATCTGAGTTTTGTCATCAACTTTAATTACTAATATTTTCAGCCCTCTGGTCTTCCAAGGCATGCAGACCAAAGTAGAACATGTATACCTTGTGATTCTGCTCAAGTTTCTTTACTTACTAGTACTAAATCATTAACATTAATAAAACCAAAGTAGGGGAATTTCATTTTTCCTTAGCCTGATTTTGTAAAATATATTATTATTATTTTTAGCTTGTTGGTGCAGGCCCTAAAGCACATGGTTGACAGCCCAGAGGTGGTAAGTTCAAGACAATAACAGAAACAATGATTCTATGGATTCTGCTAAATACCTTGTCACAAGGACACAAAAAGGCAGGCAGGAAGGCTTGAATAAAGAAAACTAGCCTTGCCTGATAAAATTAAAATTTTATTGTGCAGGTTAATTTGGAATGTGTCAAGTATGACAATATATTTCTGATGTCAAAAGGCAACAAGCATTGTGAAAATATGCACTTCTAGAATAAAGATAAATACTTAGGTTAGAATCATCATCCTCTTTTATAGAGCTACTTGGGCCTGAGTTACAGGAGCCTTCAAAATCTACCTCCACCCTGTACTAGGAAAAGGATTTCATAGGACACTAAAGCAGTGTGTGAAGGTTTTTTTTGGGGGGGGGGGGGTCAAGCCCAGTTGTATCACCCCTCTGGTCACCTCTCAATAAGCTACACTGCTACTGGTACTGCACTGAGTTGCATATTCAGTTACTTATAAATGTTGATAATTTTTCTAAAGGTAGTGCAGGCAGAAACAAAAGTTAGCTAAGCCTAAGCAATATTATGTCAAACATACCTATCATCTTAGAACAACACAGCTTCTGTTCCTTTTCTTGCTTTCACAATCCACTTGAGCTCTTATCTAAACCAGGATGTCCCTTTTCCAAGCTCCCTAACAAAGATTCACCCAACCAGAGACATCTCCACTTGCTGAAGCTAAGGCTCTTGGGAATTAAGATTATGCATGAGCCTAAATTTTGTCTGCATAGATTTCCATACTATTATTGGAGAGCACGGTTTTAAAGAGAGTCAGAGAAGGGAGTCTGTTCCAGGTGGGATTGTAACCTGAATTATAATAATAGCAGGACTTTTTGACCTCTGCAAATTTGTATCTCTAGTCAACAAAAGCAGAGCTGCAGTGATGAGCTTTGTTTGCTGCAGGAATATAGCCCATGTGGCTGTAAAGGAACTTCATCAAAGGGCCAGGCTGAATGAAAAATCTTCTCTAGGATTTCAGGCTTGTTTTTACAGGGTTCTTATACAACCCAAACAACACCCACATAAAGCAAAATCCTATCTCAGCTTCTGGTCATATTCCCTTCATGTGGTTTATATCCCTAAACACACATGCACATAAACACAGAAATTATCTATAATATGGAAAGAACAGGGATTGCAACATTCCTGTCTCCTGCAGTCTCTGCTGATCCAGAAAACCCCCCTTCCCTCACCTTGACCTCTTTTTAAAAGCCTGAACCAGACTAACTAGGCTCAGCTGTAACTAATCTTATTCCTTCAGGGAGGTACTCCCTCAGCTGCCTCCAAACTTCCCCAGTTTTTCTTGGGATTGAATAATGCAAAGCCCTGTGTGGTACGGTCTGGCTCAGAGAAACAAAAAACGAAGGTAGGGCATGCAAGAGCCACATGAGCACCTGCATAGGGCACTCCGTCACAGACAAAAACAAACTGTGAAATTGGAGGGGGGGTAATAGCACCTGTGACACAGAAAAGAGTGATGTTGACTCACTGAAGCCCAATTCATGACGAAAACCTAAGGTAGGGGCCTGAGGAAAGATATCTACTTAAGAATCTCCCTGTAGATGTCCCTAATCTCCCCCCTCCCTCCCCCTCCACATTATCTCAGCAGAAGAGCAAACCCTCCCTACTTCTGAAACGCTTACAGGACCAGCTCCAAAGCTGGGTGTTTCACCTTAGGCTTCTGCTCATCACCATTCTAGCTCCTTGTTAGCATAGCAAAATAAGGGAGCATTGGCTCTTGGAAGGCAATCAGCACCGACTGATATCTGTGGAGACATGGGGGGTGATGGGCTTCCATGGCTGGCTTTGCGATGCCTCACTATAGCTTTTCTTCATGTTTCTTCTACTTCCCAGCCCAGACTGAACTGAACTGAACTTTACCTGGTATATATAAGGTAGGTATTTCAGGCTGGTTGCATACCTCCTTTTTATATGATGGGGGAAATCCATTTATGGATCAAACACTTCACAGATTGATTTAAGGGACACAATCTGGGCTTATGGATTGTATTACTATGCCTGCGCCTTCAAAAACATTAAGATTGCCTTACTGGATCAGATCTGAAAACAGGAAAGGGTGGCACCAACTGGGCATGTCTACAGAGGCATTAATGTGCTTTGGCTATGCACATTAACTTTAGTACCTCTAATATGAGGTACCACATAAAGGCACATTAGGCTGTCCTAATGCACAGTAGCAAAAGTGAACACCTTTTTAGTGATGCTTAATGCATAGCAGACTAATTCTACTGCACATGAGTGTATTAGCACTATTTGTGACGTGATGCTTTAAGGTGCAGTAGAATAGGCTACTAGTCATTAAGACACATTTGTAGACGTACCCACTATTCGGAAAGGAATCAGCTTTCATAGGTGAAGCAGGCTATTGCCTATGAAAGCTTATGTCTCTATGAACCAGTTAGTCCCTAAGGTGCCACTCTACCTTACCTTCTGCCTGACTTCAGACTAACATAGCTAACTACCTCTCTCTATTGTGGGATCAGATTTGTGACTCATCTGTTCCATTATCCTGTCTCTGACAGTGGCCAGTAGCACTAAATGATTCACAGAAAGGTGAAAGCAAACTCACATTAGCTGATGTAGCATAGCCTGTTCCTTGCATAAGCTGTCCTACCAGTCCCTGATGAACAGAGACTGGTTTAAGCCTTGAAACTTGAAGTTTATTCTCTCTCCCCAAATGTGTTAGCACTAACTATTGTGACCCTGGTTACCCTTGTTACAGCTATACAAATCAACTGCTTTTGGAATCTTGCTAAGTTTGGGGTCTCGGAGACATCCAGTAGCAATGAGTTCCACAGTCTAATTACATTCTGGAGTGTGAAAAGAATATGTTTTGATTGGTTTTGCATTTAAATGATTGTCCCCCTGCTCTTCTGGGAGGACAGAATATCCTTATCTAGCTCTTCTAATACAGTCTATATTTTATATATCTTTAACATAGAATTATACAGAAGTAGGTCTGGAAGGGACCTCTGGAGGTCATCTAGCCAACCTCCTGCCTGAGGCAGGATCATCCCTATCCAAAGTAGCCTATACAAATCCCTGTCTAACCTATTACTAAAACTAACAATCAACACAGTAACACAACTACAAGGCATGGCACCCTAACCTGTCACAGGTAAGGCAGGCAGACAACTGCAATCAGTGTTCTTCTGCTTCAAGCATTGTTAAAATAATCTCAAGATATCCAAGGAAGAGGGCCATGCCCTCTGCTACAGAGTAAGGCAAAATCCTTGCAGTCTGTATCAGTCTGACTGATGGGGTAAAATGATGACGCATGGGGTAAAATTCCTTGCGGATGCCAAATGCAAATGTGGTGACTGGTCTGACCCTGCACAAAGGAATAAGACTTTCTAGCTATGAATCCAGTTGTGTAACTAGGGTGGGGCACTCAAGGCAGGAGACCCACATGCCGAGTTGACAGTGGGGGTGGGGTGCAAAAAAAGTAACAGCTGCCACTGTCAGCTGCACAATTGCACTGACAGCTCAGTACCAGTCAGAAGGCACCATTGTCTGGGTGATTAGTAGCTGCGCCAGGCATTCAGCTCACTTGTTATATCTCTGGATCTTAGTTCCAGCAGGAGCATTGGTGCACCCCAGTCAAAATCCCTAACCTTGTCTACAACCAAAGCTTCTGAGAAAAACAGCTCCTACAACACATGTAGCAACAGGGAGGGAGAAAAATATCCTTCTTGGCCCCATGTGGCAGGCAGCAAAGTCCAAAAAGCATGGGAAATACTAAACATCCTCCACTGTGCTCTTGAAACTGGGGGCAGCAAGTGTAATTCCACACATCATATCCTCCTACTGGGCAGGCACAACTGCCCTTCCTTTATCCCCTCCATAAATGTTATCCCAGCTCTTTTAATTGTCTTTTATCACTAAGCTAGCCTGGGAGCTCTGCTTACATTCTCCTGGTGCTGAGCATGGCCCTCTCCCATATCCGTTTGTTTCAGGCTGCAGAGCTCTTCTCATCATCTCTCAGGATTCCATGTATACATTTTGGGGGCTCTTGGTTTTCCAACTGTAGCTCTTCACAGTGCACTCCTAGATCACCCTGACCAATGCTTATCCAACCTCTACTTGAAAACCTTCAGCGATGGAGATTCCACAGCTTCCCTAAGCAGTCAATTCCACTGTCTTACTATTCTCACAGTTAAGAAACTTCTCCTCGTATCCAATCTAAACTTTCTTTGCTGCAACTTCAAGGCATTGGCCCATGTTCTGTTCTCTGCAGCAAGAGAGAAAAGGTATCCTCCCTCTTCTTTATGGCAGCTGTTCAGGTATTTGAAGACTGCTATCATATCCCCTCTTAAGTGCCTTTTCTGCCAGCTGAACATGTCTATTTCTTTCACCCATTCTTGTATGCCTTGCCTTCTATGACCTTCATCATTTTTGTTGCTCACCTTGCTAACATCTCCATGTCTTTTTTTAAAATGTAGAGCCCAAAGCTGTACACAATACTTAATATGAGACCTAACCAGTGTGAGTAAAGAGATACTAACACCTCTTGTGTCTTGCTTCTGCTTCTATTGATACAACTCAAAATCATATTTGGCTTTTGTGTGGCTGTACCATACTAAAGACTCGTATTGAGTCTGTGATTCTCCAAGGCTCCTAAATCCTTTTCTGTAGTGCTGCGATCTAGCCAGTTATCATCAGTTTTGTACTTATGTTTTTGATTAGCCTTCCCAAGGTACAGTACCTTGCATCTGTCAGCACTGAACTTCATCCTGGTAGCTCCAGACCCAGCTTTCCAATCTGTCAAGATGCTTTTTAACTGCATTGCTGTTCTCCAGTTCACAGTCCTTCCCAGTTTCACATCACCTGCAAATTTGCTCAAGAAGTTGATTCTAGCACCCAAATCATTAATAAACACTTTGAACAGCCCTGGGCCCAGGATGGACCCCTGAACGGACTCCACTTGAAACCACCCTGCATTTTGTGCCTCTCTTGTTATGGTCTCCTTTCTAAGGTGAACAATTCTAAAGTTTTTAATTTCTGTTCATATGCAAGGTTTTTATGATGGGGATATGGGGATTATTAAGAAAACAAAATAGAAAGTATCATTATGCCTCTATAAATTGTTGGTGCATCCACACCTTGAATATTGTGCTCAGTTCTGGTCCCCACACCTCAAAAAGGATATAGAACTAAAGAAGGTACAGAGAAGGCAACAAGGATAATTAGTGGTATGGGTGGGCTTTCATATGTGAAGAAAAGAGACCCTTGAGTCTCTTTATTCTCTCACACAATACAAGAACTAGGGGTCATAAAATAAAACTAGTAGGTAGTAAGTTTAAAACTAACAAAATAAAGTTCTTTTTCGCACAGTGTGTAATTAAATTGTGGAACTCATTGCGACCAGATGTTGTGGAAGCTGACATTTTAGCCAGATTCAAAAAGGGATGGGATGAATGCATGAAGGAAAGGGGCATTGTTACCCAGATTACAGGTAACCTTGTGGGGAGGCTACTGATAAGAGGCAGAAACAGATCTACAGCCCAACCTTTTATTTGCTTGCACCTTAAAACATGAAAACATTTATCCCAAAGTCTACCTATGACAGCACAACATTGATTCTCACCAATACTGGCTGGGGAGACTCAAGAGGTGGGAGGAAGTGGCACGCAGATTGGCAGCAGGTCTTTTTGAATTTGAGTTCTTCAAATTTCCTTCCCACCTATGCCCAAGATTTATAGATGGCTGGTTTCAATATTCTAATAAATTACATCTGATTGGTTTTATTTACATTTTTAGTTTACTGAAACTGTTGGAACTGGACTGAACCAGACCTCTTGTGGACTTGGAAGGTGTCAGTTAGTTGGGATGTATATCCTTAGAGAGGAGGAAGGGTTTATCTCCTTTCCTCCCTATTGTGGGATGCCATTCTTGTTTCTTCTTTACCTTATTTTGTGGTCTTCTCTGACAAGGCTATTTTTGTTTGTAACCCAGGTGGTATGTGGAAGGTACCCCCTTTCCAACTAAAGGCATTCAGCGGGTGTGTGTACACTGTAGGGAGTGTGGCTGCCTAGCTGCAGACCAACTCGCCTCCTTTCCCTACAGAGCAGAGCAGAGCAGAGCAGAGACCCAGGGCACCCAGTGATATTTAACTATGTACAGGCTTAATGACGCAAAATAATATAACAATTACAAGCATAAACTTACATACATATCTCTATAGGCATATACACATAAACATATACATAGATTATTTACAAATATAGGTTTACACAGAAAATAGCTCTTTTCAACCCCAAACTCAGGCACAGGTCTCTCTCCTCTGGCCTTCTGATTAGACTGCAGCCCCTGCCCCTTGACAGGGCCCTAGCAACAGGCAAAGGAGCACTTAAGGCTAAAACACAGGTTTATTAACAATTCAACAAAAGGAATAACTAGCAGTTATGGGTTCATTAGAGGCAGGTCCTGTCAGACCAACTTGGTGGCCTTCTACGATAAGGTCACCAAATCCTTGGACACAGGTGTTGTGGTGGGCATAGTCTTTCTGGACTTCAGGAAGGCCTTTGACACTGTCTCTCATCCCATTCTCATTAAAAAACTAGGGGACTGTGGTGTCAATACCTACACAGTCAGATGGGTCACTAATTGGCTGGAGGGCAGCACCCAGAGAGTGGTGGTGGATGGGTCATTTTTGACCTGGAGGGATGTGGGCAGTGGAGTCCCCCAGGGTTTGGTCCTCCGGCCTGCACTGTTCAACATCTTCATCAGCGACTTGGACGAGGGTGTAAAAAGCACCCTGTTCAAATTCACAGATGGCACTAAGATGTGGGGAGAAGTGGGCACACTAGAAGAGAGGAATAGGCTGCAATTGGACCTGGACACGTTACAGGGGTGGGCAGGTGAGAACAGGATGGGTTTCAACACAGACAAGTACAAGGTGCTACACCTGGGCAGGAACAACCAGCACCATACCTACAGGC
>NW_017728906.1:46488742-46497666 GCF_001723895.1 Crocodylus porosus | reverse complement strand
CACTACCAGGAGTGACTAGAAATAACGGTCACAAGCTGGCAGAGGTTAGATTCAGACTAGATATCAGGAGGTGCTACTTCACTTTCAGGGCGGCTAGGATCTGGAACCAACTTCCAAGGGAAGTGGTGCTGGCTCCTACCCTGGGGGTCTTTAAAAGCAGGCTGGATGAACACCTTGCCAGGGTCGTTTGACCCCAGTACTCTTTCCTGCCCTGGCAGGGAGTCAGACTTGATGATCTGCTCAGGTCCCTTCCGAACCTACCAACTATGAATAATTGAACACATACAATCAGGTTACATCACTAGAGTCACCAAAATATATAGAAAACCAATACAATAGATTCACATATAACACAGCTTAGAACCCTTTATAGTACAACAATAAGGATGCAGGGTTACAACAGTAACCCCAACAGCATAAGGAAGCAAACCACAACAATGGCACAGCAGCTGTGCCCAAAGCAGAAGTGGCAACCCAGGGCAAGATCCCATTACCTAATAGAACATTATTACCCTTTCCCAGTTCGCTCAACTAGGTGGGGCCCAAAACCATGATACTACCCTTAAACAGTGGCCCTAGACTCCCCTCTGTGGCTGGCGCAAATCATCCCCTCTCCTTAGGGGCTTCCCCTTGATCACCCTCAGTGAGGAATTCCTCTCCTCCCCTGTGGGAATCCCATCTCCCTGGGTAACTCATGATTTCCAGTCTCCTCCCTCGCAAGGGTGGTCAACCTGTCCAGTTGCTGCTAATGGCAGGAAGGTGTGAGCTGCTGTGTGCAGCCACCAGGGCCTACCAGCCCTCTCTTAGCCTGCCATGCACCACCCTGTGCACCAGGACCTGTGCTGCCTCATGCAGCTGCGGCGACCCTTTGGCTCTATGGTCCTGTGCACCAAGCCATGCACCACCGATGGCCTAGCTCCTGCCTCGTGCAGCCACTGGGGCCCCATCAATTCTCCTGGACTCTCTGTACACTGATCTGTACACTCTCACTGTGGCTGCCTCCACACCAGGGCTAGGAATGCAGCCACTTGCTGCGCCCTTCTAGGTGGCAGCATCTTCTGGGACAACTGCTCTGCTCTGCCCTGCTGGTCAGCTCTACCAGCTGTTCACAAGCATTCCTTGCTGAATGCTCCCCATGTGCTGGGCTTTTATCTCTTCTGGACACTCTGCCCCACATTGAAAATGGACTAGTAAGAAAGCCAGAGGGGTTAGTTCCCCCTCAGGTTCTCTTCTTCACCCTGACCTTGGGTCAGGGTGGGGCAAGCTTGTTTTCTGCCTCCTTCTGATGTGTGGAAATGCTCCACCAATTGGCCTGAGCCATTTTGGGCTCACGTTAAAAATCCGGGCTGCTGGTGAGCCCACCGGCCAGCCTGCCACATGTTTTTACAAATTATCTAAGCATTTTCACAAAAATATATTTATTATAGCAAAATAACATGTAATACACTTGGTTATATCAATCACTACTACGACTACTGTTTTAAGATAAAGCTATGATATAGTGTATATGGATTATGTAATGTATGGTCTTCCCTTATCTCCTTTCAGGACTTGTACTTTCCTGAAGTTTGTTTGATAGCTTCCTTTATTTGCTGACCAAGTTAGTTGTCACATCTGCAAAGTTTCACACTAGGGTCACTCAGAAACAGGTTTTGGGCCTTCTGCTTAGCAAAACTTCTGCAGCTTTATCCTTTGAAAATGGCCAAGACTGACAACAGCTATTGAGTGTGGAAGTTAGGGATACAACCTCTGAATCAGAACTTCCAGACCTCAAATGCTGAAGGCTGGAAGTGAGAGAGGAACAGTGGGGAAAAAAAACATGGTCATACCCAGTTCCCTTTGGTTTTCAGCATCTACTTTCTGCCACTTTAACACAGGATACTGGGCAAAATGGATCTGTGGCCTGACTCGGTAAATGGCAATTCTTATGTTCTTATATATGCTCCTTATCATTCTCATCAGCCTTCTCCAAATCCCCTCTAGTTCTTTTTAAGGAGAGAAGCCCTATTCTACAGTCCTATTCTAGGAATAATTTAGGAATACATTAATTTTGGAATACTATTATTTTCCTTTCTATTCTTTATCCTATGCCATCCTAACCTCTTATTTGTTTTCTTGACTGTAGCTTCACGTGTAGCTAAGATCTTAATTAGTTCTCTACAGTGATGATATTTTGAGCTGGCACGATTAATGCAGAACCCTGCAAGCTGTATGAGTACCTTAAAAGAAGCAAAGTGCACTGGGTAAATAGCAGGCTGGGATATTACAATTAAATTCTTGACTGATAGCATTTTTTAGACAAATGTATAGGCAGTTTACAAGACTTTGTAACCATTTGGGGGGATTTATTTCAGAAGGTGGTTGCATTAGCCATTCAGTGGTTATGGACCCATGTTTATTTAAAACCATTTCAAAAGGGGAATGTTTCAAAAGAGCAGCAACTGGTATATTTTAACTGTGTTAAAGTTGGAGCTGTTATACTACACTTGGATCATTCCAGGCTTGTCCACACGTAACAATTAGAACATAACAGCTGTTCCCCTTTTGAAGTGACTCTAAATATATGTGTGACCATACCCGGGGATCATGTATGGCTAAACTTTCCCAGGCATGAGACACGTGAAGCTAGGGCGAAAGAGTGTTGACAGAAAAGTGGAAATGCTAAATGCAGACAGAAGGCATTCCTATAATCCTATGTTCAGTTACTGGTGGTACAATTTATCATACCTGGGAAAACCAGCAGAGATTCTTATGTTAAACTTATGCCATAAACTTTCAAAATGTCTTGAGTGCCTAGGAATAAGTAAATGGATTATTCCATTCTTATTTATTGCTTCTAAATTCTTATTACTGCTGCATTGTATAACCAGTTCTAAACCCTGCTATTTTTCTTTGAGCTGTGTAATAAAGATATGACATAGAAGAGAGCTGATAAGTGACTGAACTTAATATATTGCTTCCCGTCATATGATATGTCAGAACTTTTTGTATTCCTGACTCATGTGACATTTGGGTTATATATACTATATAGCAGGCATTAGAATGAAACAAATGTATTTCTAGCAAGATCTAATTCGGTGTTTTGAGGCTGCTGTGCTAAGGATTGGGTGTTGTATCCAACAGCACCCTTAGGATCTGGAGGGTTTTTTGGTGGGGAGGGGTGTGTGTGTGAGGATGGGGGCTGGGACTTACAACTCCTCCCCTTCCAAAATTATTCTAGCCCCTCAGGTAGCTAAAAAATAGGAACAAAATTATTTAGGATTCAATGGGAGAGTTGGGATTCATAATCTGTTACCAGTAAATCCCAGTAAATCCATTATTATCAATGCCACTGCTCATACAAGGGTTTTTATTTTCTGTTACCACTGCTCTCAAGGTCAGCTACCCAATCATCAGCACAACGTTATCTAGTGTTGTCTGCCAAGCCTCACATGGAAATATAATGAGCCATTGGTTAAGTATCACTGCTTTAAGAAGTTTAGAAGAAAGCACTAGGCTTTCCATTAGTCAGCAGAATATCAGCACCATACAAGCAACTGCTGGAAATACAGAAATTAGAATGTAGTAGTGTCAACACTACACAGCATACTTCTACTTAAGACTTTGTTTTTCAGACAGGTTTCCAGAATAGCTTCCAGATTTTCTACCTTCAAACCCATCCATCCTCTAATGGAGAGAGAGAGGGTTGTCTATTTAGCAAGTGTCCTGTTAGCTGATGTATATCATGAACTTCAGATATTTCTGTTCTTCTCTGTTTTGAAGAACACATGGGTAAAGGTACTCACCTGGCAGACCCATGTGTGTGTGTAACTCATTTCATGCAGGCTGCATAAATAAAATGAATTATCCATCTCAAATTTTTTTATGTATTCATATTCATAAATAATGTATATATTGATTCTACTGCTCTGCCCAATCTAGTTATGTCTCAAGTGATAAGGTTTCTGCCTTTTCCCTTTCTGTATCCTCTTGTATGGGTTTTTTTTTCTGGCTTAGTAACATGGGGTAGATGGCATGCAGCCTTTATATGGCTGTGTAGGAGTAAGGAAGCAGGTTCACGCAACAGTGAGATATGATAACTAATGAAAAGTCTGAAAATGAGGACATCCAAAGAGCTGTAACTCATACTAGGTCCTCAACTTAAACGTTGTGTTTGCTACTTTTGTTTCTTCATCCTTCAGTTGTATGTGTAGAAGTGATGCACCATTGACACTGAAATTCACACTCAAGAGTTCAAATACTTTGATATGCCTAGGCCATTCTCTAGGAACTCAAAACACATTGAGAAATAGGTTCTTTCTGCCACAAGGACACAGTATAATCTAGCCCTTAAGTTTTAGAAGATGCAAGACAAGCATGTCAGGTCATCATTATCATGTGACTCAGTTCTCATAAGCATAAACTTTCACCATTCACAGAAACATTCAAAGGCAGCAGATGTTTTCCATCTGATTTGTGTCATTGCTCAAAAAAATTTTGAATTCTTTCATTAACCGGTTTTACTTATTACAACATGTCTCACAACAGTGTCTCAGAGTAATTCCAGATGTTTTCTTAATAGCAACAGTGCCTTTCATTGCCAGATGCTCCATTGCCCAGAGCTTAGCCTTAAAATCTGTCATACGCTTTCTTCCTTGGCTCACAAAGCAGTTTTCCTACTGTGATCAGTCACTGAATGACAGGACCTGCGACTACAGACACTATTGCTTATTTAGATAGATTCCAATATGTGGTTCAGTTTTCTTATGTTACTTTATGGCCATCATAATTTACGTTATTTTGCTGTTTTATTTTATTATACAAGTGAATTGTTTTAAAGTCAATCACAAAGAACAACATGCCTGATTGTTTTCAGTATAGCTTTGTCCCTTGATGCATGTTCTTTTGGACTTCCATGTTGTAAAACAATAACATACAATGTTATTAAAGCCTATAGAGCCATAATGGATAACTAGCTCTTTGTTCATATTTTCCAAATAATTGAGCTTTTCTACCAGTATAGTGAAAACTATTTCAACAAAATGTGTTCCAAACAACCATTGTCCCTTGTTGGTTTTCCTTGCTGTTGCAGACGCATTTATTACCTTTTCCTAGCACAAAATATGGTGTTAAATATAATAGCAATAGTTTAAATGGCCATAAAAGGTATTGGGGCATACTGCTGAAAACTGGATACGATAGATTTGCTAGAGTTCAGATTTAGGAAAAATTTATAGTTAGGGAGTTATTTTTTTCCCCAAAGTGTAGTTATTTAATGTTGATCTTAAAACTATTGTAAAACCAGTTACAATTGATTTCTGGGGGAAAAAAATCCTCCACATTCATAAAAATTGAAAGTTAGAAGAATTCCTCATTATATCATAGGGGTGCTCCCTGATCTGCCAAGTGCAGGTTTGTTTGTCACACTGCAGTCATGTAATACTATATAAGGCAATGTGAGGAAAGGTGGGGACATTCGATTTATGCACCTTTATGCTTCAGGAGCTGAAAACACTATGAAAAACTGTACAGATCATAGTTGTGTGGTTTATTGACATTTCAATAAAAAAAATCTGGATAAACAAAACCCCCTCAAGGAAGACTCCTTATAGACATGAACAGAAAATCATAACCTTTGTTATTCTGATACCTGTACTTTGAGTGTTCAGGGTACTATTCTGCATTAATAAGAATGTCCTAATCCAGCTCATACAATTTTTTTAGAATAACTGCTATGTAATAGTAATTTGTTCTGGAATCTCCCACCCTTCTTTGTGTTGGGTAGCATCTCATTACATAATTAGTTCCATTAAAACCAGTAAGACTACTGGAATAGTAATGTGCTTCCCATTGTGAATAGGGTAGCAGGACTGATCCCTTCATTTCTATATCCAGATCAAAACCTCTGTTAAATTTTAAAAGTATACCACAGAAATTGACAGTGAAATATATCCCAGGGATATTGTAATTATCCCCAAACCAAGCATGTCAGTTTAAAGTTAAGGTTAAATTTAAAGATGTCTGACTATGCCTACATCTACAAATGTACCTTGTTTAGGTTCAGGCACCTAAACAACTTTCTCTCTATTTTGTAGAGCACTTGAGGGGAAGGGGTATGAAAATGTCTAATCTATCATATAATTCAGGAGCACAAAGTACCTTATGTTTTAATCATATGGTAATTGAATGGCCTTATTTTTGTCCAATTATGTCACATGAAAGAGTCTTAGACAGCAAAATTCATAGGTACTTCAGGGCAGTTTTTTCTGCTCCAGTGATACAAAGCAGCTGTAAACACAATCAAACTGGCTAGTTAAGCTGAGTTTATGGCAGAGTAGCAGAAAACAAACAGAGCATACCAGTGCATCTGGCCCTACAAGTCTATTCTGTAAGGACTTAGTAGACAAAAAAATCCATATATTTGCTACCACTTGCGTCAAACTCGGATATCAGCTTCAAAGACTGCAATCACAGCATTACTGCCTGTGGTACCCAAAAGCTGGAAAATAAAAACAAGGTATTGTCTTATGACATATTGGCTTGGGTATATGTTTGCCACAGCACTTTTCTGCATGGAATGTATCAGACACACAGCAACTCCTGTTAAGGTAATGAAATTGATTCCTTAGCTAATGAAAAAAAGCCTATATTTTTGGAGCTAGAGATTGTCATTTGTCTTCCTTATGTTCCCTGCTCTTCCAAATATAAGTTTGTTTGTCAAATGCAAGAGTCATGTTCAGTGCTATACCGAGGGTTTCTGCCACCTGGGGGCCAACGCTTACATTTGTGCCCCCCCCCCCGCCTTGCAGAGTGGGGGGGAGGGGGGCATAGGCAGAGAAAGAAAAAAAATTGCGGGGCACTGAGTGGGTGCATGCATGCACACCCCTCCCCACCCCAGGAATGTCTGCGGGGGGAGAGGAAGGGGCCATGGCCGGGGGGTGCTGGGACCAGGCAGGGATCGGAACAGAGCCAGGCCCAGGATTGAGACCAGCTGCTGCCTTACCCTCTTGGGTGCATCCACCCATCCTGTCCCAATTTCAGGCCATGGCCTCTTGTTTTCAAATTAGTTGCTATCTTAAACAGCATATTGGCTTCAATCTGTTCTTCTCAGGATCTTGTTTATTTCTCTGACAATCTCTGATTTTACCTCATTTTATTCCTTAAGCTACAGAGGCCAGCACAGGCCTTCCTCATAATTCATAGACCAAATCTCTAGAGTATTTAGGATTTTCTTTTACAGCACCTTTTCAACTTCAGAGCTCTAAAATGTTACCAGTGGCCAGCACAGCATATAATCCTAACATTGCTTTAGTGGCCAGTTGTACCACAATAACTTTTACCTATTTATGGGCTAAAGTACCACTCACATATACAGCCAAAGCAGCATTTCTGTAAAATGTCAAGATTGGTTTCCTTTTTAACTGCATGTACATACCTTCAGTCAAGATGCATATAGCTACTGCTACGCTGTGTAACATTTCAGCAGCCAACTCATGTATTTCCACTACAATGGCAAAAATATGCCACTAGAAACCCATGTTTTTAATACTAGGTTACATTCCCATGGTAGGATATTAGGACATTTCTGTTTTACTCTTCATAAAATGTCAGACAATAAAATGCTGATTGCAATTGGATCAGCCATTTGAAATGACTTGTTCCTTGTACTAATTTAGCCCCATTTTGTGTGGAGATGAAAATAATTCACCAACAGTGACATTCTCTCCCACATAGAAGACTAGCCCAAGCTCAGTGCACCACGAAAGCCAACTTTTCAGAACTTAAGATGGCCAAAGGTGGGCCTTAGTGTCATGCTGATCTTCTGTCCAGGGGTAAAGTACATATTTTGTAGATTGTTTGTGAGACAGTTGTGATTATATTACGATTGACAATGAAATTACTTGACATAGGGTTCAAGTAAATGTGTTCAGACTATAGGTTATTTACAGTCTGCTGACTGTGTTTAGTTTTAGCTATTTGAAATATGCCACACATGCTGTGTGCTTAGAAACCTAAATGACATACTCTTGTTTCAGTTCCTTTAAGCAATGAACCTGGCAAGATTACATCAACATTTATAAATCAAGTCATACAAGAAAATGACCGTTTGTAATACTTCAGGGTGTTCCACAGGGAACATACCTAAATTTCTTTCCATGGTCTAAAAAAGCAGGGTTTTAGTATGTTAACATTTTTCCTGTTTCTCTCAGTATTTCTCATTGTAATGGGGCCTGGAGCTAGTCAGTCCTGTTATACAGACCCAGCAGACAAAGGGCAAGTAATTTATACAGATGCCCGAGAAAGTTTAGATGGAAGAAAGCTGCAGAAAGGAGGTTGTTCTCTGTGGCGCAGTGGGAGACAGACATAAGATGGAAGGCCTCTGACTCCTCCATGTCCACTCTGGTCAAGGGAATAACTTTGTGTTATGACTTTTTTTCTTTCCTTGAGGAAGATACTTTTGGGTATGTAATGAATCCCTCATGCACTGAAGAAAACAGGTCAGCGTGTTATTTGGCAGCTTGATCAACAAGTCAGAGAGTCAAAGTCAAGAAACTGTAACACAGTTTATTGAAAGTAACAGTAACTTACAAACTTCTCACTGGAGCAGGGGTGTCCAACAGAGCTGTGTGAAGCTTCAGTCCCTGATTCAATTCAGTGGAGAATTGGCCCAATTCAGTAGCTAAATATCTGAATCAGAATCAAATCAGAGGGCCCTTTAATCTCTCCAAATCAATTCGAAACTCTCCAAATCGATTCAGAGAGATTCAGACAGATTTGATCATTCAGACATAGATATAGCTTTAAATGATTTTTCTACATACTTCTAGGTAGCAGGGGCTCTGAACGCTGCAGTGCTGGGACAGATGCAGTGTCGCACGAAGCACAAGGGGGTCCCCAGCACACTTGGCTGCAGACCTGGAAGCGGACAAGAAGCACTTCCTGTC
>NW_017728906.1:46470050-46486659 GCF_001723895.1 Crocodylus porosus | reverse complement strand
AGGGTTTTTTGGTGGGGAGGGGTGTGTGTGTGAGGATGGGGGCTGGGACTTACAACTCCTCCCCTTCCAAAATTATTCTAGCCCCTCAGGTAGCTAAAAAATAGGAACAAAATTATTTAGGATTCAATGGGAGAGTTGGGATTCATAATCTGTTACCAGTAAATCCCAGTAAATCCATTATTATCAATGCCACTGCTCATACAAGGGTTTTTATTTTCTGTTACCACTGCTCTCAAGGTCAGCTACCCAATCATCAGCACAACGTTATCTAGTGTTGTCTGCCAAGCCTCACATGGAAATATAATGAGCCATTGGTTAAGTATCACTGCTTTAAGAAGTTTAGAAGAAAGCACTAGGCTTTCCATTAGTCAGCAGAATATCAGCACCATACAAGCAACTGCTGGAAATACAGAAATTAGAATGTAGTAGTGTCAACACTACACAGCATACTTCTACTTAAGACTTTGTTTTTCAGACAGGTTTCCAGAATAGCTTCCAGATTTTCTACCTTCAAACCCATCCATCCTCTAATGGAGAGAGAGAGGGTTGTCTATTTAGCAAGTGTCCTGTTAGCTGATGTATATCATGAACTTCAGATATTTCTGTTCTTCTCTGTTTTGAAGAACACATGGGTAAAGGTACTCACCTGGCAGACCCATGTGTGTGTGTAACTCATTTCATGCAGGCTGCATAAATAAAATGAATTATCCATCTCAAATTTTTTTATGTATTCATATTCATAAATAATGTATATATTGATTCTACTGCTCTGCCCAATCTAGTTATGTCTCAAGTGATAAGGTTTCTGCCTTTTCCCTTTCTGTATCCTCTTGTATGGGTTTTTTTTTCTGGCTTAGTAACATGGGGTAGATGGCATGCAGCCTTTATATGGCTGTGTAGGAGTAAGGAAGCAGGTTCACGCAACAGTGAGATATGATAACTAATGAAAAGTCTGAAAATGAGGACATCCAAAGAGCTGTAACTCATACTAGGTCCTCAACTTAAACGTTGTGTTTGCTACTTTTGTTTCTTCATCCTTCAGTTGTATGTGTAGAAGTGATGCACCATTGACACTGAAATTCACACTCAAGAGTTCAAATACTTTGATATGCCTAGGCCATTCTCTAGGAACTCAAAACACATTGAGAAATAGGTTCTTTCTGCCACAAGGACACAGTATAATCTAGCCCTTAAGTTTTAGAAGATGCAAGACAAGCATGTCAGGTCATCATTATCATGTGACTCAGTTCTCATAAGCATAAACTTTCACCATTCACAGAAACATTCAAAGGCAGCAGATGTTTTCCATCTGATTTGTGTCATTGCTCAAAAAAATTTTGAATTCTTTCATTAACCGGTTTTACTTATTACAACATGTCTCACAACAGTGTCTCAGAGTAATTCCAGATGTTTTCTTAATAGCAACAGTGCCTTTCATTGCTAGATGCTCCATTGCCCAGAGCTTAGCCTTAAAATCTGTCGTACGCTTTCTTCCTTGGCTCACAAAGCAGTTTTCCTACTGTGATCAGTCACTGAATGACAGGACCTGCGACTACAGACACTATTGCTTATTTAGATAGATTCCAATATGTGGTTCAGTTTTCTTATGTTACTTTATGGCCATCATAATTTACGTTATTTTGCTGTTTTATTTTATTATACAAGTGAATTGTTTTAAAGTCAATCACAAAGAACAACATGCCTGATTGTTTTCAGTATAGCTTTGTCCCTTGATGCATGTTCTTTTGGACTTCCATGTTGTAAAACAATAACATACAATGTTATTAAAGCCTATAGAGCCATAATGGATAACTAGCTCTTTGTTCATATTTTCCAAATAATTGAGCTTTTCTACCAGTATAGTGAAAACTATTTCAACAAAATGTGTTCCAAACAACCATTGTCCCTTGTTGGTTTTCCTTGCTGTTGCAGACGCATTTATTACCTTTTCCTAGCACAAAATATGGTGTTAAATATAATAGCAATAGTTTAAATGGCCATAAAAGGTATTGGGGCATACTGCTGAAAACTGGATACGATAGATTTGCTAGAGTTCAGATTTAGGAAAAATTTATAGTTAGGGAGTTATTTTTTTCCCCAAAGTGTAGTTATTTAATGTTGATCTTAAAACTATTGTAAAACCAGTTACAATTGATTTCTGGGGGAAAAAAATCCTCCACATTCATAAAAATTGAAAGTTAGAAGAATTCCTCATTATATCATAGGGGTGCTCCCTGATCTGCCAAGTGCAGGTTTGTTTGTCACACTGCAGTCATGTAATACTATATAAGGCAATGTGAGGAAAGGTGGGGACATTCGATTTATGCACCTTTATGCTTCAGGAGCTGAAAACACTATGAAAAACTGTACAGATCATAGTTGTGTGGTTTATTGACATTTCAATAAAAAAAATCTGGATAAACAAAACCCCCTCAAGGAAGACTCCTTATAGACATGAACAGAAAATCATAACCTTTGTTATTCTGATACCTGTACTTTGAGTGTTCAGGGTACTATTCTGCATTAATAAGAATTTCCTAATCCAGCTCATACAATTTTTTTAGAATAACTGCTATGTAATAGTAATTTGTTCTGGAATCTCCCACCCTTCTTTGTGTTGGGTAGCATCTCATTACATAATTAGTTCCATTAAAACCAGTAAGACTACTGGAATAGTAATGTGCTTCCCATTGTGAATAGGGTAGCAGGACTGATCCCTTCATTTCTATATCCAGATCAAAACCTCTGTTAAATTTTAAAAGTATACCACAGAAATTGACAGTGAAATATATCCCAGGGATATTGTAATTATCCCCAAACCAAGCATGTCAGTTTAAAGTTAAGGTTAAATTTAAAGATGTCTGACTATGCCTACATCTACAAATGTACCTTGTTTAGGTTCAGGCACCTAAACAACTTTCTCTCTATTTTGTAGAGCACTTGAGGGGAAGGGGTATGAAAATGTCTAATCTATCATATAATTCAGGAGCACAAAGTACCTTATGTTTTAATCATATGGTAATTGAATGGCCTTATTTTTGTCCAATTATGTCACATGAAAGAGTCTTAGACAGCAAAATTCATAGGTACTTCAGGGCAGTTTTTTCTGCTCCAGTGATACAAAGCAGCTGTAAACACAATCAAACTGGCTAGTTAAGCTGAGTTTATGGCAGAGTAGCAGAAAACAAACAGAGCATACCAGTGCATCTGGCCCTACAAGTCTATTCTGTAAGGACTTAGTAGACAAAAAAATCCATATATTTGCTACCACTTGCGTCAAACTCGGATATCAGCTTCAAAGACTGCAATCACAGCATTACTGCCTGTGGTACCCAAAAGCTGGAAAATAAAAACAAGGTATTGTCTTATGACATATTGGCTTGGGTATATGTTTGCCACAGCACTTTTCTGCATGGAATGTATCAGACACACAGCAACTCCTGTTAAGGTAATGAAATTGATTCCTTAGCTAATGAAAAAAAGCCTATATTTTTGGAGCTAGAGATTGTCATTTGTCTTCCTTATGTTCCCTGCTCTTCCAAATATAAGTTTGTTTGTCAAATGCAAGAGTCATGTTCAGTGCTATACCGAGGGTTTCTGCCACCTGGGGGCCAACGCTTACATTTGTGCCCCCCCCCCCGCCTTGCAGAGTGGGGGGGAGGGGGGCATAGGCAGAGAAAGAAAAAAAATTGCGGGGCACTGAGTGGGTGCATGCATGCACACCCCTCCCCACCCCAGGAATGTCTGCGGGGGGAGAGGAAGGGGCCATGGCCGGGGGGTGCTGGGACCAGGCAGGGATCGGAACAGAGCCAGGCCCAGGATTGAGACCAGCTGCTGCCTTACCCTCTTGGGTGCATCCACCCATCCTGTCCCAATTTCAGGCCATGGCCTCTTGTTTTCAAATTAGTTGCTATCTTAAACAGCATATTGGCTTCAATCTGTTCTTCTCAGGATCTTGTTTATTTCTCTGACAATCTCTGATTTTACCTCATTTTATTCCTTAAGCTACAGAGGCCAGCACAGGCCTTCCTCATAATTCATAGACCAAATCTCTAGAGTATTTAGGATTTTCTTTTACAGCACCTTTTCAACTTCAGAGCTCTAAAATGTTACCAGTGGCCAGCACAGCATATAATCCTAACATTGCTTTAGTGGCCAGTTGTACCACAATAACTTTTACCTATTTATGGGCTAAAGTACCACTCACATATACAGCCAAAGCAGCATTTCTGTAAAATGTCAAGATTGGTTTCCTTTTTAACTGCATGTACATACCTTCAGTCAAGATGCATATAGCTACTGCTACGCTGTGTAACATTTCAGCAGCCAACTCATGTATTTCCACTACAATGGCAAAAATATGCCACTAGAAACCCATGTTTTTAATACTAGGTTACATTCCCATGGTAGGATATTAGGACATTTCTGTTTTACTCTTCATAAAATGTCAGACAATAAAATGCTGATTGCAATTGGATCAGCCATTTGAAATGACTTGTTCCTTGTACTAATTTAGCCCCATTTTGTGTGGAGATGAAAATAATTCACCAACAGTGACATTCTCTCCCACATAGAAGACTAGCCCAAGCTCAGTGCACCACGAAAGCCAACTTTTCAGAACTTAAGATGGCCAAAGGTGGGCCTTAGTGTCATGCTGATCTTCTGTCCAGGGGTAAAGTACATATTTTGTAGATTGTTTGTGAGACAGTTGTGATTATATTACGATTGACAATGAAATTACTTGACATAGGGTTCAAGTAAATGTGTTCAGACTATAGGTTATTTACAGTCTGCTGACTGTGTTTAGTTTTAGCTATTTGAAATATGCCACACATGCTGTGTGCTTAGAAACCTAAATGACATACTCTTGTTTCAGTTCCTTTAAGCAATGAACCTGGCAAGATTACATCAACATTTATAAATCAAGTCATACAAGAAAATGACCGTTTGTAATACTTCAGGGTGTTCCACAGGGAACATACCTAAATTTCTTTCCATGGTCTAAAAAAGCAGGGTTTTAGTATGTTAACATTTTTCCTGTTTCTCTCAGTATTTCTCATTGTAATGGGGCCTGGAGCTAGTCAGTCCTGTTATACAGACCCAGCAGACAAAGGGCAAGTAATTTATACAGATGCCCGAGAAAGTTTAGATGGAAGAAAGCTGCAGAAAGGAGGTTGTTCTCTGTGGCTCAGTGGGAGACAGACATAAGATGGAAGGCCTCTGACTCCTCCATGTCCACTCTGGTCAAGGGAATAACTTTGTGTTATGACTTTTTTTCTTTCCTTGAGGAAGATACTTTTGGGTATGTAATGAATCCCTCATGCACTGAAGAAAACAGGTCAGCGTGTTATTTGGCAGCTTGATCAACAAGTCAGAGAGTCAAAGTCAAGAAACTGTAACACAGTTTATTGAAAGTAACAGTAACTTACAAACTTCTCACTGGAGCAGGGGTGTCCAACAGAGCTGTGTGAAGCTTCAGTCCCTGATTCAATTCAGTGGAGAATTGGCCCAATTCAGTAGCTAAATATCTGAATCAGAATCAAATCAGAGGGCCCTTTAATCTCTCCAAATCAATTCGAAACTCTCCAAATCGATTCAGAGAGATTCAGACAGATTTGATCATTCAGACATAGATATAGCTTTAAATGATTTTTCTACATACTTCTAGGTAGCAGGGGCTCTGAACGCTGCGGTGCTGGGACAGATGCAGTGTCGCACGAAGCACAAGGGGGTCCCCAGCACACTTGGCTGCAGACCTGGAAGCGGACAAGAAGCACTTCCGGTCCACGTCTTGGTCCACCAGGGAGTGTGCAGGAGGGACTTCCCTGCACCCCCTCAGCTTGGTGACTAGTGCCTCCTGAGTCTGGGGTGGGTGGCACCTGGGGTCCCCATAAGGCTGATTGCTAAGCCGGGGGGGGGCACAGGTGTAGGCCCCCAGCACGTTCCCTGGCAGACCCAGAAGTGGACCAGAAGTACTTCTAGTCCACTTCAAGGTTTGCCGCTGAGCATGCTGGAGAGCCCCCAATGCCCCTGTGGGACACTCAATCCGCCCCAGCACCGCAGTGTTCGTAAGCTGTGCTGCTACTTCAAGGTATGTAGAAAAAACTTTTGAAGCTATGCCTGTGTCCGAATGACTGATTCACTAAATCAGCATCAAATCATCAGATCTGGAATCCACCAAATGGAATCAGGGACAGTGATCCAAACCAACCGATCAAATCACTGTTCCTGATTCAGGCCAAATCTGAATCCAAATCGAATAGGGCCTGTTTTGCACAGCCAATTTGTGATATGTATGCCACAAGTGGCACGTGGCAGATTAGAGAGGGGACAAGCAGCACAGTGGCAGATAGGGCAGAAAGCAGAGCAACAGATTGGGCAGGGAGCAAAGGGAAGGAAGCAGGAACTGAAGTAGTAGTTTGGGCAGGGAGAAGAAAACATAGCAGAAGATTGGGCAAAGGAGTTGCACTCAGGAAGGGGGTAGAGCTAATTTGTGGCACTTGTGCCAGAAAAGTTGGTCCCAATATACTAGGGGGTGTTAGTGTTAACTGCCTCTCCTAGGGTACACACAGGGAGAGCTCCAGCCCTCTCTTATGTACTTTCCAGAGCAAACAAATGTACCAATTTGCAGAGTTCTTAACTATCTGTACTTCTTTCCTTTTTACAACAAACATATTCAAAGACCATAACCAAATTGCAAATAAGTGGAGTATAAAGATGTACTGGAACTCTAGCATATCTCACTTAGCCTTTGTGGACACTATCACTCTGCTAGATCTTCATGACATCTCTTCATTCTCAGTTGTCATTGATCTAGATTTTATTATGTCCTCTTCTGTAGATGGCTCCGGTTCATTCTCTTTATCTGTAATCTCTCTTGCAGAAGCTTGTTAACTAGATGGTTGACTGACTGAAGTCTCTTATAGGTCCTATGATATTCTTCCATAAGCTGTAAGTGTCTTCTGTTTCTCTGGAACACATATCCCTCTAGGTGAGAAATTGATAGGATCTAGGAGCTACCTCATATGCTACTTTTGAATTTCTTCTTTGCCATCAGATATGAGCACCATGTCCTTGGCTTGTTTTGGTGCTAACTGTTGGCACTGGATTTATGACCCAGATACCTTATTCTGGGCAGACCCAAACCCTCAGACAGACCATGATCTTTCCATTCAATAATAGGCAAATGCTATTGATACACAGCGATAGCAGATAAGAATAATGCAAACAATTCTGTATCTACCAGTTCTGGACCTGTCACAGAGAGCAGGTATGTCTGGCCAGTATGCGAGCTTCACCCTGAGGTTCTTTCTTCAATGTTAGATGTCAGCAGCCTAAAGGTTGAAGGCTGATAAGTCAGTGCCCACTTAGCACCAAGGAGCTAATGTATCCTTTGTAATGGTATCTTTGTTTCTTCAATGTCTACCTTGATATTGGGATAATACAGAGCAGCACTTGCTCTTTTGTATTTTTTGGTGCCCAAATATCCTTACTATATTTTATTTACATGCCTTTCTGTAACACCTTTAGAAAAATATGTCTGGAATCTTTGAACAAAATGTAATCCAGTACTGTAAGCTCTTCCTTGAATTGATGACAGGGGCTGGGTATGTGTTTACCCTGGCCACCTAGAAAAGAAAGCTAGTCTTGCTTTTTGTAATATGTTATCTTGAGCAGTAGCTTCTCCAGTGATTGCCCACATTTCATCTGACACAGGAATTGTTCTCTTGATCAGATTAACATGTACTATGTCTGACTCTGAAAACTGGTTACCTCCTGTGTTATTATAGGCTCTGAATAGTGTTATTAAAGGCTCAGAGTAGTGCTATGAATAAATGTTTTCCTAGTATATATTTTAAATTTAAATAATCAATTGCAGCTTCAAGAAAATCCTCTATATTCTTGGAGATGTATCTGCTAGACCATTTTTGGCTATTGTCATCAATGGTTTGTGACTGGTTTCAGTTAGAATAGGGCTCCCATAAATGAACAAATGGCAGTTTTTTCAACCATATACCAGAATGCTTCTTTTTCAATATGTGCATACAGATGCTCTCTTAGGTGAGCGCTTTCAAGCCATAAGCCTCAGCCTCTAGTTACCTCCATGCTTTTTGCATGGAACTGCCCCAATATCTTCTTCAGAGGTATCTGTTGAGAGTTTAATGGGTGTTTTGTTGTCATAGTAGCTTACCATGGGACCTTCTTGATTAATTCATTCAGATTTTCAAATTCAGTGGCATGCTAATATTCCCAAACCCATGAACATTTTTTTTCTAGGAGTGGTCTCATGTGTGTGGTCTTTTCTGGTAAGATAGGTATAAATGTCCATATAAATTTGACCACTCCATTGAATTTTTGCACTCCTTTATGTTTAGAGAGTACAGTGTTGGTAATGGTCTTAACCATTGACAGAGTAGGGAGGACAGGGGGTGGGGTTGCTCTTTATGTAAAGCAGCATTATACATCTACCCTAATCAAAATGGGATTAGAGGTAAAAAAAGTTAAGACACTGCAGGTTAGGATACATGGGGCACGTCCCCACATGCAAGCACATGCATTTGCAGCAGCTCAAATAGAAGTGGTGCACATTTGAGCTGGAGCTTTTTGCCTCAGCACACATGCTCAGACATGCACTTTGGTGGGGAGCAAGTTGTGCCACTTGGGGCAAAATAACCCTGCCTGGCTCCTGCCAGATCTGCAGCCAGGGGGAAGCTAGAGCCTAGGGCCAGCACCTGTGCTGTCCCCAACAGTATAAAAAGTTGTCTTGTCCTGGCCTCATCCATACAAAAAGCTGCCCTGGCAAGCAGCTTGGGGCTACTCACTCTTTGGAGCTTCTGGGGCCCAGCCAACTGATACCTGGGTACACTTCCCCTTGTGCCACCTGGACTGATGCAGCAGCAGTATCCCAAATCTATTTTTTAAAATACCCCAAAATCCATGTTCTTCCACATTTTAAAACAAAAAACTACTCTACACACACATACTGAGAGAGAGAGAGAGAGACACTGTGATACATTAGGTAATGCTTTATTGGTATATTTACAATGTTAAAGCAATTTGGAAGTCTACCAGTATCTCCATCATAATGGAAAAATAAATTCTAAATACCTATGTGTTGATCTGTACTTTTGGTTTTCTTCATACATGATGGGTATGTGATGGGGGGGATGTGGTGTTTGTAGAAAGGGGGTGATAAGGTGTTTGGCAGGAAGTTGGGTTGGTGGATGTGGGTTGGTCTGTGAGTAGGAGTGGGGGACCTGGTGTGGGGGCTGCTCAGGAGGGGTGAGTCCCCACTGGGTGCAGCCCCCCCACCACAGTACATGGAATGCCCTCCCCCACCAGCGTCCCAGCTCCCCGCTGGAGGGCCACAGCCCCTATCTCCCACAGGGCCCTAGCCCCCCCACCTAGGGTCCCAGCTCCACCCTGGAGGGCCACATCCCCTATTCCACACAGAGCCTCATCCCCCCTTCCCAGGGCCCATAACTAACCTTTTAACAGCGGCAGTGGGGGGACCATGTGCTGAGCCCAGCCTTGCTCTTTCAGCCCTGGGGCTGCTATTGCCACCCAGCTGGGCTGGTCTTGTGGCAGCAGGACCCAGTGTGGCACACGGGGACCACATGCCAGGGCCAGCTGGGTCCTGGGCCCCCTCTGCAGCCCAGCCAGGCTTGGCCCATGGTGACAGGACCCAGTGCAGCATGCACAGACTGCGTGCCAGGCTGGGCTGGGTCCTGGGGCCCCTCTGCAACCCACCTGGGCTGGGCCCAGATCCCTGAGGCTTGCTAGTCTGGCTTTGCACTGGAGTGGGTTGCATGGCTCTGGGAGGCATGCATGGGAGCCATGCCTCCCAGAGCCCTGTGACCCATTCTGGTGCAAGGCCAGACTAGCGAGCCACATGGGCCTGGGCCAGGTCCTCAGAGGCAGTAGCCAGCCCTGGGGCCCAGCCCATGCTGACAGGAGCTGGTATTTGCATGCGGTCTCCATGCACTGGGCCGGGGAACATGAGCCACCTGAGGCTGGCAGGATGCAGCTCGGCTCTGCACAGTCCCTGTGCACTGGGCCAGGCCAGGCAGCACGAGCTGTGTGGTCCCCAGGTGGCTTATGCTCCCCAGCCCAGCCTGGCTTGCAGGGACTGTATGGAGCCAAGCTGGCTCCAAGCGGCTCCTGTTTCCTGTCCCAGCCTGGCACGCGGAGACCGCACTGACCCAAGCTGGGTCCTGCTGGTCTTGGGGCTATTTGTGCCGCCCGACTGCCAGATGGCACAAGCAGCCCCAGGGCCAGCAGGACCCAGCTTGGCTATGTATGGTCGCCACATGCCAGGCCAGGTTCTACAGCTATAGGAAGGGCCCAGCCAGGCAGCAGGACCTGGTGCCGCACATGGGAACCGCATGCCGCACAGGCTCCTGTCAGCATGGGCTGGTCCCCAGGGCCAGCTCCCATCTCTGACCCCTGTGCCTGCAGGCTGATGAGGATTTGGTCCAGCCCCATGTGGCTCGCTAGTCTGGCCTTGCACCGGAGTGGGTCACAGGGCTTCAGGAGGCGTAGCTCCTGTGCGTGTCTCCTGGAGCAGTGTGACCTGCTCTAGTACAAAGCCAGACTAACAAGCCTAAGGGATCTAGGCCAAGTCCTCACCCCACCCCACTGCAGCCCCAGGGACATATGCCCCCCACATTCCCCTGCCACTCCTCACTCCGCCGACACCCAAGAACCCCCTCCCCCCGCAACTTACCTTGGACAGCACCGGGGGCAGCAGGAACACAAAAGAGATGCACTGGCCAAAACCAGAGCATCTCTTTTGGAGGACTGACTCCAGGTACGATCTTGAACTGTGCCTTGCTCCGCTCCATTGTGGAGTGTTTTTTTAGACCCTTGGATATCCAGGGGTCTAATTTTCTTTTTGCATTGCAAACTTGCACTACGGGAAACATTTTTTTGTTCCCACATGTGCCTGTAACCCCCCTCAAAGGGGTTTGAGGGAGGGCAACAGGCACATGCACACTTATCTGGATGTGCCCATGGAGGTCAAGGGGAAAGGGACTTGATGGTAGGGGTCTGCTACAGACCACCACACCAAGAGGAAAAGTTTGACTTGGAATTCTTGAGGTAGCGCTCAAAGGCTGTACAGTCTAGGGACATGGTTGTCATGGGGGACCTAATCTACCCTGACATCTGCTGGGATGAGCAGTCAGTCAAATCCACCCATTCTTATAGATCCACATGCAAGTTAAAAACCCTTCACCTAATGCAGTGGGTATACAGTCCCACTAGGGGGAATGCCTTACTGAACTTGATGTTGGCTACAGGGGAGCTGCAGATTCGTGGTCACCTTGGGGACAGTGACCATCAATCAAATTCACCATAAGGTCTAGGGTAGGTAAGATAACTAGTAGGGTGGAAGTGCTTTTCTTTAGGAAGGCTAACTTCAGCGTGCTTAGAAGTCTAGTCAATGACGCTGCAGGAGAAGAGTATTGGCAAGATGGGAGTCCAGGAAGGGTGTTCTTTTCTAAAGGAAGTGATCCTTTGGCCACAGAGGGAGACTCTTTCAGTATGAAGGGAAAGAAGCCAAAAAACTTCTTTAGCTAAACAAGGAAATCCAGGGCAAAAAAGAAGGCATATAGGCAGTGGAATCAGGGAGAAGGAGGGGTCACACTTGCAGGGAGGCAGTTAGAAAAGCCAAAGCAACTACAGAGCTGAGGCTGGCAGCACAAATTAAAGACAACAAAAGGTCTTTTTTTAGATATGTAGGGAATAAAAGGAAGGCTCTGGGCAGCATAAGACCCCTACTGAACAAGAAGAAATTAGTGACAGAAAGGGGGGACAAGGCCGAGCTATTCAATGAGTTTTTTGCCTCAGTGTTCCTGAACAGGGGGCAAGATGACTCTCCTAATGCGTTCTTAGATGGGCAGAGGGACACCGGCCTACCTGATGCTGACTTGGTGCAGAGTCACTTGGAAGATTGGATGTGTTCAAGGCAGCAGGCCCAGATGAGCTGCATCTGAGAGTACTGAAGGAACTGGCCGGTGTCCTACCAGAATCACTGGCGGCTGTTTGAGAACTTGTGGCACTTGGCTCAGGTCCTGGAGGACTGGAAAAGGGCCAGTGTGGTCCCCATTTTCAAGATGGGGAGGATCCAAATAATTATAGGCCAGTCAGTCTCACCTCCATCCTTGGAAAGGTCTTTGAAAAGATTATGAAGGATCATATTTGTGGGAGTCTAGCAGGAAAAAGAATGCAGCAGGGAAACTAGCAGGATTCATAGCGGGTAGATCATGCCTGACCAATCTGGTTTCATTTTATGACAGGGTCACAAAATGCTTAGATGCAGGAGTAGAGGTGGATGTCATTTTCTAGGATTTTAGCAAGGCCTTTGATACAGTATCTCATCCTATTCTCATAAATAAATTCAGAGGCTGTGACATAGATGTTTATACAGTCCGGTGGAAGGCAAATTGGCTTAGCAGTCACACCCAGAGAGTGGTGGGTTGGTATTGACCTGGAAGGATGTGGGTAGTGGGGTTCTGCAGGATTCAGTCCTTGGACCTGTGCTCTTCAATATCTTCATCAGTGACTTGGATGTGGGTGTGAAGTGTACTCTGTCCAAGTTTGAGGATGATACTAAATTGTGGGGCACACTCCGGAGGGTAGGGAACAATTGGAGGCAGACCTGGACAGGTTAGAAAAGTGGGCAGTACACAATAGGATGTAGTTCAACAAGGACAAGTACAGAGTGCTGCTCCTAGAGTGCAAAATGTCCAGCACACCTACTGGCTAGGAAGTGTCCAGCACACCTACTGGCTGGCCCTCAGCAGCACAGAAGCAGAAAGGGATCTTGGAGTCATAGTGGACTCCAAGATGAACATGAGTCGTCAGTGTGAAGAAGTTATCAGCAAGGCTAACTGCACTTTGTCATGCATTAGTAGATGCAGGACAAATAGATCCAAACTGGGTCCCCCCACTGCTGCTGTTAAAGGTTAGTGATACTTCCCCTCTATGCGGCATTGGTTAGACTGCAGTTGGAGTACAGCATCCAGTTTTGGGCGCCATACTCCAAGAAGGATGTTGATAGACTCAAGATGGTCCAGAGGTGGTTAGGGGCTTACAGGACAAGTCCTATGAGGAGAGACTGAGGGATCTGGATTTCTTCAGCCTCCACAAGAGAAGGCTGAGAGGTGATCTTCTGGCTGCCTATAAATGTATTAAGGGGACGCAGCAAGGGATCAGAGATGCTTTGTTCACCAGGGCATCTCTTGGGGTAACAAGGAACAACAGTCACAAACTGACAGAGAGCAGATTTAGGCTAGATATCAGGAAAAACTTCTTCACGGTAAGGGTGGATCAAAGTTGGAATGAGCTTCCAAGGGAGGTGGTGCTCTTCCCTACCTTGGGGTCTTTAAGAGGAGGCTGGATAGGCATCTGGCTGGGGTCATCTCACCCCAGCACTCTTTCCTACCTAGGCAGGGGGTCAGACCTGATGATCTGTTGAGATCCCTTCTGACCCTAGAATCTATGAATCTAATCCTGTCAAAATCAATATGAACATCTTCTGTTAATCTTTCTTCTAAATACGTTATTTGTTTGAATTTGCATCTTCCTTGTTCAGCTTCAAGCCTCTATGTGAGCTCTCCTAGGGCCCACGTAAGTCTTAAATCATGCTCCTCAATGATTTTCATCAAGTGAGGTGAATGCTCTGAGCTGAATACATCTATGTGCACTACATTTCTCCCTTCAAAAAAAATGTTTGCCCCGTCCTGTGAAAGACCTTAGGTGCAGAACAAAAATCTTAACGGAAGGGCAAAAGCAGCATCTTCTGAATGAAAATAGCTGTAAGAGGAGGGCATTCTAGGGGTCACTGTGCTGTCCCCTGGCATCCCCCTACCATGCCCATGTAGTCTACAAAGCACCCTCAAATCTCACCCGCCATGTCTTTGATATTATGTATATATTATAGGGAGGCTGCCTCTTCGTCTCCCTGCACATGGTTTTCTTCCTGTACACTGGCCCATCTCTGTAATGGGTGCTTCTGTGCACCCCAGCCTTATGGGCTATGAATGGCTTTAGCCACTACTTTACCACACCCCAAGCTTCACAGATATACCCGACGTTTCATAGATTTCATAGACATCAGGGCTGGAAGGGACCTCGGGAGATCATTGAGTCCAGCCCACAGCCCAAAGGGCAGGAAGTCAGCTGGGGTCATAGGATCCCAGCAAGATAAGCATCCAATTTGCTCTTGAAGGTGTTCAATGTAGGTGCTTGAACCACCTCCGCTGGCAGACTGTTCCAGACCTTGGGGGCTCGGACAGTAAAGAAATTCTTCCTTATGTCCAGCCTGAAACGGTCTTACAGGAGTTTATGACCGTTCGACCTCGTCATCCCTTGGGGCGCTCTGGTGAACAAACGTTCCCCCAGATCCTGGTGGTCACCCCTGATAAACTTATAGGTGGCCATCAGACGTTGTTCAGTCTTACCCTCTCGCTGGGCGCTCAGGCTCTCCGCAGCCCTGTCTCGCTCTACGCCTTGCTGGGCACTCAGGGTTGGCACACTCCCAATGTTGCCCTTTTCTGACTTTCGTTGGTCACTGCCCCCTTCTCCGGGGCTTCTCAATTTGCTGCCCCTTTCTGTGGGGCTGGGGTCCCCACTCTAGCATGTGTCCCCTATGAGGCCTCCTCCAATCCCTAATAGCCTCACCCAAGCCACCGGTCTAACAGCAAACAAAACACAAGCCCCTGGGCTATAACATAAGCTCGAGCCTCCTGGCTGTAATAACATTTGAGAGGGATCTCCATCTCTCACCAATCAAGCTGCTTGTGCATTCAGGCTTCTTCCCTTTCCTCACTCATGCAGAACTCCTCCCCCCTTGGCTGCCAACAAGGAACTGGCTCCTGACCTCCGGCCTGTGATTTATATAGGAGTCAGGCCCAGCCCCTTCCGGTCAACTGACCAGGCAGGTGTGGGTCGCTAGTGCCCTCTGGTTACTCTAGCAACCTGCACCTGGGTGGTTATCCCAGCTCTCCAAGTAGGAGGCACCTTAGTGCCCTGCTGCAATACCCTATTGTTATTCTATCCCAAGGGAACTTGCCAAAGCATCCAGAGGCTGTTTTTATAGTAAAGAAATATTTAGCTTCTGCTATACTTCCAAAAATGTCTTTTCTGGTAAGAATTAAAGTGTGTTCCTTTTGATGTGCCTGTTAAATTGTTTAGGATCTAGACACAATCTTAAAGATCTATCTTTCTTTTCTACTATGGCCAGGCAATGAACCCTAGCTGTTGGTTCTTCTATTTTTTTTTCTATTATTGGTATATCCAAAACAGCTAATCTGTCTAGTTCATCTTTAATTTATTTCTTAAAGCAAGAAGAACATTCCTGGGAGCATTCCTGGGACTGGGAGTGTTTGTTTCTATTGGTTCTATCTTGTACTCAGTTGACAGTTTCGCTGTATCAATAAGAAACATCAGAAAACTGTTCTATATTGCTGTCCATTGGTTTCTCAAGAGAGTTTATTCTTTTAATTAAATTCAAAGCTTTATAAGTTCTGAACTCAATAATAAGCACCAGGTTTCCTGGAACAATCATGAACTGAACTTTTTTCATATTATTTTTGTGCCTAAAATTCAGTGCACATAAATCTTTAGCTGGAATCATCTTCCCCTTATATGTCCTGAGCTTTCTCTTTTAATCCCCTAAGTACACAGGTTTAATGTTTATTTACTCAATAAAAAATAAGTTATTACATTGATCTGTGCCCCTGTATCCAATTTAAAAGTTACCATTAGTTCATTTATCTCCCAGGTGACTGTCCAGTCCTCAGAAGAGTTCACATTTTTTAGCTAGCTTGACTGGGTCTTCTTTCTCCATAGCTTTGATAGCCAACATCTAGATGCTGAAGCTATGCTCAGGTTTCTTCCAACTTTATGGTGCATTGTTGGACAGCTGTAGCTGCTCTGGAAATTGCAGATACTTCATTTCTTCTTTTGTTCACTTTTTTCCCCTATATCCCATGCGTTATTTGTTAGCTTTATGAACAAGTCAGAGCCCCAGAGTCCAGAAATTATAATGCAGTTTATTGCAAGTAACAGTAACAGACAATGTTCTAGTATGGAGTGCTACCAACACGTATCCCAGCTGGCATTCGCACTGAGAGAGCTCCACCCCTCCTCCAAGTACCAGCACAGGCAAATATAACAATTTGCAGAGCTCTTAAGAGCTAACTGCACAGTCAGCAGCCTGAGCTCATCTTTGCTCACTCTCCTCGTTCTTTGTCTCTCCTGCTGTGTTTGCTGTCCTGGACACTTCTTGTGCTGCCTTCTAATGTTGTTTTATTAGTTGGACATCTGGCTTCCCTTGTTCTTTCAGGGGAAAAAAAACCCAGCTACATTTTCTGTTTCTCATTGGCTGCCCAGTTTAACAAACAAATTCTGACCCTCTGAGTTCTCATTGATGTTATCCACTATGGAAGAAGGCAGAGAAAATTTGAAAAATACACTGGCTTATTCATTTCTGTTTAGACATTATTATCCACAATTGCTGGACTAGCATTACCCCCACTGTGAAACAAAGGCAAGAAACTACAGCATGTATTTGTACCATACAACCATGTGGAGCCCCCAGGGG
>NW_017728906.1:46443939-46469950 GCF_001723895.1 Crocodylus porosus | reverse complement strand
TCTCTCTTGATAGTGACAGATTTTAGTCTGTTTTAAGTGTTTGCTTTTATGACAGCACATATTTCAGCACTGAAGTGTGTAAGCCATTCAAACAATAATTCTTCCAAAATTGTCTTGATTGTATTTTCTGCCATCAGCAAATGCAGGCATTTCTGAAATACGAATCTCCTGAGGGCTTTTATACCCTTTGAGCCATATAACTGCCCATAAGTTTTATCCTTGGCATTCCACTTGATAACCTCAGCCTGCTTGTTCCCTAGCCATTTAGATGGGATTGTGTGCATGTGTGTGTGTGTGGGGGGAGCAGGATCAGCCCTCTATTTTTCACTCTTCTCTGTTATGTGACATCTGACTTTGTAAGTTATGTTGCATTGTGACACAGTATCCAGACCCATCCCACACAAAATAAATTGTTTATGCTGCTTTGTGCTCTTTGATCCTTATTTCCAAAACAGTGTCCACCTTTCCTCAATAGTATGGGGTGAGAGGGGACAGAAAATGATTTTCCTCCTGAGAGGGAATTTTTGAAATTGTGAAAAAATTGCTGCAAATTGAAAAATTGACACATCTACACAATGCAAGGTAGTGCTGTATATACTAAGACAGGCTACGGCCATGCTGAGACATGCCATCCCTGTTAGATCCTGAACCAGAAGTAGTGCGAGTCAGGTATTAGCAATATTTTCCAGTGCAGGGCTGAAATGCTCCAGCTTGAGTCCAAGGCAGGCCACCCAGCCATACAATCTGGCTGCTGCCATTTCTTTTGCCATCTACCCACGGTGAGACAATGGTGAAGTAAGTGGCTACTCAGCTACGGCTCAGGCAAAGCCTCAGCCCCTCATCTCCCAAGCTGCTGAAACCTTGCTTCACAGTCTGGAACCAGATCTGGCCCATGGGTTATAGGTTACCAAGCCCTAGAGATGAGCTGAGGAAGTTATTATATTTTCTTGCTTAAAACACACACACACACGCACTGATTTCCAGCAGCTGATTTTTAGAAAAAATGGTGTACATTGTATGCAAGAAAATAAAGCACTTAAGTCTGACATATTCTAAAAAGTCTCACATATTCCTAATATGTGAATGGAAGAGTGTTTTGGCCATATTGTTTTACATTTTTCAGCTCAGCTTAACCTATCCAGTAGAGCTCAACTTTTTAAAACCTGGCATAACAGAGAGAGAGAGAGAGAGAGAGACTCAGTGAAACTGAATTGTGCATATTTCTCACTCAGAGGGATTGCAAGTCTGTAAAATGACTGCTTCAGAACATTACAGGGCAAATAAATTAGCAAGACTCAAACACTGCATTAGACATTATCTGATGAATAATTTAATCACCATCGTAAACCAAAATGAAGCTCTCATCTTCAATGGAAAGTTATTACAGTACTGGACGTTTATTTCTGTTTATGAAACAACGGGTATTACCTGTGGCAGGAAGCCACCTTTGTTTCTCCCCAAAATCTCTGTGCTGTGATAATTTGATTAGGATGGGCCCAGCAGAGGAGACACCTTTACCCTATCTCTGGGTAACCTGAGATGGATACATTCCTGAGGAAGGGGGGAAACCTGCTCCCTCTGCCTATGTGACTGTGTCACAAGGAAACTACAGAGAAGAGACCCCGAGGGGCCAAGGGGAAGCCCGGGACCCAAAACACAACAGGGAAGGCGAGGGAAGGAAAAAAGAAATGGAGATTCCCTTACCTGCAGCTGATGCTGCAGCGAGACCGGAAGAGGCGGCGAGACCTGCGCGGCTGATTAGCCACATCTTTTTGAAACTGTGGCCAGCTATGGAGAATTACAAGTGGAACTACAAGTGGAGCAGGACAATAAAAGGCAGTCCAAGGGAAGAAGAAGGGGGGAGAGCCGGAGTGGAGCCACCAGCGGAGGTGCCCTTGGACCCCTGATCAGGGGCGAGGAGGATTCAGATGACCCTCCATGAGGCAAGAGGCTGCACCCAAGGCTGTCGGAGGGAGGTTGCCAGCGAGGAAGCGGTGGATGCCCCTATTCACAGCAATGGAGTCAAGGGAGAAAATCAACGGACTCCAGATGAAGAAGCCGATAGCAGAGATGGCCCCGAAGGGAGGGTGATGGGAGTCGACCCAGCAGTCCAGGTGGGAAGGCTCCCAGAGTCTACCCCGAAAGGGAGCAGAAAGCCTAAGCAGCAGGAGGGGCTGCAGAAAACAAGCTTCTACCAGTCTGAGCTGCTCGGTGAGGGACAGAGTGGGGTTGAATTGGAGGGACCAGTAGTAGTCCCATTCGGCACTCAGGAGAGATATCAGCCAGACTGAGGGGTGCCTTAGACAGGGTTAATAGGGAGAGGAATTCTCTGGGCCAGGGAGCCCATTTTGTTTAAAGCCAGGGATTTTTACTGGTAGTGGTTTTTCTTAATTTTCGTTGTTCTGTTTCCCACTTTTGGGGGGGTAGGAAGGAAGGCCGTAGAGGGTCTCATAATCTGCTTGATTTGGGGTCAGGTTAGATCTTTATATCTGTATCAGAGTTCCCATTACATCAAGAGGTGAGGGTCGGGTCTGGATACGTCAGCAACTCGGTGAGGCTGGGTATCAGGGTGAGGTGTAGGGGAGGCTGGAGCCTTGCAGAAGACCATTGCCCCAAGATTCCCAACTCTGGATATACCCTAGTAGTTGACCCCACCACTGAAAGAACAAACAAAGTCATGGCAGGCGAGATTGGGGTGAAAGCTACCCTGGGGCAATACATCTGGGCTATACAACCTCAGGGATGGAGCGACGAGCAATCTTACACACCCAAAGCCGGGCAGCGCAGGACAGGATGTTTGAAGCCCGTTGGGTGCAGATTGTTATCAGCTACCTGGGTGAAGGGCATCTACTTGGTGGGCTGGAGTCTGCCCAGCAACTAGTGATGTATTTCAAATTGGTTGGCCAACAGCCAACAGGTGCTTGCCTCCATTGGACCAGGTGAATGAGGTCACAGGGGCTATATAAGTTAAGACTGCCCAGAAGGAGGGGGCAGCAGCCATGAGGGGGACTCAGAGTTAGAGAGGAGCTTTACCATCTGAATCTGGTTCTCTCCCCCGTAACTCATGAGCTAGGAATGGCCTGGCTCCAGAGGGAATCTCCAACAGCCTCTGGATGATGCTTGTGAGTAAGCTACTCAAGATCTGATTAGATACATAGCTGGCAGTAACTCAGATGCATGATCAAAAGGCGACCTCAGCCAGGCTGTTTTGTTCTATGTGATTTCTATGATATTGCTCTATCTTGTACCCTATTTTCACCCTACCCCTGTAATCAATAAAGTTCTCCTTTGTGACCAGTGTAGAAGACTTATTGAGGGGTGGGTCTAAATTATGCCTAAGAGGCCCCTTAGGTTTGCAGACTAAGAGGGACTTTCCTTTTTTGCCCCCTGACTTGGGGAAGTGCCCCAAGTGCTTGCACTGGGTCAAGTACTCATTGGACCATTAGGCCTGTGTTTCCCTGAGGACACAGGGCAGAGAGAGTCCCTTGTCGGGGTGGTGGCAGCACATGTTACCCCCAGGCTAGTGAGTGTGCTCCAGGAAGGAGGTCAGTCAGATGCAAGGCACCCCTAGGGAGGCACTTGGAGCCTGGAAGGTGGGCAGGTGCAGTGAGGTGGGTGGCTCAATGCAGGAGCACCCTCTACTGGCCCGCCACATTACCCATTGTGAAAATGGAGTTACTGGACAAGCTGGGTGATTGGTCCATTATGAGTTTCTCTGTTACTATTCAGTGGTTCTGAACAGTTGCAAGTATAATGAATTTTTTCAGAGTTAGTGACAGATCAAGTCTGACAAAAATGTATGGGAGTCCTTCTAGTGACTACAGTGGGAACTTGATCAAGAACTTAGCATGGCTTTCACATTAGGATTCATAATAATTAGTGCCTGTTTTGTACCATCTGGCATATGTTAACCTGGTGTTATATATGTATTGCTTTATTTTTAAAACCCATAAATTAAAGTACTTCTGGAAGTTTAAATAGAAATAGCATTTAGAAAGTTGTAATGATGGTCTGAAGAACACTGTGAAAATATTTTTAATTCATTTTTATTGATTTCCAAAATAAATGGAATACTAAAAGAAGATGCAGGAATTTATATCTGTTATGTATGAATTATAGGTATTTCTAAAACTGCCTTTTAATGCATACTTCAATAGCATTAGAGAAAATGTATTATGTCAGTTCTGTTAGTCTTTTGCCTTTCTTCTTACAGAAATATGAAGCAGATATTGACTTAACCAAATGTAAATATAATGTAAAGGCTTAGCTGTAGGAATTGATCAAGAATTTTTTAGAGTGCTCGGGTCTTCTCTTCCGGCTCATAACTTGCACATTATAGACAAATATATTTAAGTGATCTATTGATGTGGTTGTTTTATAGACATATTATTGTCACTAAAGTCTGGAATTTAGGTAACTGTATTTTTAAAATCACTATTCATCAGTTCCATAAATCTGATGTTCACTGTTAAAAGGGGGTGTTCATTTTCTGATAGCAAATAATGAAACTAAACACTTACAATCTGAAATGGAATCAAATGTGAATATAAGAAGTCCACAAAATTCAATTTGGAAGTAATACAGTTGCCAGATCCTGTTAACTTAAGTTCCTATTTGAAAGATGCTTTAGTAAGCCAGGGCAGAGCTGTGTGGGGTTCTGAATATGTAGTGCACTGCAGAGCTAATAAACAAGTCAGAGGAGAGGACATGGTTTAACATCATACCAGAAAAAGATAATGGCACCATTTTGGACATACTGGTGAGGAACAATGTAGATTTCAGGGACACTACATAAAAAGTTAATTGTTGCAGTAATCAATTGTGTAAAATCATTATCATGCCCAAGTGGCTACACTCAAGGGACCTAAGGGTATTGACCTGAAAGTATTGCATTTACCCATTTTCATGACCATTCATCATTTCTGTTTTGCCTTGATGGGAATATTTTGCTCACTGCAGGAAGCCAGACTCTATCTTAGCAATATAGTAAGATCATGCTACAATTGCAGCTACACTGATGTTGAACTCTTGTCTCTTTGACTTAAGCTGGGCCAGGATTTCCTGCTAAAACTTCAAAAGTATCAGGGAGGAAAACAAGAAAGCTATATAATCTAAATCAGGGGTTCTCAACCTTTTTTTGGCTGGTGTACCCCCTGAGGCCAGTCAAGAAACAGGGAGTCCCTCATCCATTTGGTGAGTGGGGGGGTGGGGGTGTCCCCCGATAGCCAATCAAGAAATGGGGGGGAGCCCCCCCATGCAGCGGCAAAGCCAGAAGCACTAGTAGCAAAACTGAAAGTTCCACTGGTGAAACTGGAAGAGCCCCCGTTTCTCTGTTCTTCTGCCACATACCCCCTGGGGCCTTTCCAAGTACCTCCAGGGGTATGCATACCCCTGGTTGACAACCCCGATCTAAATCATTCTATGATTTGGAAGGGGCCTCACAAGGTCATCCAGTCCAGCCCCATGCTCCAGGCAGGATCTTCCCTGATTAAAACATCCCAACCAGGTGTCTGTTTAACCTGTTCTTAAAAGTATCCAGGCATGGAGATTCCACAACTTCTCTAGGTAGCCTGTTCCAATGCTGGATCACTGTGTTAGTCAGAAAGTTCCTCTTAATCTCCAGCCTAAATTTCCCCTACCAAAGCTTGAAGCCATTGCTTTTAGTCCTGTCCCCTGCAGCCACAGGAAAAAGCCTATATTCATTCCTCTTTATACTCACCCTTCAGGTATTCGAAGACCATTATCAAATTTTCCTCCTCTGTCTTCTCTTTTCCAAGTTAAATAACTCTAGCCTTTCAACATTTCCTCGTGAATCTTGCCTCTGAGGCCTCTAATCATTTTTGTTGCCCTGCACTGGACTCTTTCCATCCTTATGTGAATGTGAAATACAGTTCTGGAATCTAAATTTCATTTTCCACAGGAACTGTGCATCTTTTATATAGATGTGGAATTTCTTTCAGGAAACTTCACCCTGCAGAACAGGATCCTGGTAGGTAAACAATAAAAGATTTATCATACACATAAAATATATTATGAACACATCATTCAAAATCCTTTAGATTTATTAGCATCTAAACACATGAAACTTAACACAGATTTTTGCTTAAATCCTGTAGTGATTGACACATAAGAAGTATCATACTGGGTTAGACCAAAAGTCCATCTAGCCCAGTATCCTGTTTGTGATAGTGGTAGTAATAAATGTTTTAGAGGTAGGGTGACCGTATTATTTTAAAGGAAATTTTGGACACTGCCCCCACCTCCCAGCCAATCCCCACCACAGGAAGGAGGAACGGTGCCCAGCCCAACTTAGCCCACACCCCTACTCAGGAGGGGTCAAAGGGTGCCAAAATACAAGTTCACCCATGCATGCACAAGCAGCCCATGCTCACAGCAGTGCTCTCTTCTAGCCCCGGACTGCTCTGGCTGATCCCCACCCCAGGCACGAGGAGTGGTGCCCAGCCCCTAGCCTTCAGCCACTGCTCAGGAGCTGGGCCAGGCAGTACAAGATGGGGTGGCATCAGTCTGGGACTTTTATTTCCATTTTCACCAACCAGCCAAGATGCCAGGACATATGGTCACCCTGTTTAGAGTGAGACAGTAGCTACAGGGCAAGTCTAGTATAATCCATTACTTATATACCATCTCTGGCAGTATAAAGAAAAGCCCAAATAGCTGAAACCAGTACATTTAGCTCTTAAAATTAGCTTAAGGTCCGTAAAACATGCCAAATTTTCCCCACTAGAAACTTTTGCCATGTATGCATAGAATAGATAGGGCCCACATACTTGCAGTGTAAGGTTCTTCAAATGTTCTGCTAATGTGCTTCATCCCTGATTTGAAGCCCTTTTTTCCCCAAAATCCCATAGCCATCAGCTAACTACAAACAAACAAAAATGGTATTTATAAAATAAGCCAGGCCCTTATTTGTTCCTACTATTTTCATTAGACTAAACTGAACTGTACAGCTCAGTCCTGAGTATGAGGCAGTGCTACCTTCAGAGAAGGACCTAGAAGGAACTTGGGAATCAGAATTTATTTTTTGCTCCTCTTCTCTCTAGCAGTAGAGTAGGAATATGTTGTAATACCCTTTTGTGTTGGCCTGGCCTTTCCCCCTGGTGCCTTTGGTGTAGAGTACCCATGGTGCTTCTGGGTAGGTTTTACACGGTTACATGAGGATATAGGTGACCTTTGTGTTTAAGATCTTCTGAGTGTGTATTAACCAGCTACTTCCTAGTCATTGCGGGGAAGTGTATCTGCAGTGCCCTCATCACTCGTGCTTTTACTTATGGAGTATTCAAGGATGATCATGGCATTTTGTATGGGGAGGGGGGTCTAAAAAGATAAGTTTGAAGGTTCCTTGCTAAATGATTGCTTATGAATACAGGGGGCTGGGTCCAATGACCCAGGAGACTCTTTCCATTGCTATGTTTCTAGTTTCTCCTTTACTCCTCTGAATAGCTGTGTAAGTCAAGGACACAGCCTAGCGCCTTATTTAGGCCTCCTTCAGAAAATGGAGTTGCTAAATGCATTGGTGTGTTTGATCTGTGACCATGAGTGGCATAATTAGGGTGGGTGGCAGAGGCAACTCCCCCAAGCACTGACTTGGGAGGGTGCAAAAAAAATCAGAGCCACATGTTCATGTTCATGAACTGGAAGATGCTACTGTCACTTTGCCCTAGGTGCCCGGATACATCCCTACCCTGCTGGTGACAGCTGTTGGTAACACTCTTCTGCCTGCCTGCCCACCTGCTCCATCCAGCACTCCCAGCAGTGGGTGCAGGATGGATGCACATTTTAATGAATATGGGCTTGGTGCAAACAGAAATAAATGAATACATTCTAGGTGAACATGAACATCAGCAACTACCTTCCACTTTTGTTCTTGTAGACCCATGCTGGCCTGCTGCATAGTTTTTAGGGTCAGCTATTTGATTGGTCAATGAAAGAATGCCTGCCAGTGGTGAGTTATGCAGCCAGTAGACAGATTAGATAGCTGTGGAGTTGTGTTGAATGATCCTTTTGACATTAATCATATGAATCACAGACATTGACTGTGCAGTTGACAGGCCTTAGATAAATAAATGCAAAGTATTGGGATTAGCTATGACTTTATTGAGAGTTGCTTAACATAGGGATGTAATGGTCATATTGACAACTTGGGTAGGCTAGAGGCAGTATTTCTATGATCCTGTGGATTGTTAAGTCTTGTTTTAGGTCTCAATGGGCATGTATACATGTGCATTAATGTACCATAATTACTGCACATTACGTTTAGCACCTGTAATAACAAGTACTAACTTAATGTGAGGTAATCAGTGATACTTCAGAGTAGTGCCAGTGCACATCTTTTAAATGACACAAATGCTCAGTAGACTAAATGCACTGTGCATTAGCACATTAGCATGGCTTTCACCATGATGCGCTAATGCGCAGCAGAATTAGTCTACTGCGCTTTTAGTGTCTCATGTAGATGTGCCCAGTGAGTTTAAGGGACTGACCCTCAGTTCACTTTTGCAAATGGAAAGACTGGCTTTAACTTCAGAATGTTTTCAAATGGGTCCCAATTACAGAATATACAGTGCTAGCATTCTCAGAGTTGATTCCAAGAAAATCCAGGTCTTCCAGTAAAGAGCTATTTCTGTGGGTCTCTTGTGCTACAAGGCTTAAGGCTTTAGTGCCTAACTTTGTTCCAACTTTCCCACATGTCCCAAACTGGTATAATCAGGAAATTCAGTTCAAGAGGAGATGGGAGAATAATATGCTGTGTATTTGTGGCAGATGCTATCAGTGAATGGATAGAAATATCTTGTTAAATAGAAGAAAAAATAGAACTAAAATATTGAATAATCATAATCAGTTCACACTTTATAATAAGTGGCACTGGAGGGTAAATGGAAGATATCACACCAGAGTTTCAACCTTCCCATAATGGTGTAGAGTCAGCCAGAGGTCCCTGCACCCATAGGTTTGGCAGAATGGTTTGATCCAGACTTGGGGATTAGATTATGTGCAGTTACTGTACAACTCTGAAAACTGACCCCATCAAAAAAAATGTACTCTCATATTGATGGCCACATTCCCCGTGTTTATTCATAGTCACAGTGGATGATTTACAAACTAGAATGCTTTTTTACCGCTTTTTACTTCTGTTTATACTGCAGAACTGACAGGACTGAAAAATTGAGCCAATTTCAGACTGACAGGACTCTGGCTGACACATCAACAGAAATATTAACTAATTGGTAACTGCAGAACCCAGAGAAAATCCAGTTTTGACATTTGGGGTCAGGTTCACTTGTGCATTATTATAATTTTATACCAGTCTGAGGTTTTGACAGCATAAAAGTGGACTAATGTTATGGTGAAACTGATCCTCAGAATTTCACATGAGATCTCAGGGACAGTAGTTAGGAAAAAACTTTCTTACTTATTTCCTGAGCAAATTGGATAGAGATACAAATAGTATGAAACCCCCAAATGCACTTTTTGCAGTGTCATTTTTAAGAGTAGGGCTATTTGTCAATGTTACTTCAATTTAAATTGAAATGGAGAGGTCATCTGGCAGAGAGGTACAAGTAAGTGAAGCTGTATTTGTGTGAGGCCTAGAAAGGTCATGATAGAGTTGAGTTTTGAGACCTCCTGCTTTTGGAAGACCCTATCCCTCTGCTACTATTAAAGTTAGCAGTTCAGTGGAAATGTGGTTTCACGTTGTTATAACAAGATAGTTGGGACAAAATTCAGATTGGTACCTTAGGTGCTTCCAGCCTAGGTGCTGTAGGACCTGCAAAACCCCTGAAGGCAGGGATCAGAATTTAGGCCCCCAGAATAATGAATGAAGGTGCAGGGATGGGTTGAGGAAAAGTGCAACAACAATTTAATTATTCATACCAGTTTTTCTTCTACCTCTTTTTACTTTTTTAGACCCCTTTTTATCTGACTGTTGACAATGTCTGGCCTTAATTTGTGAGATCAGATAAAATCACTGCCTTAGGTTTCCAGGCGACTAGAAAAGAGATTTTAATCCACCTTGTGCGTTGTCAGAAGGGATAAATTAATTTATTGTGTCACCTTGTTGCATCAGCCCAGCAGATAGAAGCATCTTACTTCTGGAATAAGATGGTTTCTAGGAAAATGTATAGTCTGAATGGCTAAGCAGTCTTATTAATGAGTTCCCATCTCTGAAAATTAGATAGCATAGTGATAGGATGGTATAGGATCGTGAACAAAAGGGCTAAGTACAGACAAACAAAAAACCTGAGGCTGAATTGATTCAATCTTTGCAGGTTAGTCTAAACTGCATAGACTGAACCAGTAAGCGAGTGAACAGACATTCACTTTTGATTCCAGAAATACAGCCATATACCTGCAATGGTGCAGGCCAGAAGCCGGGGGCACTTGAGCACATGTCCGTGCTCAGCTGGAGCAGATAGTGTAGGCCAAGTCCAGCCTGCCCACTCTGTGGAGAGGTGGGGGAGTTGTGGGGGAGGTGCAAAGCATCCTGGGATGCTGGAGGATTCTGAGTTAACTTGAATCTGGAAGGGATCTCAGACTGAAGTTTAATAAACTTATTTAACCTAAATCAGTTAAGTCTGATACTACATCCATCCAGATTTATCTTAAACCAGTTTTGGTCAATTTGAAAGTGGTATATGTGCACTGAGCTTCTGTTGTGTTATAGATTTGAACTGTTTTCCAGTCACTTATACTGTGTAATTTCTGTCCTTAGCCATGAGATTGTAGATAAGCTGAAACTAACAGGCTGGACTTGGGGGGAAAATTTATGGAAATATTATGACATTATAGCTTGACTTTAGATTTTATTAGAAAAGTATGCTGAACCAAATCCAACATTTTCTCATTTGGTTCCAAAAAATTATTGTCAAGGAACCAAGTACAGTTTTTTCCTCTGTATTAATCATGAATGAAATGGAAGCATAAAAATATAAATGAAACATTGGAGCTGTTATTAAAGAAAGACATTTGTGGTTTAACTACATCTGCCAGAAATCAAGGAGCAGCTTCTTCCTCATTTCTTTTGTGCTTTTCTTCATGGATGGCAAAATATGTTTCCTCTTACTGAAGAAGCACAGCATATGCACTTGGAAGAGAAAGGTGATTAGGAACAGTCAGCATGGATTCAGAGGGGCAAGTCATGCCTTACCAACCTGATTGCTTTCTACGATGGGGTGACTGGGTCTGTGGATGCAGAGAGACCAATGGATGTGGTGTACCTTGTTATTAGCAAGGCTTTTTATATGGTTTCCCACAGCATACTCTCAGGAAAGCTATGGAAGTATGGGCTTGATGAATGGACTGTAAGGTGTATAGAAAACTAGCTAAGCAATGGCTCAATGTCTAGTTGGCAGGCAGTATCAAGTGGGGTGCCTCAGGAGTCAGTCCTGGGGCTGATTTTGTTCAGTGTCTTCATCAGTGACCGAGAAGATGGCATAGAGTGCACCCTCATCAAGTATGCAGATGACAACAAGCTGAGGGGAGTAGTAGATATGCTGGAAGGTAGGGCTATGACTCAGAGTGACTTATACAAATTGGAGGATTGGGCCAAAAGAAAGCTCAGGAGGTTCAACAAAGATGAGTGCAAAGTCCTGCACTTAGGACAGAACAAACCCGTGCACCAGTACAGGCTGGGGGCTGACTGGCTGGGCAGCAGCTCTGCAGAAAAGGACCTAGGGGTTAGTGGACAATAAGCTGAATATGAGCCAGCAGTGTGCCCTTGTTGCCAAGGTGAACAGCATACTGGGCTGCATTGGTAGGTGCATTGCCAGTTGATCAAGAGAAGTGCTTATTCTCCTCTGTTCAGCATTGGTGAGGTTACATCAGGAGTACTGCTTTCAGTTTTGGGCACCCCACTACCAAAAGGATGTGGACAAATTGGAGAGAGTCCAGTGGAGGGCAACAAAAATGGCTTGGGGGCTGGGGGACATGACTTCTGAAGAAAAACGAGGGAACTAGGCTTATTTAGTCTAGAGAAGAGAAGACTGAGGGGATTTAATAGCAGTCTTCAACTACCTGAAGAGGGGTTCAAAAGAGGATGGAGCTGGACTGTTCTCAGTGGTGGCAGGTGACACAATAAAGAGTAATGGTCTCGAGTTGCCGCAAGGGAAGTTTAGGGTAGATATTAGGAATAATTTTCTCACTGTGGGGAAGTAAAACACTGGAACAGGTTACCCAGAGAAGTGGTGGAAGCTCCATCTTTGGAGGTTTTCAAAACCCAGCTAGACAAAGGTTTTGTTGGGATGATCTAGTTGGGGATGGTCCTGCTTTGAGCAGGGGGTTGGACTAGATGACCTTCTGAGGTCCCTCCCAACCTTAACTTTCTATGATTGTATAAGCCCTCCTCTCTCATTCTTTCTCTTCGCCTTCACAAGTACTAAGCCCTTTCTGCCTTCTGATGGAGAAAAAGCCCATTTTAGCGCTAGCACAGATACTGCCGTTAGGAAAAAAATAATGCTGTCTGTGTTAATCACTTGATTTATTCCAAATTGCTAAAACACACTGCTATCTGGGTGCCTGGATTCATTAAAAATACAATTACTCCTTTTAGGAAGAAAATGATTAGTGCTAAAATTAAAGCTTTAACTCAGCCTACCTTAAAGTAGGAAATTAGCAACATGTTATGTTATGTGCTTTATATAGAAGTAGTGAGAGCATGCATATGGTGTTGTGAAAGTGCTAGTGACAGCACTGCTTGCTGCTGGGCACACCCCACCTTTGACTCTAGCCTTTTGATTTGAATCAGTTGAACTGCACGAGTCAGCTAGTGTCCCTTCATTCATCTGTTGTATTCCTCCTGCAGGAAGATTTAGCACATGTCTAGCCCATCAAAGGACTATGCCAGGGAGTACTATAATGAGGGTTTTGTGTGCCCTACACACTGAAATGGATAGATTATATCTGCCTTAGTGCAGTATTTCCTGCATTCCAATAAGCTTGCTTTTTTGGTACATGCTCAACACTGGGCTGCATTACTTTACTTTTCTCTTGGTGGGTCACATACACAAAGTGCATGTGTTGGGCTTCACCAGATTTCTCCCTGGCTCTGTCCTTCAGTGGTGTAGATATGCCTTTTGGAGCTGCAAAGCAAACTCATTCAGGACCTTCCCATGGTGAAGGTCCTAAAACAGTGATGCAGTCGAGGATGATTGTCTTCCATGATTGTCTTATCTGTGGGTCCAAAGGTGGCTGATGAGGCCTATCCAGGAACAAAAGACTGTTGCAGCTTGGGCACACATCTCCATACAGGGTGGGTGCCTCTGGGTTCTTGATTTGGTCTGTCACATGCTGTTTCTGCTGCTCCCACTTTTCTGTCTTCTGTTGTTGTAAGGTTTGAAAGAACTGAGATCCTTGCAGCATAATCTTCTTCTATTTGGGGCAGTGTGGGGTGATAGTCTCCCATGAGTTCATGTTGTTGCATTTTTTCCAGCTGGCCTTAAGGATGTCGTTGAAGAGCTTTCTTTGCCTTCCTCTTAAGTGTATGCCTCGACTGAGCTGGGAGAATAAAACTTGCTTTGGGAATCTGGATGTTATACGTCATCATTTATTCATCATAATTGACCTATTAATTGAGCAGAAGGGACTAGTTCCATTGCTATCTAGTCTTCTGCCTGCTTTATTTTTTTCTGTTTTCTTGAGAACAAAAAAATGTTAGGGTCTGTCTGTGGAAAATATGTGTGTGTTGAGAGAGAGAATGAATCCTGTGAAGTGGAGAGTTATTCAGTGTTATTTTCACTTAATTTACTTGACATTTGAGATAGATATAGTAGCTAACCCCATCCGAAGTCATTGTTGCATAAAAAAATTACACTGAATGGCTCAACACATTCTTCCTTTCTTCCCCTGTCTCTTCACCTCCTCCTATTCAGAAAAAGACATCAGGCAGCACAGATATTTTCTTGGGGTACCTAAAAAGGTCTACATTGTCATCATTTTGTCATTTCTTCCTCTGGATGTTCTTCATTAGAGTCAATGGGGAATTTGTTTACAGGACAATTTTCAGGAAATGCTGATTTGTTCAGGATGGAATATGTGGTCAGACAGAGAGCCAGATACCCTAGAACAATAAATAATATTCACCTACTATGCAGGACACCCTTCTTTAAGTCCTCCTTCTGTCTGCTTCTGAGCAAAGGCTTAGGCCTAGAGCCTTGAACCTGTCTCCCACACATCCCAGGTAAATGCACTTGACCACTAAGGTGTAATACATAGGGTTGCTCTCATCCTCTTTGAATAAAAAAATTAAAAGTTATCATTTTTAGCTCCTCTTCATTTTGGACAGAATAGAATCCTTGGGATTTTTTTTATTCCTATCTTAATGTCCGAAAGAGGTGGCAATGCACATATGGTTGTCAGGGCCTCTAATCAAGCATGCCCCACTAGGCCAAGCACTTGAGCTATCACACCTGCTCCTGATCCCGGATAATGATAGTTTTAGTTCTCCATGGAGGTGAACAACTGGATTGGCTGCTGAAAGCACCTCTCACCCCTTCTAAGCACACGTGCAGTCTCAGGCTGCACACCTTGACACAGTCTCAATTTGTTCCGGCAAGCCTCATGTTCACTGCTCCTCTTGACTCTCCTGGCTCCTGACTCGGCTTTGGCTTCTCTTGACCCTAACCTGGGATCCCCCTGGACCTAGGCTCTGGCTCTCTGACTCCTGGTTTCTGATCTTGGCTCATGGCCCACAGGGCTGTGCGAGTCTTCGGACAGAGCTTCAGATCCAGAGAAACTTCGGACACTTTGGCATCCAAAGTAGCACATTTGGGTCAAAGTGCTGGCCTCATTCAGCTTCCCAAAGCGCTTCGGAGCCACCTGGGAGATCCAGCCATAGGGTATAATGGGGAAACAATAAAATATCTATAACTTTATTTTTTTTGGTCTGATTTGGATGAAATTTTCAGAGATGATAGACTTTATCCTCTCTGCAGAATCTGCCAAGTTTCAAGAAAAGCAGTGCAGGGGTTTGGGGGGAACAGCACCCCAAATTCTTGAAAGCAAAACTCATGTCACGTCTAAGTGTTACAACATAGCACGGTGAAAACTTCAGGACTAGTAGCTCTTACTGAGGCCACAAAGCCTGCCAAGTTTCAAGAAAATAGGTGCAGGGGTTTGGGGGGAACTTCCCCTCAAGCTGCAGACAGCAAAACTCGTGCCATGGGTGCTTGTGGGACTGACTGTCTGGTTGGGCCGGGGAGGGAAGACTGCTGCAGGCCTGACTGCTAAGCTGCTGTGCTCCCAGTTACCAATCAATCAATCATGATGCACTCAGGGACCAGTTCAATACAAAGGACCTAGCTACTACATAACAACTTAAGGAGCATCAATTAGCACCTACAAAACCAGGCTAAGGAGAGGAAAGACTCAGTACAGACAATCAACTGCCCCAAGACAGACACAGTCTTGGCAGGAGTTTTGCCTATCAGCAGCTCTGGGTGTAGGGCCCCAGAACATCCCTGCACTGATTTCCTTGACAGCCAGCAGACATCACAGCAGGGACCACCAACCCTGCAGCTGTCACCCCGCTGCGCCTTAGCACACGCAGTGTCACCCATGGCATGAGTTTTGCTTGTCCGCAAAACTTGAGGTGCAGTTCTCCCCAAACCCCTGCACCTATCTCCTTGAAACCTTGCAGACTTTGTGGCCTCAGTAAGAGCTACCAGCCCTGCAGGTTTGACCCCCTGTGGTGTAACACACAGCCGTGACATGAGTTTGGCTTTCAAAAATTTGGAGTACAGTTCCCTCCAGACCCCTGCACCAATATTCTTGAAACTAGGCAGGCTTTATGCTCTCAGCAGAGGCTACCCCCCTGCAGGTTTAATCCAAATCAGACAAAAAACGCCCAAAGTTATAGATATTTCATTGATTCCCCATTATACCCTATGGCTGGATCTCCGAGGTGGCTCTGAAGCTTCGGAGCCATTTTGGCCAGATCAAGGCGGAAACCCGGTCCAGATTTCTGAATTGGATCGTGGCTATCCAAAGCAGCTGGATCTAAAGCTGGATCGGATTGCTGATGACTTGCACAGGCCTAATGTCCCAGATTATGCCTCTTGGATTTTGCCTCTTGTTCGTCCAGGAACATGGTCCCCATGTTTTCAGCCCCCCTTCATCTTCTTCTCCCCCCATGACTTAGACTTTGACCTGATGCTCTGATAACCTGTGCTCCCGCCTTGCTGACCCTCTAGCTGCTCCTAGTGGCCTGCCTACCTGCAGGCCCAGCTGCCTACATCTTAGCTGTACCTGTACAGCTCTGAAGGCTTCTGAGTAGATGAAACCTAGTTTTTCCTAATTGCTGTGGTGGTAGGAAAAAACCCCATTACCTTGAAAGTTGCAGTTGGTGTTTACCAACACAAATCATCACATAGCCTCTAAACAGGCATCTATGATATCTGACCCTGACTGTTGGTGCTGTAAATCAAATTGCAGCTTCTGTTTCTATTTTGGTGGGCATGAAGGTGATGAGATGTAGCAAGTGGGAAAAAAATGTATTTTCAGTACCTAGTATGTCCTGGGCAGTTAGAATCAAATCTTTGTCTTCCCATCCCCTATTTTGGATGGTATTGATGACAAGCAGAATGCACTAGCAAAGTCTGAATAGTTTCCCACCCAACCCTTGGGAAAGCATTAGATTACAAAATTTGTCAATATTGGATGCCTGCCAAACTCTTCAGTTTTAAATCATTCTTGACTTTGTCTTCAACTGTGCAGATTAAATATGGATGCGTATATTAATTATGTAAATGTGAACCTGCAGATCTCAATCAAGTAAATCCAAGGATACAATATCCTTTGCAAGTGCTGATTGACACTGCATGGGAGAGAAAGCATTCACATTTATTTTATAAAGAGGAGAGAGAAGAATGGAAGGGGAAGGGAAATGTGGAAGTAAAACAGTGGTGTTGATCTCATAGATGGATCATAATTGTAAATCTGTTTTGTGTTAAACTTCTGATAATCATTACTAATCTCTGCTCAGCAAGATAGAATGAGTTTGGTGAAAGCTATCCTTGAAAGAGGGGGAAGCTGCCTGTTAAAGTGCAATGATTGCCACCAGGTATCATCAAAGCAAATATAATATTCCTAATCACTTAGGATCTGGTATGGTTTTAAGATGATTGGAATCTGATTCTGCTCTCAGTCCTGTATAAATCAGTGACTGAGTGGAGGCCAGTGGCATTCCATCAGTGTAAAATTAATGTGAGTGAGGGAAAATAAGCTCATTTTACTTATCCTCGTGACTGGCCTGTAATGAAAATCTTTACCTGATGGTTTGTTTTGATGCCCTGCTTAAAATAAGATGAATTAGAGAAGTGCTCATAAAGGGTGACTTTGCTGTAGTGAAATTGTCTGATTGTCTAGAAATTCTCATCCCACAATAAATTGAACATTTATTAAAAGAATACCTCCATGCTTTTGGCTCCTTTCCCTCAAAGCAGTAACCATTAATACCATCAGCCATTAAAATTGCAATCAGGACTGCTGATGGGCCTGCAACTGACTGCCCACCACCAGGAGATTATTAAAGATCCATTGAGTCAGTTAGTCTTTTAAGGTCCCTATGATCAAAGGCAGTGGAAGCAGCCAACTTGGGTATCAGATTTGGGAAGGTCACCAAAATGAAAAAAGGAGCTCAGCTGCAGGGGTAGTGAGTGCCACTGGAAACCTGGTGCCCTATTAGAATTGGAGGCAGGTGAGAAGAGAGAGCAGAGTGCACACATACTTCCCTCTCAAGTTCACTTAGTTCACCAAGCAGACAGCCCTCCATGGACACCATTCTGGAATCCTCCTCACTCAAGTTAGGAAAGAGAGGTGGGCTCTCTTTGTTCAGTATGAAACTGAGCCTCCTACCCAGTGTTAGCTATCTAGAAGCATGAATTTGAATCCCCATAATAACAGATGGTCTTGCCCCTCATGCCACAGGGAGGAGATCAACAATTAATCCAAACCCAAGGCATCGATGTCCAACATGCTAGAGGTAAATCTAGAGCAGTGATTCTCAACCAGATTGATGCAGCACTCTGGCATGCTGTGAGATCCTTTTAAGGGTGGCATGTACCCTTAGCACAGTTAGGTGTGCAGACGCCCACACACGATTCACAAAGCATGCCCAGGAATGCTATACATCCACAGTGTTAAACACAATTCTGACCTGTTGAGGTCTTTGCAACAGAAGCTCTGGTCTGTTATTTTTCCACAGTTAAAAAATGAGTGAAAGCTAAAAGCTGACATTTTTGTGAGGGGGGCCTTCAATCTAATGAGAGGTGCCTTGAATCCAAAAAGATTGAGAAGCACTGGTAATATAATGTACCTATATCCAACTAACTTGGACCAACTGATTTGGGATTGTGGCAAATCAGTTGGTCCTGATTTGGGGACCATGGCTAAAACATGCAAGTGCAGTCCTCATACTTTTCATTTATTATGCATGTAGAAACAACTTCCAGACAGGGACAGTTTAATATCTCTCCAAATGCCTCAGTAAGTGTGTGGCTCAGCAAATGAGGCTGAGTCAACAAATAGGGTCTGGATTCAACTGGCTGCTGCACTAAGTGTTAACCTGGTTCATCAGTGAATCCAGGTATGCCTGGATGCATGGGATATGAAGATACACTGTTTGGCACTTTACAGGAAGAAGACAGGGTATCCTCAAAGATTCACAAGCTGTTTCAAACTGGGGGGAAAGACTGAAAAACAGCATTGAAGGTTGGGAAGTAGAACAAGGCTGTAGCTTCCTGAATAAGGGCCCAGAGGTTCTTGAACTTATATGGCAAGCTAGAGGAAACAACAAGGAGCAAGAAAAGGTAAAGGAAGGATGAAAATACAGGAAATTAGCACCACCAATGAGACATTCAAGACTTCATTTGTTTAGACCAATGGTGCTCAAGCTTTTTGGCTCCGTGGGCAGATGAACAGCGCAGGGCTGGTTTGTGGGCCAAGTGGTATACATGCCAAGATTGGGCCCAGGGGCCCAGTGCTGCTCTTGCATGCTTAAATTCAGCCGGGGGCCTGGCCTCACCCCTGTGTGCTGGTATCGGGCCTTGGGGCCCAGCCCCAGCCCTGGGCCTGCCTCCACATGCCAGGATTGGGTCCTGGGGCCTAGCCCTGTGCACTGGGATTAGTGCAGGGCCCTGCAGGGGTTTGGATATATGGCAGTAGAGGAACAATGGCAGCGATCCACGCCAACAATCCAGCACCCTTGGTTTGGACTGAAGAGGCAAGAAGACTTGGGGCTTTGTTGCACATTACACTTAGGATGTGTTAATTGCACTTAAAACATGAGCACTTGCACGTTCAAGCAGTAAAATGTGTGCTAAGTGCCCTTGTATTCTAACAAAATTACGACTTCATGGGAGCAGTATCTCCAGATCATATAAATTAGCACATTTTCAGCTATCATTGGACTGCTCCAAGGAGATATGCAAGCAATCTGTGGTCCTTCTGGCATCAACAGGATCCAGTGGCAGGAGCAGCACCCTCTCCTGGGCTCAGCTCCCTGTGCCTCCCTCCACCAGCAGCAGATACCCAGCTTGTCCCAGTGTACTGTAATGCTTCCTAGCTAGGAAATATTGTTTACATCTGCCACCACACTCAAAGGTAATGCATTGCATTAGTAAAGTTTTTCAGATACCCCAGTTAAATTTCTGCTACTCTGAGTCTGCTGCCTGGATGTTCACCTTGTCTTTCTTTATGGAGGTGGCTCCATGCTAATATATCAGCTCATTTGTTTTAGTGATGTACATTAAGATTTCTCAGTAGTGCTAACGTGGCTTTTATTTTTTAAAGACAGTTGAAAGCCGCTGTTTTTTTTCATGAAGATGACAGACTTCCAAGGTTCAGAGGTTTCATGTACCCTGTGTAATGGTTGTACAATGCCTACTAGCATTATTCATTTAAACAATTTTATATTTAGAAATGAAGCTTGAAAAATCTTTCCAGTTAATAATGGTGGTCAGTTCATTTTGCACTTTGCTTAATATTATGCCGCCTTGTATTCCTGTCATATCTTTAATGTAAAAAGTACCTTCATAGTAGTGACTGAATTCCACTGAACATAATCTGGTTGTGCTATTAGTGTAAATTGCAAGCAATACAAAATATAAAATGATAAATTTAATAAATATAATATTATATATTTTTATAAGACTATGAAGCTGGTTAATGGATTATGTGGAGAGGATGTGACATCTCCATCACTGGAAATTGTTAACTGGGCTAAGATGGGTTGCACTAGTTCGGATAGGGATGCTCCTACCTTGAACAGGGCGTTGGGCTAAATCAGGGGTCAGCAACCTATGTCCTGAGGGCTGGGGCTGGCTCACAAAAGTTGGAACTAGTCCACAAAAGTCTGATTGGTTCTATATTTAAGAAATCCCAGGAAGATTCCCCTGCTGCCACTCCAACCATGCCTGCTCTTTGCAGAGAGCTGCTCTCTTGCCCTCACTGCAGCCTCTGATTATTGTCACTGCCAAATTAACCTGTCCAAACTGCTGCTTGCCATGTTTTTCAGTGACACATTTTTCAGTGGAGGCTGCATTAGAGAGATGAGAGAGCAGCCCTCTGCACAGTGCAGGGACAGCTGGGACAGCAGCAGGATATCAATGGCCTGTGGTGGCAGCTGGGGTAGAAGCTGTGGCCCATTGTTAGAAAAGGTTGCTGACCTCTAGACTAGGTGATTTTCTTGCAGTTTGTTCCATCCTTATTTGTATATAATCTGTCAGGCTGTCATTATGACTTTGGTAGATAGAGGCTGCCACAGCATATTATGCATGCTTCTACTATTGTTTGGTGTGCTGTACCGGTTGTTAGAAGTTCTTGGAATTCCTGAATAGATTGTTTGGCTGTGTAGTTCATTCCCTCTATTCTAATTACAGTTATTCATGCAAAATTTTGGACATTAAGATGACTACTCTCCCATGTATACTCCCTTCTGTGTAGTCTATACATGTGCGGCTGTACTGCTGTTAATAAACGGATGTTGCATCAGAAAATAGCATCTTGATATTAATTTATATTAATGTATATTTTATTGCAAGAAACAAACTTTCATATTAGAGATTATTGGACGCTGAAGACCAGCACATATTTCATTAATTTCCTCCCTCTGATCCCTTGATTGCTAGTGCAATTTTCATCTTTCAATAGATCTTTTAATCCCCAAATTAATATGGCAGTATAGAGGTATGCATTTCATCAGTATAGCAAAAAAGTGGGGGGACCCCATTGACCAGTGTTTTGCTACTTTATAGGAACACATGCCAATAATGAGATTTGACTAATGAAAAGATTCAAAATCAGCTTATGGAGCTAACAGCTGTATTCAGTCTATGTGAAAGTCCAAATTAGCAAGAGGCAAACTTTAGAATAAGCTACAATTATTGCTACTTAGAAAGGCATGTCCCTACAAGCAGGAACATGCATTTCCCTGAGGACAAACAGCAGCTGCACAATGAGTGCCGCTGCTACTTGTCTCTGGGAAACATGTGGCATGTTGCCCAAGTGGGGTAGGGGAGGCTGGAGACAACAATTGTGCTTGCCCCGGCAGCCTTACCTGGGGTCCTGGGGGCTCCCAGGAGCTACAGCAGGGAGCCTGGGTGGCAGCCAGAGAGTGGCTCCAGCCAGCCAGGCTCCAGCTTTGAACGTTGTGCACTGCCACCACATGTGCCACCCCCCTTTTTTTAGATGCAGGTTTGTTTAACCACAGGACCTCCTGGGGTCAGTCCCCTCCCTCTCCTTCCCCCTCCCCCCCGCTGCAAATTAGCAGTATGGGGAATATTTGCACATGCAGCGTGTGTGATGTGCGGTGTCACAGATGGGTCTGTTCATTTAGACGTGCCCAGAGAGTTTAAATACTTTCTCAGGAGCACACTTAAGTAGTTAATTCTTAATCAGTACAATATGTTGAAAATATGGTATTAAGCGAACACAACCCACATATTCAGTATGTACCGTGTATCCCAGCACTCATCAATTACACTGAACAAGTTCTTGCACTCTTGTGGCCCTTTGCACATATAAAGTTACGTGTTTTGCCAGAAAAAGATGCTCAATGTAATCAGGGTGGAAATGTTCCTTTTTTAGAATTATAAAAGAATCCTTTCACAACCAGATAAGTGAAGCCACTGACCCTGATGTAAATCACTTGAGTGCAGGTATTTGGGATTCAGCCACACTTCACTAAATAGATGTGAGATATTGGCTCAGCCACTCGGATCTATTCACTTGTGATATTTTCAGACTACATGAATTACAGAACTCAAACAATATTTGATGATTCACTTAGAGCAAGTAAAAACTGTGCTTGGTTTCCTTAATGGATTGTTGTTGCATTATATCTGTCATTTACCTGGAATTCTAAACTGTGGTACTCTTTTGGCTTTGGGGTGGGTCACATTTCTGAATCCAAGAGTAGTAAGTACACATTGTCATTTGCTCTCTTAGAAACTTTAGTATAACTCCTTATGGGCACCCCAGGTGAATAAGAAACCATGCTGAAAATAACAAACTTTTCCATGTAGTAGTGTGATAGTGCTGAAGAAGACTACTTTGCTCTGAGTATTCTGACCTTGAGAAATGTCAACGAGGCAGAAAAATAAGGTTGGGGTGCAGGTATGGATTATATTCAAAAACATAAAATTTGGAATGAAGGGTTTTTTTTCCATTAATATACATTAAAGAGAGAGAGCAAGCCAGAAGATAGAAGCTTCCCCAAATACCACTTGCATATTTTTTTAGATCCACACTGCACCAGAGTCCTGTTTGTTTTAACTTGGAACCAACCAATGAAACTGAAAAGCTTTTGAGAGCCTAAGATAAGCTATATAAACCTCCCACCCCCACACACACACCAAGCAATTCAACCAGAGGAATAACATCAAATTATATACTGTAATTACGCAAGTGACAGTATACTCCAAATGGTTTCAAATCTATCCCATGAGCTACTTGAAACAAACATCACATCCACAAAAGAAAAATAATAATTTTGGTATTATGGAGAAATAATATTAATGACATTTGTTCAGCTCCAAGATAAGAATTTTGGAAAGAAAAATTAAGAACATTGCATGATTACAACAAAATCATGCGGAAAGCATTTCACTCTTGCTTGTTTGTAATAAGGACTGGCAGAATGTATTCATCATGTTTGTTGCCATGCAGCACTAAGGTAAAAGAAGTCTGACATTACCCAATTTAGATGAATTATTTCCTGTGTTATTAGCTCTCAGGGTGATATTTCTCTCTCTTTTAGGTATACTTACATACACAACAATCATTTTTACTGAATTGCAATATATCCTAAGAGCTCTAGTCATAGACAAGGAACCCATCGTACTAGATAATGGTTGCCAACCATACATATATTTATGAAGAGTCAATAAAAATTCAGGCTAAAACATTCTGTCTGTAAATAAATGTAAGCCCTACGTAAAAACAATCAAACTCTGGCTGCTTGATGAAGCTCCCTCTCAGAAAGAAGTTGGACAGCTGGAACTTGATTGAAGCACAAGCAAAGCTGAACAGCATGACCACCTAGTGTTTGAATGGGAGCAGAGTGCCCTGCAGGAAGCATACTCTACTGCTTTATAGACACCTCTGCTCTCCAGTTGGTGCTCCTGCTGATTTCCATCCTGAAATGGTGCACTTTAGATAGGATTCTTGAGGGGTTCAGGCTGACGTGGAAGACTTTGGAGGACAGCATTGTGCAGGGTGCACTTAGGGTTGTAAGGTGTGAGGTGAGTAGGAGACTCCTGTGTTGGGGGCAGCAGGATGTAAAACCACCACCATAATCAAACAAGGTTGCCAACACAATAAATGGGGGGGGGGGGGGTTTACTAACAGTAAAAATATGTCAGTAAAAATGTTGCAGATTTTGTCTGTCAGTTAAAAAAAAATCTTGTTGGGGTGGGGCTTGTGTGAGGGTTTGGGGTGGGAATGTGGGTGGGGAGTTTGTGGGGGTGGTTTGGGTATGTGGGGTTTGCAGGTGCATGGGGGGACTGTGGAGGTGGGGGTCTGCTCAGGAGCAGCAGGAGCCTTGGGTCATATCGGGGGTATGTGGGTATGTGACACAATCTCCCCACACCCACACCCACAATCCCCCCCCATACCCAGGTCCCTACTTACCTGGGACAGCACCTGGATCGATCCACTGCTGCAGCCCTGCCCCACTCCTATTTCCCCTAGCATGTACAGCAGCATGCTGGAGCAGCAGAGCGTGGGGAAGCCATAGAGACAATTTGGCTGTGTGCTAGAGCATCCCTCTGGAGGACCCAGCCTCCAGTTGCTTCAGGGCATGCTCCAAGAGCATGCCTAGCACCACTCTTTTCTGGCATGTTTTTTTTTTATATTGAAATTTCTCGGTATCAAACTTAGAGCCCGTACTGCAACATTTTTTTTGTTCTTAGCGTGCCTCTTGCAGTGTGTCTCAAAGTGCTTGGAAGCACCACAACTGGCTCATGCGCTCTCATCTGGATGCACCCCAGGTGTCCTTGATCCTAGCCACACTCCTGCTCACCAGCCCTCTAGTGGCAAATCACAGCTGTGCAGACAAGAAATGGTATTAACACTTAATGTACACTGCTCACAACACATTCCATTTCAACACTGCTTACCATTCCACAGATTTAGTATGATCTAAGTGTAATGTATAACTTTACCCTCAGTGAAAAATGATAAGTACAGCAGGGATGGATTATGAAAGGCCCTGAAAATGAAGACTTATGTTAAGTGCAGTAGAGAAAAGGAAATCAGTGGAACACATATTAATCTTCTCTTCTCTTCTAGGCAAAGAAAGCTTGCATTTAACAAAAGTCTTTGCACTTAAACATTACATGAAAACCTGCTATGAGCTTCAGCAATAATAGTCTGCACTGCCCTCTGGAGTCTAGAAAGCATTTGACCAAATGAAAGGTGGCCTTTCATTTCTGCAGGCCACACCACACACCATTGTCTTAGATGTCAACATCTACTTAGCATGGTATAGACCAGAATGTCATCAACTTCAGAAGAATAGTGATTACTCCAGTGGCTTGAGGCAGAACAGCAGTGGATTGGACACACACAGAAACATCTCACCCCTGAATGCAGTAAAGCTAAGCTCTATGTTGCTTTTTCTATAATCCACCAAACAGGAGTATGGGTAGTAGAGGTAGAATTTTCAAAAGTGTTTAAGTAACTTAGGGCCTTAAATCCCATTGATTTTCATGGGGTTAGGCTTTTAAATCACTGAAGCACTTTTACCTGAGCAGTGAAGTTAGAAAGACTTTGTGGTCACAAACTACATTAAAGTAAACTGAAGTCATGGATGTATTAGCAACTGCAAATCTTCCCCAGGATCCTCCCTAGGCTCTTGGGTGAGTAGTTTAAGTCCCTAAACCTCCATTGGGCTCCTCACACAAATCCTATTTCCTTAGACATTGTTCAAGACACTGGGGAGTGAAATGTTGGAACTGAAATCTTCTGTGGGAATCTGACAATTTTTTACACAACCAAACAAGAGGGTGCATTTTTCCTTCATTACCTTTTCATATCTGAATGGTCAAAACACTTTTTAAAAATGTTGTTTAATAATAGTAGGAAGACAAAAGACAAAGAGGATCAAGAAGAACGGAAGAGCACCACACAACAAATGTCAACATAAACAAAGAATGTCCTATATACTGCACTATCAAATTTTCACTCTGCAATGCATAGGTTACTGTATCTATCACTATTATTATACCCTTTCATAAGAGGCTGTTTTGGATACTAATATCATCCATTCTTTTGGGCTGTCTGACTTTCAGTGGATCAGCATTGATTTTTTTCATAGAATCATAGAATCAGTAAGTCGGAAGGGACCTAGAGGGATCATTAAGTCCGACCCCCTGCCATGGGCAGGAAGGAGCACTGGGGGGTGGCAGGGGTCAAAAGACCCCAGCCAGGTGCCTATCCAGTCTTCTCTTGAAGATTTCCAGGGAAGGTGAGAGCACCACCTCTCTGGGAAGCCTATTCCAGG
>NW_017728906.1:46432711-46442949 GCF_001723895.1 Crocodylus porosus | reverse complement strand
AGAAGTGAGGCTGACTGGCCTGTAGTTGCCAGGCTCTTCCTTCCTCCCCTTCTTGAAAATAGGGACCACATTGGCCCTTTTCCAGTAAAAAAGGGGTGGGCAGTCTTATGGCACCCAGGATTCCTAGGCAGTCTCCCATCCAGGTACTAGCCAGGCCTAGGACTGCTTAGCTTCCAAGATTGAACAGAATTGGGTACAGTCAGTCCATAGGCAAAAGTAAAGTCACCTTCAATGCGGCAACCTAAGGATGTCAGCAAGTGGCTCCACTGTAGTCCTCTACTTCAAGTGGGACTTCAAGGGACTTCAAATCATGATGTTTAAGTCATGACATTTAAATTCAACGTGACTGATATACTCTGGTAAAGATTTCTTTTCTTTTTGTATACAAGCATGTCTCTCTGAAACATATATTTGCACTTCCACTGAGTAAAAATATCATCAAACTATTACAGTACAAAATTCCTCTAGCTAAAATTAAATACAATTTCTATACAGTGAGCACATCTATATGTTCATTAATGCACCATAATTACAGCGCTTTAAGTTTAGAATCTGTAATAACAGGTACTAACTTAATGCACCATGATTGGCACTCCTGCACAGCAGTGTCAGCACACAGGTTTTTTGTGACACTGAAGTGCAGTAGACTAATCTGACTGTGCATTAGCACATTAGCATGGCTTTTGCCATGACGTGCTAATGCACAATAAAATTAGTTGACTGTGCATTTAGTGTCCCATGTAGATGTGCCCGGTGTATAAAATAATCTATACTCTTTAATTTCATTTTAGGTTTTCTTAGGGTTTTAATGAGTGCACCCATATGTTGAACAAATTATATCTTGGTTTTTTTCCTTACTAGGTTAGTTTCCTATTAATCTGTTGGTATTAGGTCTTTTTTTTTGTTTTTGCAACAGATAATTAGAGAATCTGCCTCTTTTTTATTTATCTTTTAAAGATGTTTATCTGATTCATCATGACTACAAATTTGTGGAAATATATCAGGGTCAAAACAATTTCATGTGGTCCATAGGGAATTTCTGTGGAGAAGAGAGTGCAAATGAGAGGACATGACTACAGAGAATAACCTAATATCATGCAGAGATCCTGGAACTAGGTAGCTGAATGAACTAGGCTAGGGCCTGGAATATAGAATAGTATAGCTGCATTAGAGTGGTGTTCCGCTCATGTCAATATACCCTGCAGACCTTTGAACAGCTAACAGTGGAAACCCAGGTTTAAAGTCTCACACTGCCTGGCTTGGAGAAGTGTTTTATAAACCCATCTGTTAGCCCTCGCCACCAACTTATTGCCTATTTCTAGAATGAGTGGGCCTGGGTTTTATGCTCAAAAACTGTTGAAAGGTCTGAACAGTATTCCTGTGCAGAATGAAAAATCTCAGTGCCTAAATGTTTTTTGTGAAACATAATTTTATTTTCTGCTTAGTTTTAGTAAAGAACACAGCAAAAAATACAATAAAAAATACTTGTCACTCACTCAGAAGCTAAAATATTGCCTCTCTGAAGAAATTTTCCCTGGCTTATACAGAAAAACTCAGGTCCTAGGAAAAAAACTGTTGAGTACTTGTGCTAATTAACATAAGTTTTACTGCTTCCTATCTCTGTTGAGTGCCAGAAATACAATACATTTCAGCCACCTTCTCTTCTCTGGGTCGCCTTGATGGCATTGCGAGTAATCTGATTCAACTAGAAATTACATTCCATGATAAGCACCAGACTTACTAAGTGAACTATTGAAGAATTACATCCCATTGATTTTTCTAGACTGTTGTACTTATGCAATAGAATTTGGATCTTCTGTGTGGGTCCCCAGCTGCTGGTGGCCAAGAGCATTCTACTGTTGAATATTTCTACAACACCAAATAAAAAAGCCAATTACATTCTGTTCTGGCAGCATCTTAGTATGGTACTTTTCCATCTATAACAATGCCTAACTACTATTTTCCTGACAAATTATTTTTGTTTTGTCATAGGGTGATCCCAAAGGTTCTGTAGATTCTTTATTAGCAACCAAGTCTGAGCACTGCAAATACTTTCTGATTCCCATCTGCTCCCTTTGTCCATGCCTGCACCTGCCTACTTTGGCTCAGTCATTTTTCCTCTGAACTCTAAATAAATGCCTTCAAGCTTAACTATTTACTGCTATTTTAGCATCATATCTTAGGGGATTTTTACTTGTACCTATCACAAAGGTCTCTTCTCTTCATGAAACGTCAGATATCTTTTCAACTAGTACTGTGACTTGGGGTGGATGAGTGGAGTACTAGCCCTGGTTACCAATTTCGAGAGACACCAGAATGACAGCTTTCCTGGTGTTGGCTACAAAGCACCAACTCACAGGATCATCATAAAATTCTAGCTTATTGGACAGATGCCAAAGTCAGATCATAAACCTTGGTGCTGATCCCCTCAAACACATACACATTCATGCACACACACACACACTCACAGTAGCTAGCTCTGAACACTAAGCACCGGTGTCAAGATATACCTATCCCCAAGTGCTGGAGTCCACCAACGATGGCCAGTTGAGACTTCTTTCAGTGTGATGCTGCTGCAAAAGGGGGTTGCCGGCTGGTCCTTCTGGCTGGACAGACAGGGTGCTGGTCAGGGCAAAGAGGGTACCATTGGGAGCCATTCTTCGCTGCCTTTTATCCCTCTCTGGCAGACTCTGGTAACTCCCCAATTCTTGGGCTTACCTAATCCAGGGGTTGTTGATCTTGAGGGACGTCCCTCTTGGTAGCTGCTGGATGGCAGCTGTCAGCTTCAGGGGTCACATTTGCATGTACGTGCAGTCTCAGGAGTCCCTTGATGAATTTTGATTGATTCACTGCTGTGATGAATAGAGCTCTGGAAGTGGTTGATCAGGGGGTACTTCAGCCCCAAGGGTCTGTTTCCAGCATTGATTAGTTCAAATGGGGGCTTCCATACCTTTAACAATGAAGTTTACGGGAATTCCTGGCTCTTTATTGATTCTTTCTTCTCCTTGGTCTCTGATTTTGTAGGTGTTAATTGCCACTCATTATCATACTTATCCAGATTAGCTACTAGTTACACAATCAACCATGATTCATTCAGGGACCTGCTCCATACAGAGATTCCTGGTCTTGCTAACTTTGTTACATGGTACAACTTACTTTTAAACTTAAAGTACATTTGTAAAAGCATCTACAAGCTCTATTTTCACTACAAATACACCTTATATAAAAATAATAATAAAGAAAAAAGAGAGAGGAAGGTAGAAAAGAGAAAGATCCCCAAAAGGGAACAAATACTAAAAGAGGGGCTTTTGCCATATGGAGGAGCTTCACATTGGGGGGGGGGGCAAACAAAAGGGTTTCTTGCTACACTGGGAGTCTGTGATGGTACACCTGCAGCTGGGTACAGGGACTGCACACCACTGTAGCAACAATTGGAGTCAGGCAGATGGGTCTGTATCTAGCAGGAGCTGGACATTTGAGTCCTTGGAACAGGTAACATTGATCTACAGCCATTGGCCCAACCTTCCCCTGGCAGGGTTTAGCTCAGGTCTTGCTCTTCCCCACCCTTTCCCTACCCCAAGAGTTTTGCCCAGAATGATGCACCTCCCCCAACTCCTTGCAGAGTTTTACTCAGGATGCAAAAGCATTGGGTTACACCTCTGTTTTTAGTGGTATTTCATTTAAATCATGAAAAATTTGGATTTGGGTGTTACTTTTTTTAACAAAAAATTGGGGATTTTTTTAAATCAGAGAAAACCAGGATTCCTGAAGATGTGGTAGGATAGTTTTCTAAAAGATGTGCTTTGAACCAGCTTTTGAGAAAAGCTCTCTATGTGTGCATGGAGAAGCTCTGAATATCCTACTTGGTCTAATAAAAGATATCACCTGTACCATGAGTCTTGATTGATTTTTCCTCTAGACCAATATGGCTACAACCTGGATACCTGACTTATTTATCCTCTTTCTTTGACAGCTTTAATGAGAATGGGTTTGTTTGCCTTGTCCTCAACATGTTCACAGTATTTGTATTTAGACTGTGATTTCATTCTTCAGGCTTTTGCTGGAGTACGTGGGGGTCAAGGAAAAATTTCACCCTCAGGCATAATTTGGCCTGTGGTTTTAAGAGGGTTCTTTTGTTTTCTTACCTTTTCTCAAAATATTAGAGATGAGGCCTGGTAGGAGAAGAGGTTACTGAGTGGGGCTGGCAGAGAATTGTGGGATAATACAGAGAATCCTCTTGGGTGCCAGATGGTGCATCCTGCTTATATACTGAAGGTCATGCTGATTGCCAAATCTGGGTTGAGAAGGAATTTTTCAGAGTTCATATTGTCAGGGAGCTTGCAGGGTAGGGAGGTTGGGGAGGAGATTCACTTTTGTCTACATGGTCTCCCTCTGACCTACAGGCTGCTCTTATTTTCACAGCAAGCCTCTTCTTAGAGCCTTGTTACATGGTAATTTCGGGTGGCTCTTGGAGCACTTAATCTTTGGATTGTCTGTACATTAACACATTTAAGCACGTGTTAGGCAGCTCAAAGTTATGCCTCTCCAGGGCAGGATTATCTCTGATCCGTGTTACCCAGCTCGTGTTACACTAAGGTATAGCTAAGTAAACATGCCACCTGCTAACCCTGCCCCTAGATGACTACCCATCCCTAATTGGGTGGAACAGTACCAGGTCCTGGTCCTGGGCTGCATGACTGTGGGACCGCTCTTGTTTTGGATTAACAGTATTGTGCAAGGATCTGGGTTTCCCTTTGCAGGCTGACAGCATTCCACCCTGCAAGGGACTGCTTGGGGATGCCAGGAGTGGGATGTAGGGGACACCATGTGCACATGCATGCTCACACACATGCACATGGCCAAGAATACAGCCAGGCAGAATGGAGGAAGCTGACTGCAGATAAATCTGGGGGAGAATGGGTAGATCAAGGCCCCCACAGTGAGGGAGGGAGTGGGGCAGGGGCTAGGGCTGAGGCCAGCCAGGGCAGTGCCTGGGGCCTGGGGCTGGGGTAGAGACCAGGACAGAGCCATGGTCATTGGGGCAGGGGGGGGGGCAGCTTCCTGGCCCTGCATGCACTCCCAGGGGAGGTCATGGGGGGAGGATGGATTTGGGCTGCCCACAGCAGGCTGTCCTGCCCCCAGGAGTCCCATGCTGGCACCCCTGCCCACCTGGCAGCAGCAGGGGTGGGTGTGGCATGGAGTTGTGCCCCCTGCTGCTGCTGGGTGGGCAGGGGGAACGTGGCCAATGTGGGGCTCCTGGAGGAAAGGCAGCAGGACAGGGAGGCCTAAGCCTGCAGCAGGCATCCTGCATTCACCTCTGCTCCATTCCACTCTGCTCTGGCCATGCTGCCAGCAGGGGAGGAGGGGTGGGAGGGAGAGATGGGCATGTGTCCCACCTTTCCATTTTGAAAAGGTGGTCACAATACCTCACCCACTGGCCAGAGGTCCACTACCTCCCCTCATCTTCCCCAGAATCCCAAATCCCCACTCACTGACCCCACTCCCTGACTGCCTGCATCATCCATCTTGGGGGCGCAGGCAAGGAAGGGCTAACTTGCCTGGCCATTAATGCTTTCTGGGCAGGCTCAGATGGGAGAACAGTACCCTGCCAGGGGCAGGGGCAGGGGCAGGGGCAGGGGCAAGGCAGGCAGGTTAACCCCTTTTCCCTACCCCTCTCCGCTCAGACAGACAACACAAGCAGCCATAAGTAAGCAGTGGGGAGCCCCATGGGTGGGAAGTGAGGGGCAGAAAGTAACCTCCAGGGGCAGGGGGGAAGCCCAGAGGGTGGCGATGAGCCTAGGAAGCCCTCAGGGCAGAGGCAGGGGGGAAACCTGGGTTGGGAGTGGGGAGGATTCTTACCATTCAGTCCTTCAGGCCCCTGCTGGCCTGAACATGGAAGTGGTCCAAACTTGAGCTAGCACTAACACTGATCAATGTTTGTGTGGCTCAGTGTAATGTTTAAAAAGACCCTTAGTTCCCCAACTCATTTCCTCTATAAGTGGAGGTGAGTTAAATCTGGTACCTTTTGCACTGAGTCCTAACCCAGATAAAAGGCCAGCTCGCTCTCACATATATGCTAATATGAAGTCCAACCCATGACACAGGGAAACCACAGAACCCAAACTTAACTTCTATATGCATGTTTATAGTCTTACAAGATCCAGCTTTTTTATCTTATCTGTCTGTTTTTCCATTTGAGCTACAGCCTTATAGATGAGCTTGAGTTAGTCGCTCAGAGCAAATGGTCTCTTGGATCTCTTGAAGTCCTAGCCGAAAAAGGCATCCTTCTCTCCCACATAATCATGATTCCTTCTCTCCCACATAATCATGATTACAGCATTTTCAAAGAACCAGTGTGGCACCTAGTGCTTTCTTCATATCATGCAATATATGCACATGTGATGATCAATCAGACTATAGGGCCACCTATTGATTATTGATTAAATAAATTGTATTTCTGCGTGGGAAATAGATCCAGTGTGGCTGTTATTCATTAACTCTCTCACCTTTAGAAATGCATTGTTTATTAATGAGGTTGCAAGTAACTGCTTCCTATGAATCAATGAAGGTTCAACGGGAAATAATCATTCAGCTGGAAGGTTATTAAAAAATTCAGAAGGCTTTTTACAGAGTCAGATGAAAATGTTACCATATCAGCTGCTGGTTCTATTTTTTATTGTCACTTGGGAACAGTTCAATCAAAGGCCATGTCCCAATGAACAGAGCAATGTTTCCATAGGATTAGTGGTAAATAGCCGTACAGCCCTAAAAGTTCATAGCTGGATGTGACATTTGTTTTAGATATTGAAGATCTTTTGAGGAGAAATCCCATAGCATAATTTAATCATTTTTCTCACAACCTTTGTTTTTTTCCTGACATTTTTCACAATATTCTCATTTTAATTAACTATTTGGACTCTGAAAGGAGAACCACTTTTCAATTCCACTTCAGATCACTGCTGATTGAAAGATATAATTCATCTAGCCAAGAGAGGAAAGAGCTGTCACTGAACCTTGGAGGCACATGCTGTAAACAGAACAAGAATCTGAGAAGGCTAGACTGGATTGGGAAATTTTGAAGTCATAGAGTTTGATTTGAATTAATTTTTCTGAACTCGGTGTCCTTTTCTTTTATTCTCTGCCTAATTAGATATCTTAGGAATTAATTAGTTAGCCACTGTAACTGGCCAGCTAATGTATAGTAATTCAAAGGAGGAATATCTGCTTTTAAAAATTCTTTTTGTAAAGGTCACCATCAAAGAAAGGTGGGAAGGGAAAGGAAGCGAGGAGATGTGGAATGACATGGCAAGGGCACTGATGCTTAGGCTATGAGATAACTAAACAGTCAATGGTTTTGTGCAGATTTGAAGTTACCCTTGGGAATTCATCTACTGAAACTGAAACCATCTGTTCTCTCTAACAAGGATGTGTTCAAGAATCAAGGAGCTTGAGTCAGAGTAAGTGACATGCATATTAAAAAGGAATGTCATACTTGAACACTAACACAATTGAAAACAGCCTTACTCAAGGGAAATGTCTCACACAGACATATATGCACACACAACCACACTCAAATAAAGTATTTGTATAATGAGGACACCTTGCATATACCAATATTAATTTATTTCTTGAAATCAGACTTATTTACAGTATGACAGAAATTAAAGGCAACTAACCAGGTAAAACTTTCAGAAGGTCCATTACTTTCAGAAGTCTCATTACAAGTCAATGGTTCTAATTTTAAAGTTGTTTAGTTGCCTAAAGCCACAGATAGGCTTCTGTGATATTTTCAGAAGTGTCCAGGTGGTTAACTTTCACCCATGATGTGTTCAGGTGCTTTTGGAAAACTGGTCAGGTGCTTTTCTGCAGCCTTAGTCCCCTTAGTATCTTTAAAATCTGACCTTACATGCCTTTTGACAATAGTAATTAACTATATAAGTAACTTAACCCTTGCAACACTGAATGGAGAACACTAAATTTCTTTTAAAAATCTGGGGCTTCTTATACGATGTTCAATGAGAATGTGGGTGGAGTTATATGTTACACTTAGACCTCTTAGGTACCACATGTTAAAGCAAATTAACTTATTCTAAGTGCCCTTTGAACATCTCAAAGTTGCACCATTTCAGGCAAGAGTTAACTCTAGGTCATGCTACCTAGCTCATGTTAGGGTTAAATTCAGTCTGCTCCAGGGAGATAAAACTAGCAGATCTCTAGCATCCCAGGATGCATTGCTCCCAGTCCTTCTCCACACAACCCAGATCAGGGATAGAGCCCAGGTGCCCTGGCTCTTAGCCACACCTCTGCTTACCAGCTCTTTAGTAGCAAGTCAGAGATGTGTAGGAAATAAATGGTATTAACCCTTAACATGCAACTGCTCATAACACATTCTAATTTTAAACTACTTAACATTGCAGTTTTAGTATGGTCTAAGTGTAGCATTTAACTTCACCCTGGCCACACCTACACAAGATGCTTACTGTGCAGTAGCTCATTACTACCGAGCAGTAGTGTTGCCAGGCATGAACCATGACATGACACTATGGTACAGTAGTAATGACCTACTGCTCAGTAAGCATCACTAGGTAACCATGCCAGAACACTACTGCGCAGTAACACCAGTCACTGCACAGTCATTTAGTACTTGGTTGTGCAAGTACTAAATGACTACATAGTAACAACTGTGCAGTAGGCGTTTCATGTAGACTGCTCCCTGGCTGTGTCTACACATTCATTGATGCGCTTTTGCCAATGCACATAAATTTACTACCTCCATTGTAAGGTACTAAAAAAGGTGCATTAGCCTATTTTAATGTACATTAGTGAAAGCATGCTTTTTGGTGATGTTTAAAATAGGCTAATGCACATTAAAGTGCATGTGTAGATATGCCTGTCCCTGAGTGCTTAAGCTAGCTCTGAAAAGGGGACTAAAGCTCCTCAGTCACTTAGTATATGGCTCTATGATTCCAGATTACTCTCTGCTGAGTCACATCCTTCTCAGCAGAGCTGTCTGGTCTGCTTCCAGTGCCACACTAATGCAGCTATATTGTTTCCAGTTCAGTAACAAGTACATGCAGTGGCAGCTCACTTAACGTCTCAGCCTGCCAATCAGCCTGCCATTTTCGCTGTGTTCACAAGCTTTTAAGGAGCTATTGAAAATTTGACACTTGTCTTTAATTATCTCTATATATGTAGACTTGTGCCATGGGGATATTATTTGTGTGTGCCAGACCAGCAACATTCAGTAACCATGACTTTCTAAGTATAACAGGATGCTGGGATGCTGCACTTAAGAGCAATGCATTAGTGAATATAAATTAGAATAGAAAACCCCACAAATGCAATGTGTTGGTGTACAAGGCACACTATAAAACTTCCCATCTTTCCTGATTGTTTTTCTGACACATGGATTGATTAGCAGTGGCTGGAATGATTAGGGAGGGGTTTAAAACTGGCAGGTGAGTGGGTGAGAGTTAGTTATATTAAGGTGGGTTTTTTGACATTGCTCTCAATAATGCCACTTTTAGCTTATTGCTTTGCCAAACTTTTAACAAAATGTTCCATGCCAAGTGCCTGCCCCAGGCTGAATTTTGTTTTGGGAAATTTTAGCCAAAATGCATTAAGTGTTTCCAAAATATGGCTAGGGAAAAACATGCTACATTACCCATATTAAAGAGTTCTGGTGGGCTTTTCCTTAGCAAACTATATAGCCCCCCTACTTTGGAATGGAGACTTGGGATTCAGAAAGGGTGGCTTTTGTTTTAGAGATGAGCTTCCTGCCTTTTTCTGGAAAATCTACCCAAATGTGGCCAAGTTCTATAAGTCCTGGTAAAATCACAGTCTGCAAAGGCTCAGTAAGAGCTTGCTAGAATGTAACAGCTAGAAACTCTTTCAAGAGTAGCAAATGAATGAATACAATTACAAGCACCAGTTTGGGGGGTGCAGAGTTTAGCAGGATTTTGCCTAAAATTACAGCTCTGGGTTGTGAGCAAGGCTAGAGCCATGTTACCAGATTTGCCCGCTACTTTGGGGTGTGCTCATTTATTAGGGCTAGGGTCTTGGTAATTCTATCCATGTGCTGCTTGTGTTACTTGTGTTTCTATTGTGGAGCTGTATCTCTCCCTTCTGCAAGCCCTCACCCCCAGTGGAGCTATCTTGCAGGACTCAGTTCAGTGGGGCTGGGTTCCTCCAGTCCCCAAATCAGTCATACACACAAACACACACAGATTACCATGACA
>NW_017728906.1:46413672-46432611 GCF_001723895.1 Crocodylus porosus | reverse complement strand
TCTGCTTCAGGTTTTCTGTTCTCCATCTCTCATGTAAATGAATGGTCATCTGTTCCCATCTCAGATGCAAATGAGACCTAGGGCACTTGTTGCACTTTTGTCACCCTTATCTGGAGGGTTTTAGATGTGTCTCTCACTGCATCTTAATTAGTTTCTGTTTAGGTGGGGGGCGGGCAATTCTTTGTGAGTCAGACAGTCTGTGTCCTGTGTCAGGGTTCCCCAAGAACATGGAGCGGACAGGTAACAGCCAACCACAAAGATATGTTCGTGATCTCAGGATATATTTACACAGCACAATGCTCATGCACCAGAATCAGAGTAGCTACACTACCATGGCTCTCCACCTTTGTTAATATACCCTGCTTCTTAGCCTGGAGGAAAAGCCACTCTAATATAGTTGCACTGCTTCTGATATTTTAGATAGCTCATTGATAGCTAGCTCAGGTGTTTCTAGGTACATTGTACTGGGCCACATACTCAGTGACCCTCCCCCTACTAAACCCAGCAAGCCTAGAGGTGGAGGCTGTTTACTGCAAAAGCAGAGTAGAGAAAAGATGGACATGCAGGGGAGTAGTTTCGGACAACAATGTGAAGGAGTCAGAGCAGGAAACTGGGACTGGGAACTGGAATAGATGGGACTTGTGGGACACAGGGCTTGGAAACTGAGGGAGAAGACTGGGATGGGTTGGACAAGAGAAGTGGTACTGACAGCCTGGAAAGGAAAAGGGGAGCAAGGGACGATTCGGAGCCAGGAGGAAGGTTACAGTGGTGAGTCTGTGGGAGAGATGGGGTTGGCAAGGCAAGAGCAGAACTGGCTATCAATGAGGGAGGAGGCAAAGGTGTGAAAAAGGTGGGAGCTTATCTGGGGTGTGTAAATGCCATGATGGTGATGTCACCTGTGACACTAAAAATAGTTGAAAAATACTGGATCTATTAGTACGCAAGAAGAATGTAACACCATAAGCAATGACATTCAAAGCTCACCCCTGAGAGCATTGGAATCCCACAGAAGATTGTATTAAATTCCAGGAGCTCTTTGAAAGACCAGTTTAAGTGACCTCTATACAACTGATAATCAGTAGCCAAGCTTTAGGGTTTCAGAAAAGTGGAATTTTTCCCTAAGTTTTTAAATCATATTTAGTTTTATATCCAAAGATGGATTATACACATTTTAAAAATATATTGATCTAGTGCTCCAAACACCTAGGAACACTAATGTAATCACAGGTATATTTTCCTTTTGTATTATGGGATAACATTTCAGCAGGTGAAACAATTGGTTACTAGGAAATTATTAAATCATTAATCTTGTAAATCAAATTTGGTTTTGGCCCACTTATGTCACTCCTTAGTTTTTATGCCAAGTTTCACTCTGACTGTATGTTACTAATCCATTTATTAACTCCTTCAAAACTGGGGATGGTACTTGGAAGAGTAATGTACACTTTATCTATTGTCTCAATAATGTATATACCATTATCATATGGTGCCATAGCTCTCTGGCAGTAGATGAGCAGCACACCATGACCTACTTGGCAACAACAACAAGGAAAACTATGAGACTTTATAGGTTAGTTTTGTTCTTTGAGACCCTATAGGACAGAAGCTGGAACAACATAAGCCATGTCATGAGTGCTGATTGACTATTGACTTTGATATAGCAAGAAGCACTGATCTACGTCATAGAAACACCTATCTGGGTAAATAATTATCTGTTACAAAGAAAGTAGAAAGTGAGCTGGGATTTCCAATCTATTTTCAGTCAGAGCCAAAAAATGAATATCTAAGATGGTGCTGTGAGTAGAGAGGACAAAGTCCATGCTGCCATTGATGGAATGGTCCCCAAGACTTATTATGGTTATATGATACTCTGTCATTTCTTGCTGAGCCAAACTACCTACTCCTAGCCTGATCACCTGTCTTGTTTTTCAAGGGAGATCCATTGCTTATGTTCTGGTCTGAACTCTTTTAATTAATTTCCATAGTAATGAGATCAGACTCACAGATTCTGGTTTCATAACATTTTAAACAGGATTTTAAGGCCCACTGAAGTTGGTTGGACTTAAGGACATATTAAGCCAGATGCATCTTTGAGGTGTTTTTTTAAAGCAACAATTCTGTAGAGCCTCTCCCTGTTTTATGAATCCTTGTTGTGGTTACATTAATATGATCAGGCCTATTTGTAATGCTAGTGGATGTGGGCCTAGGCACACCACGTAATAGGAAACTGGTGTGTTGTAGGGCTAAGAATGACAACACCAGTCAGTCCTAGCTCCCGCAGCACCCCAGAGTATGGTCCTTTGTGATGCAGTGTCTTCAACTCGCTGTGGCGAGGGAAGAGGGGAAGGTGGGGGCAGGCTGAGATGGACAAATAGCTGTTTGTTGGACCCAGCCTATGCAGCCCACCACAGTGCACCGAAGTTTTCAATGTTCTGGCTCTTAGGATGTGTTTTATTTAGATTGTAGTGAGCATTATTGTGTAACTGCTCAGAAAACTTTCTGACTCATAGTAATGCTTACTATGATCTAAATAGAACATGCCCTAAGTGTAACATGTGACAATGCACTCAGTCTTGCTTCTAACGGCAGCTTTGAAATTGACAGGACTCAGTCAGTTCCTTGGCAGCTACTAGCACAGCACTGATGGCAGTTGAGATTCACAGATGGGCTAAAACATTTCATCACACACGATGGATGCTGGGCAATGTTCTGATTGCCCAAAGAGCCCACTATATGCAGCACAGACTAGATAAGAAAGATATTCTCCTGCTGGTGAATTTTTCTACTTCCAAATATGAAACTGATTATGTTCAGTCTATGAATTTCCTTTTGCTTTAGAAATAAATACAAAATGTAATTTTAAAATGTTGCTCTTAAGGAAGGCTTGGGACATTATTTAGGCCTTTTGTTTAGCTGCCAGGCATAGCATTGCTCTTAACCAAATGCTGAGTGTTGTCCAGAGCATACAGGAGATCTAACAGTGCACTGCAGAAGTTGGGGAGAAAGAGACTTCTTGACAATGCTTTCAGGGGAGCCGTCTTGTTCCTGGTTATACTGATTATGTGAGGTTCTTTCAGGCATTTTTCATGTATGTTTCATAATGGATTATCTATTTCTATTTAGTGATGAGGGAGGCCCAAGCTGAAAAGCAAACCATGTGGTTCATGTTCTTTTATTTTCTCCCCAAATTAATCCTCTCCACTCTCTTTTTTTTTCATTTTGATTAGCTGTTTATTTTTCTTTAACACTTCAGCCTCCAAATCAAGCACTTCCCTTACCAAGTAAATCCAAACCCTGTCCCATATCTGAAATCCTTGCTCAAATCCAGAGTAAACACATCAAGGCCTAACTGTTCAAGATGTTGAGTACCCTCTCACTATAATATGCTTTTATGGGCGGTACTTCCACAAAGAGAAAATAGTTTCTCTAGTGTCTCTGGTTGCCTTTTTGTTGAATGTGGCTTACTTCTTTGATTGTCCATATTCTTGAAAATACATGAACCTTGGTGAATAAGAAAATGGGACACATTATGGGCTCTTGTACACATGACACCATTACCATCTACAGGTGATGAAAATGTCACTTTATGTGGCTTAATATTATCACGCTGTACATGTTTAGGAGTTTTGGTGGTTTTAAATGAGTTTGCAACAATGCGTTGCAGCTATTAGTCAACTCACCCATCAGCTGCAGGAGAGGTGGGCAGCGTCTGGAGAAAAAAAGAATCAGGCCCCTTGTTGCTTCTGCCTTTAGCAGACACCTGCTGAAAGTACAAGTGGTGAGGGGCCTAATCTTTTTTTTTTTTTGGTGGAGCCTGCCTGCGGCCAGAGGGCAAGCTGTTGGTGGGCTGAGCGGCCCCTGAGCTGAGGGAGGCTTTGGTCATTCCCCCCATGGCTACCCAGGTGGGATGCTAGTGGGCTGGGTGTTGCCCCAGCTTGGGGTCGGGGAAGAGTTGGATTGGGCCAGGTATTGCTTCAGAGCTAGGGCAGCTCCTGGCTTACTTGCGGCCCACCTGTGTAGACCAAGAGGGAACTGCCGTAGTGCAGAGATGGACTGGGGACCCCCAAAACTCAGGGGCTCCTTGGCACACCAGCAGCTCACCTCCTGGCCATTGAAAGGCTTTGCCAAAAAAAAAAATTAAAAGGACTGGCCCCTCAACCTCCGTAACAGTGATAGAAACCCCTAAATTGAAATGGTGGGTTTCAATTAAAAGCTCACCATTTCAATTGAAGTGACACAGAATGCAACCCTAAGGAGTAAACCCCCCTCACATGTACAAGTGTCCAATGTGCATTTGCCTACAAGATAACTACTGACCTTTTCCATAGTATTTGTTTGAGAAAGAGAATGGAGTGCACAAAAAGGAAGTAAAAAACCAGTGTAAAAAGCAAGGAGGAAACCCCCACCTCAGGCTAGTTCTGAGCCCTAGGTTCATTCCCCTACCCAGCAGCAGAAATACCCTACCCAACCCCAACCCCCTTATGAGCACAGAGCAGGGACACCCCTGCCATGCCAGAGCTGAGCCTGGAGTCTCCTAGGCATCAGCAAGCATGGGGGAGGGGGAGAGGAATCCCCCCGCCACTTCCCTGCACAAGCACAGGGAGCCGGAGACAACCTGCCCAGACACAGCAGCAGCCTGGGTCTCCTGGGCAGCAGCAACCTTGGGTGGCAGGGAGGATTCCCCCCAGGCTTGCTGCTGCCTGGGAGATCTGGGCAGGGTGGTCCCAGATCCGTGTGCATTTGAGGGGAGGATTTCCCCTCCCTACACCCAGCTTGCTTCCCAAGAAGACCCCGGGGTTCTTGGGGGATGACTCACTAGTCCAGTCATCAAGTTCTTTCAGTGGTGCTGCTGACCAGTGAGAGCTCCCCCAGCTGGTCAGCAGCACAAGCTGTTATTCCTTTTTCCTTCCTCCTGACAGCCTGACCTATAAATATATGTTCATGCATATTGTATGATGTGTTCATAGTGCAAGAAAAGCTACACTGTGATTGGAATAATGTCTAGAGCCGCCCTCAGTTTCTTTTATGGCCTGCCTTACTTCACCTTTATGTTTCACCTGCCAGAATTTGTGTTCTATTTTCCTCATTTGCGGACACCATCAATTTTTTGAAGGATGCCTTTTTGTCTTTGATAGCCTCCTTAACTCTACCATTAAAACATGCAGGATATACACTTTTGCATTTATTTGTGGTATACACTTCTGAGTCTCTAGTGCAGTAATTTTAAACAGCTTCCAGGCTGCCTGTAGGGCCTTTTGCATTTTTACACCTCCTTTTAATTCCCAACTACCTCATTTTTTTGTAATATCCCTTCCAAAAGTGGCGCAATCCCTCCTGCTAGGATTTTGAACATGATTATATTATGGTCATTATTACAGAGTGGTTCACATATAGATACTTCATGGGTCTACATGGTCTAAAGCAGTGGAGGCTAACCTTTTAACCTGCCCTGCACTGTCCCTGAGTACCACTGACCCAATTGCTCTGCACAATCTGCTGCTCTTCTTTTTGTTCCCTAATATGTGCTCCCTGTCTGATCTCCTGTTTGCCTTCTGCATCCTGCCCTATGTGCCACTGTGCTGCCTGTCCCCTCCTTGATCTATTGTATGCCACACACTGAGGTTGCCTGTACCACCCTTCACATGCATGCCAAAGGTTGGCCACCCCTGCACTAAAGAATGAGGGTTTTCAGAAAGCCACAACATTTTGTATGAGTTATGATCATATTTCCTGATAAAAACAAGAGGGGGCAATAACAGTGTACATTAGCCAGGTTTGAGGGCTAAATCATTTTTCACTTGCATGGGTAGAAACTAGAACAACCTGACATGGGTCCTTTCCAGCCCTACTTTCTCTGAAGGATAATACTTCCCCTTGTTTGCTGTAGAATGGTGTAGCTTTATTGAGTATCTATTAAAAAAAAAAAAAAAAAAAAAATCAAGGATGTAATCTGGTCTCCAGCTGTTTCAATTCAACACAAAGAGTTTGAAACAGCCTGAAAACAAAACGAGGCTAGTCAAAATGTTTTGAGTTTCAAAGAAGCCAGGTAGCGGGAGATGTGGAAGAACTGGGGCTGAGCTCACAGTGGCTCCGCAGCCCCATGTGGCTCAGCCTGGAGCACAGCCCTGGCTCTCCCCGCCTTCTGCGGCTGGGCTGTGGGAAGCCAATCACAGCGCAGGGGAACGGAACAGAGCCCAATCACTCAGGTCCCCTCCACAGCGCTACCATCAGGCTGGGGAAGGCAACTCAGCCCAACTTCCCTCCCTCATCTGGCAGGCAGATTGGGGGTCTGCAGCCCTGGGAGGACTGCACAGCCCCCGCAGCCCCCCCAGGGTTGCAGGCCCCCATTTGCCTGCTGGGTGTGAGAGGCTGTTTTGAGCTGCCCCATTATAGCAAATGTGTGAAACGTTGAAACAGGGTCAAAACAAACAGTGGTTTCAAATCAAAATGAAATTTGAAACAAAACACTGTTCTGTCAAAACCTCAGAACTGAAGTTGAAATGAAAAGGAGCCATTTGGCACAGTCGTAGTGGACAGGATATAGTTAAGCACCTCTGGGGCTTCATGGACTGAGGCAAAGGTAGGGGACACGTTTTCCTTGTGCTGGAAAAAGGAGGCGTTCCTTCTGCTTGCATCTATAGAGGGTGCCACTAAATTCAAAATGCCTTGGATTTAGAAAGGTTGAGAACCATTGGACTACACTAACCACCAGCTGAAGAATTGGCTGAATTTTTCACTTATTACAGAATCAACATGAATATTTTTATTAAGTTTTTTGTAGGTCCTTGTAGCACAGGGGTGACCAAAATACAGCTCACAGGCCAGTTCCAGCCCATCAGGCCATTCTAGCCACTCTTCAGAGCCCCTAAAAAATTTACAAAATAAATATTTATCTCCCCCTGGCTCCTGTCACAGATGACAGGAGGCAGGGTCAGTAGGACCCAGGGGAAGCCATGGCAGGCTCCTGCAAAAGCAGGGCCCTCCTGGCCCCATCCCCCCAGCCAGAAGCCTGGGACATTGGGGCTGTTTGTGGCTGCACTGGCATGGGAAATTTAGGTAAGAGTGGGGGGTGGAGGGACAGGGGAGGAGCATGGGCAAATCGCCCTAGTCTTTGGGGCCCAGCCAGCTCCTGCTGAGCCCCACAGTCTGGCCATATGGCCAGGAGCCATGTGGTGTAGAGCAGCATGTAGGAACCTGGGGTCTGTGCCAGTGTCCTGGGGCTAATGCCGGCGGGGCCCAGAACAGGGTGGTAGGTGTGTGGGCTGGCATGGGTCTGTGGAGCCAGGCTGGGATGCACCAGCAGGGAGAGTGGGGAACTGATCCAGCTTCATAGAGCCCCTGCCAGCTGGGATCCTGCACTCCTGCCACCCGCTCTGGGCCCTGCCAACACTGGCCCTGGGACACCAGCACAGGCCCTGCACTCCTGCCTGGCTGCTGCTGGCTCTCACATGCCTGCTTACTCCCAGCCCCGCAGTACAGGTGGGGATGGGTGTGTAGCCCCAACCCCGCATGCTCAGTGCTGCCCATCTGGACTGAGCAGCAGCAGTGGGGATGGTGCTCAGCACAGGGGAAAAAGTGCCCCCCCGCCCCTCCTCCCCATGGCTGGCACTTCCTGCTGCAGCCTCTCACAGCCTGCACAGGGCTGTCCTGCCTCTCTGCTGCATCGCTGCCACCCTGTGGGGGAGTGGTGGCAACAGGGAGCAGGCGCAGGCAGCTCCATGCAGGCTCCGAGCAGCTGCAGCACAGGGCACCGGCCATGGGGAAGGGGTGGTCAAACTACTTTTTCCCTGCACTGAGCACCAGGTTGTTCCCTGCCGCTGCTGCTAGCCTGGGCCCCATGCCAGCTCTGGGCTCACCCATCGGGGCTGAGCCATGGCAGCAGCAGCTAGACACAAACTGCTGCTCAGTTCAGAGGAAAGTGGCCACCCCACTCACCACCAGGCAGTGTTTGCTATGCCTGCCCATCCAGAGCTCATGCCATGCTAGGCTGCAGCATGGCTGCTTCACCACTGCTTCTGTACTGCCTAGTGTGGCAGCAGTGGCCATGTGGAGCAGCCACAGGGCAGCACAGAGGCGGTGGTGAAGCAGCTGTGCCACAGCCTAGTGCGGCACAAGCTCCGGGTGGGCAGCCACCAGCAAACACGCCCTGGTGGCCTCATCACTTTTGCCCTATTTTGGTTCCCAAGGTAAACCTCTCTTTTTTCCCCCACTTGCCACGCCTTGATGAAATTCCTGGTTCTTGAGAAAAGGGAGGCTATCCCAGGGTTTCAAGGTGAGCTGTTATCTGCTATTAGTCAGCGGGTTCTTCAAACCCCACTGATCCCCATTCAGCCCTCAGGCACTAGGTGTACCCATCTTGACCCACCCATACCCTAGGGTAATCACCTTAAGGGTTAATTTTATTGTCTCCAACCTCCTCTACAGCCATGCCCATGCCTCACAGGTGTTAACAGTCATCACCTAAGTGGTACACTTTGCATCAAATAAACAACAGGCCAACTAGGCCTCTAAGCCTCTTGCTGGGGCTTTATTCTTTTCAGTTTCTGCCCCATCTGCTGTAGTTGGGCCATTAACCTAGGTCCACTGTCCTGGATCTGGCTTCAGGCTTATGTCTCACCCTGTCAGGCTTTGATTTCATCCTCCTGGGCTTCAGGCCCCTAGCCCTGGTTCTCACCCTCACAGGCCTCAGCTTAGGCTGCAACCCTTCCTGGCTGTTGTCTGTCAGCACCTTGAGCCTGGCAGGGCTCAAAGCAGCCTTGTGTCCCTTGGGCACCACTGGGAACTTCTTCACTCCTGATAGTCCCAACCCAAACCAATGGTTAAACTTAAATGCAAATGGCAAGCAACTATTTAATGCAAACCTTCCCTTCTAGGTAGACAAGCATCATAAAAGAACTGTGACAGGCTGGCTGGCAGTGACCTGGCTCAGGGGTTTTGAAAGGGCAAAAGATGATTGGAGGACTTGGGATTCCCTTTCTGCACCAATCAGGTCCCAGAGACTCACCCCCATGTCCCCTGATTGGCCCCTTGGGTCACATGGGCTGACTTAGGAGAGAGCAGTGAGGGACAACAAGGAAGGAGCTTCACAGAGTTGGCAAGAGCTGAGCCAGTGGGGCAGGAGCAGTGCTCCAGAAGAGCCTGAAAGAGCAGGACCTGCAGGCAGCAGTGGGACCCTCAGCAGTATGGCATGCAGCCAGCAGGAGAGGCTCTCCCCCCTTCCAGGAAGGATCTGAGCAGCGACCTGAGGGGTTCCCAGCTCTGCTTCCAGCTCCTCCAATCAGAGGTCAGGCATCTCAACATGAGGCCAGGGTTCCAGGAAGGCTAAGACCCTTAGCAGGCTGGAGCAGTGCCACCAGTGGTGGCTGTGTAGCAGCATTCTTGTGCTACCACCTAGGAAATCTAGGTTCAAGTCCCAGCTGAGGTGACTTAGGGTGAGTGAGCTTATAAGAAGCAAATCTTCTTGCAGTTTCTTCCTCCACTTTCTCCCCCTCCAGGTACCAAGGTCCTATATTTCCTTGTCATTTTACATTTAGCGCCTTTTTTATATTTCACCAACCCATATTGTTTGTTCTGCTGTTTGTGTTTTATATTTTGTTAACCCTGTTTTTTTTTTTGTCAATGATTGTAAGTGTCTAACCTTTTGTTGAATCCTGCCCCCTTGGGGCATTGTAGTGTCTGCTATACCCTCTGATTTATGCCTGTTATATTCCCAGTATTAGAAGGTATATGGTTAAGTCCTCATTGGTGGTCTGGCTCTGCTTTATAGGGGAAGGAGAGTCCCTACACCTCCCACAGTAATTGTGCACCTGCTTTTATCCCTTCAGTTTTATCCCTCCCGGGTTACAGAACAAAGCACTGTATCACTTTAGAAGGAAACCTCCCTGGGTAAACAAACCGACACAAACACCGCGGGCTCTCACTGTTGTCTGTCCCATGAGCATTCAGTGCTGGTTTAGGATTCCTCAGGAGCTCCCAGGAAGGAAGGGAGCTACTTCTCCCTACCCCCAGCTTGCCTCTTTGCTCAGGCCCTGGGCTTATATGCCTCTTAAGCCCTACCCCTTCTCATCAGGTGCCTCCCCAGCCCCTGCAGGGATTTCCAGTTAGGTTGGCTGACATACCTCCAGGATACCTTATATCTGCCTGACTAACTGCTGTAGCAGGATACCCTGCTGCCCAGTCAGGGCTGTGCCCTATTGTCCTATTGCAGCTAGCCCTGCAATAGGCATTCATAGCCTCTGGCTCCTGGCTACCTATTCCCAGCTCATCAAGGTCAGTGTTTCCTCCACCTGGGGAACTCTCCACTGCTCCTTTCCCCTTAATGTAATGGGGAGCCTCTGGCTCCCTGTTACAGTCCTATAACAATAGTAATTATTTAAGCAAATATTTTAAGTGCTGTATCACTTTGTTTCACTATTTGCAACTTAGAAGGTTGAATAATGACATTTCTAAGAGCAATCATGAATAATAATCATCCTTATTATTTTATAGATATGCATAGGTACATTATTTAAAAGTTTCAGCTGACTCATTGGTAACAGTCAGCTAGGAGTAAATTGAATCAGCATGTTATTTTAGTGCTGAAACACAAAGCCTCCATCACGCCACTTCATTCTAGTACATGTTATCCTCCTTTGTCCCGTTAGACTTTCAATTAGATTGTATATTCTTCAGGATGTGATGTGTATCCATTTGCCTTTGTAAAGTACCTTACGAACACTGTGAACAATAATAGAAATACATTGTTACAGTGCTTTTAGAAGGCAGTTTTCCAAAGGGAAAAATTAAAATGACCAGTGTAAGCCTGATTTCCTTTGTGCCTTTGAAAATTTACTCCTAAAGGTTTAATGTACATTAAATATGAGGAATCTTTAGAAGTGTTCCTTTCAAGTATAGAAAAGGAAAACATCAATAGCATTAAGAGTTTTCTTTGTTAGGTTTCAGGTTGCTTTTGGGTTTTTTCCCCCTCATTTGTCCATGATCTAATATGTTTAAATGTCTAGAAAAACAACTTTCAACTTTTTTTACACCAGAAGAAACATATAGACATTTTCAGAAAGAAAAAAAAAAAAAATGTAAAATCCAAAAAATCCTCACTGCAAACCCTTGCAGAACTCACTGCACATGCTCCTCTTCCTTGAGTGAAGATAAAAGAACAAGCAACACAGATGTTAGTCTCATTGCTTAATACACCACTGGAAGGCCTTGGGACACTGCAGTGATGAGTATGGTATAAGAACCACTGTAGAACAGAGTAGACATTATCATGTGGAAAAATGAGAAATCACAATGCAGGTGCAATGATGCAATAGACTGTAACAAGTTATGTGGAGCCATTAGGGACAGTCACATCAATAATCTGCATGCTAATGAATCAGAAATCTTCAGATTAAGAATTTTTCAACTGAGCACTGAGACCATAGACCTTAAGTGCTTTATCACTGCTAGTACTCATTGACAAGCTTCATGTCTTTCTCTGTCACTTTCCTTGAAAACAAAAGGTCTCCAAAGACATCCTCTGTATTGTCAGTATGGAAATACAGCATCTTTTGCACATGTATTTCGCTTATTAGCAGTACTACTATCAGTACTATTAGTATTAGCATATCTGTTTCTAGCAGCACCCATAAAAATTGTGGCTAGCTAAAGGTGCCTCCCAGAGAATTATTACAAAATGGAATTATGTTCAAGGTGTCAAAACTAATTGAAGATCACTTCAAACTAGACATAAGGAAAGAACTTTGTTACAAGTCAAGTGCAAAGGGTTTGGAACAGGCTTCCTCCAGAGGTGGTACAGTCACCCACCCTGGTGATCTTCAGAAAGCATGTTGATGCCCACCTTGCTGGGGTCATCTGACCCCAGCTGTCTTTTCTGCCCAAGTGCAGGGGGGCTGGACCCAAAGATCTGTAAGGACCCTTCCAGCACCTAACATCTAGATCTATGAAAATGTGATTTCATCAGAAAGCTTTTGTATAACAGAATTGTATTGACTTGTCCATTTCCTTCTCAGAAAGTCAATATTTCAATTCTTTTATCTCTCTTGGTCTCATCAGAAGTAGCCAGTGGGCTATTATCCCATGCAGACATACCATAAGTTGCTGACATTGGTTAGCTGCATAACTCCAGAAGACAATTCATGACTGAGGTTCCCAAGAGGAGGGAGGCACCTAGTTTCTTCTCTGTCAGCCAGGCACACAAGACTATTCACTTAGGAAGTAGCCTATCCCCTCTCCTAGCTCACTGCATGGCTCCTGTAAATCCATTCCATATATACCCTATAAGAATCTAAGCAATACCAAGTATGGATCTGGGGAGAGGTGCAGTGGCAATGCCTCGCCTCCTTTCAACAGTGTAGCTCATCTGCTGGTGGCTCCAGTACCCAGAAACCTCAAAGTCCAAAATGTGGCTGGAGTCCCAGACTGGCAGGAGATACCCAAGGAGACCAAGCAGGGAGGAAGTGAGAAAGGGGGGACTTGCCTCTCTCCCCACTGTTCCTGGCTGATGGGGGAAGTCCCAGGTCACTCCTGTCATGTTCCAGCCTTCTTGTACTTTAGCTATTTCCAAATAATAGGGAAAGAAATAATAAAAAATATATAGTCATATTACAACATTGGCGTCACTTGGATCAACAGAAATAACACAATTTAAGAATGAAGCTTCAAATCCTCTTATCTCACGCTCTAAATTCTTAGTGACCCTATATGACATATAAACTGCAGTATCCGCACAACAAGGGAAACTTAACTGTTTGTTCTCATATTGGGTTGGATTTAAGTCAGATATTTGCCCAGAATTTCTAAAACAGGCTGTGGGATTTGAACTGTATGACTTCCAATAAAATCAGTTGGTGTCATGCAGCTCTTTGACAATGGAAAGATTAACATCATCTGAATGGCTCAAATCCAGTACTGTGCGTCTGCATTTTTCAGTAGAACTTTAACAGTCTACAGCGGGTTTTTTTGGCTCACATGACAGATTAATTCTTTCCCAGCAGAGGCCTATTGAAATGACAAAGGGTCTCCTGCATCTTAGCTAAACAGCTAGTTAAATAAATCAAACATAATCAAGCCAAAGAAACCTGGATTTTGTCAAATAAGTTGTGTCAAGATGAAAAATTTCAGTGAAAACCAGATTTGTTTGTGGGAGCAATTCTGAAAGACAAAAAATTAGGACACCCCGGTGTGAGAATAATTTATAGAGCGTTGTGAGTTATTCTAGTGTTACTTCATTTATCCAGCTATATTTTTAAAAACAAGTGGCATCCTGCTGTTCCCTCTAACAGCCTCCCAGAATGATTGAATAAGACATACAAGCATATTTTTGTTGGAGAATGCTTACTTCTTGTTAGGATCAAAAAGGACTCCACTGAGCTGATCACAGAAAACAGACCTATTGTCATAATACACAGTGATATAAACTTATTCAAAGTAGGATCGGCGAGCCAGTCAATTGACTTGTCAAATATTGTCAATTGACTGGCCAACTGACTGCATATTTTTGACCAGTCAAAGATTATAGCAATTTTACAAAAAAACTCTACATATTTTGTAGTTTTCTTGACAGAAATATGATTTTTTATTGTTTTTATATATTTATTAATGAAGAGTTTGTCCTTTTCTGTGTATTATTTGGACCTATTGGCAATTTTTTTACAATTTTTAACCAATATTTGACCAAACTTTATTTGGTCAAATACCCAATCCTAATTCAAAGTAAAATCAAGACTCCATCAGCAGGCCTACTCTTGTGGAGCTGCTTTGAAAAAAAGAAAGCCTTGTGAAACAGAGCATCATGGAGAACTGAATGAGTTTTACAATCACCATCTTTGTTGCAAACAAGGGGTACCTGTAGATATGAGGGGAGGCTACTCCAATGCTCTGTAATTACAACGCATTGGAGCAGACTCAATTAATCGAGTCTGCTGGAGTGTGCTAATTTGTAAACCTCCAGCAGTCTCCGTGTCTCATGTACCAGCACTGGTGGGCTTCAAAATGGCAGTGGGGGATGCTTTAACTTGAACTTGTTCAACAAGCTTTGGTTAAAGCACCCCCAACACCATTTTGAAGCATGGGGACATTGATACATGAGACACTGCAGGTGCTTTAATTAGAGTGGCTCTTGGAGCTTGTCTGATTAAAGCACCACCCACCCCCAGACTATATATAAGGGAGAAACTGTCTGTCCTTTGATGCAGTTCTCCCCTTGCTGGTTGTCTTGGACAGGCATATCCATTGCCAGCCTTATTGAATTAGTATGGCCATCGTAATCTCTCTGACCAGTATCTCTTTAAGAAAGAGAAGAAGAACAAAAGGAAAAGTAGGGAACTGAATATGCACATCTGTAAGGTGTAAATGAAGGTGCATTAATGTGCATTTGTGATAATTACTCACACCAGTTCTGTTTATTACCTCTTTGGGAGCACTCTGCACTTGACTTAGTTTCAGTGGGTGTGCCTATGTGTGAAATTAATGGGATGCAATAAACTCTGGAACAAGTTGTGCCAAAGTTTATTGTTCCCAGGCACTGCATTTACATATGTGCCTAGGGCTGCAGCACATTGAACTGGGTCGGAGCATCTCCAGCTGGCATGGGGCTTGGGGAGTGAACCTGCCAGCCTAAGATTGCTCTGATATGGCTCAATGTGCTGGAGAGGGGCTGGCCAGGGCACTAGGGTGCTCCAGTGTGGGGCAAGCTGGCAGAAAGCCCCTGCACTGAAGCACCCTCATGCCTCAGCCAGCCTCATCAACATCTACATGTACATTGCTGTGTACTGAAGAATGTTGTCTTAGGATAGTACTTGAGTTTACAAGTACTTACCTATGGCAGAGTTAATTAGTTTCCTGTGGCTTAATAGGGCTACACATGTAGATGCCGAGACTTTACTTCAGAGTTAATTAGGCAACTTTGCAGTAAACATCTCCTGTAGATGCTCCCAGAAAGTCCAGGAGTCATACTATGTAATCTGAACTTTCACAGATTGCCCTAAGGCAGCCTGCAGGTTCCTTCATAAAGGTTAAGGGAATGGCTTGACCTATAAAACCCATAATGTTTTGTGATTTGTGACCACTCTTTACTTCCTGTCTTACACTGCCACAATTTCAGCCAGCAGCAGTATGTAAGTTGGTGTCCCATTTGTCTGGAAGCAATGCTACTGACAGGACATTCTTTCCTCCCCCTGGGAGGAAACAAGCACCTAACCTCATCACCAGAACTGAAGCCAACTTTCTACAGCTCAAAACACAAAACCTGCCAACTATCTCTGGTATACCCACAAGCTGCACACCAGAATCCATCAAAGACAACAAAACCCAACTACCTGTGGGGTCATATTCCTCACCAAAAAAAACTCTGCCTCCAGTCTCTCAGGCTAGATCCTGAGAGGGAACAAATTACAATACAAACCACTTTTCAGAGCTGGGACTATAAACTGCATTTCATCAGCCTCCGAGGTAGTAGGTACAGAAACTCATGGACTCCATATACACAGTGGGATTCTGGTGCACTGCAACCGGCCAGACATTTGACACCCCAGGCACCTGTGCACTTTTACCTGCGCTGCTACATCCCCCTTCCCCCCCCTACCCCCCAACCCAGCCTGTCCCTCACTCCCTGAGGCCTCCATTTCCATTTTCACTGACTGGCTTTCTTGCCTGCGTTGCAGACCAGGCCAGCCTCTGGCTTCTTTTCTAGTCCTTCCATCCAAGACCACCTACAGGTACATCCTCAGCCTGACAAAGGGGTTTTCAACCCTAAAGCTGGCATCCCAGGCAGCTAAGCTGCCTCACCAGGAGCCTCACAACTGCACTGCAACCAGCAAGTGTCAGGCTTGTCAAAGACATGACAGGTCTGGGCATTCTCCAACCAGGACTTTGTGCATCTGTGTGTTAGCTGGAGGTTATGGCACCTCCTACCTGCCTTTCACCAGGAGATCATTGGTCCTGGCATTTACAGGGCTGCCGCATTGCCAGCAGTCCCACCAGGCCTCCCTAACCTGGTAGGGTGCAGTTATAGTGGTCATGCCCAGGACCTGGGGCCTCCTCCTTCCCCATTGCCCCAATCCCATACCTCCGAGTATGTCCTGGTAGGGGAATGAGCTCAGCAGGGACATGTTCTTCCCCTGCTGGCTGGTGATGCAGTTAGTGCCCCCTCCAGCTGAGAGCGGGGCATTACTCAGCTTTTCAAAACCTCAAAAAAGGAAATTGGTGCAGACGGAGTAAGGAGGGTGGCACTCAGTCCATCTCCAGGTGGAGCTTGGGGAACCCCAGCAGTGGGAGGTTCACCTTTAGGAACACCAGTTGCTCCACCAACATAGGACCCAAGCAGGTATGGTGGGGTGTCACAACATCCACAGCAATGCTGAATACCCTCTCGCTTGGAACACTGGTCGGTGGACAGGACACGTGTTGCCAGGCAACCATGGCCAGATCCTGCCACATCTGGCTGTGGTTTGCCCAGTAGGCCAAGGGGAGAGATAAGTAGCCACCAAAGCCTTGGTGCTACCTGCCCAAGGTTCGGGTCTCATGCATTCAGACTCCAGCATTGAAGCCATGCCCATGGCCCATATTGTCTGTGGCTGGCGTGGAGGAGGCTGGCTGGTGATGGCACTGGTACTGGGAGTTCTGGCATGGGAAAGTGGATCCCCCTCTTCCACATCCCCTTGCCTCTGCACTTCAGCCTCCCTGACTTGGTTCACCAGCACCTGCATCCAATGATGGAGGGTTTTGGTGCTGCCAATGCACATGCTTCCTTTCTCCTTTGGGTCACACATGCCCACCATCATATGAACCGTACTGGATCACAAGGGATCCAGTTGTCTCCTGCTGCCCTCCTTCAGCCGCCTCACCAGTGCCTACACGTCTGGTGACAGTGGCCTGCCCCAGCCAGGAAAGTTGATGCCCTGAAACTTCTCCATTTGGTTCTCCAGTTCCCTCACTAGGGGGAAATCACCTGGCTGAGGAGGGCATCACCAGTGCTAAGGGTCTTGGTGGCCTTGAGGAAGGGCTTTAGGACCACCAAGATCTGGGAGATGGTACCCCACTCAGTCTTGCTCGGGGAAATAGCTCTGTTCAGGGGGGCGCTGATCCCCATCTCGTGGATGGCCTTCTGTTGCTCCACCAGCCTCTCGAGCAACAGATGTGTGGAGTTCCACCAAGTCTCCACGATTTTGTGCTGTGGGATGCTCAGTTCTGTCTGTTTGTCCCACAGGATCTTGCCCAACTTGATGCTCCAGTGGAATTAGCCCGCCACCTTCCTGCATTTTGAAATCAGATGGCTTGCAGCAGTAGTGGTGGCAGTGTCATCATCGGCAGCCCTGTCCCACTCCAAGACATCCCTCACAATTAGGTGCAGCCTCTGTGCCACACAGTGGATGACATCAAAGTTGGCATCACAGATAGCCTTCACCATATTGGCCCCATTGTCAGTGACCATGAACCCATGGGTGAGCTCAGCCTGCCCAGTGAGCCACCCCTGCACCATGCAGTTCATGGTCCACATGATCTCCCTTGCTGTGTGGCCTACCGACAGCCTGACTGATTGCACCAGAGACCTGTGAGGGAGAGGTAGGTATGATCGCCACCCCAGCTGCTTCAGATGTTGGAGGTGAAGTGCAAGGCCACCTACAGCCCTGCCCTGTGCAGCTCCTCCCTCAACTACTCCCTGCATGCCTCATACAGGGAGGGCACCACCATCCACTAAAGGTGGTGCATATGGGTACTTTGTAAAATGGGGCCAGAAGTGCTATGAACTGCCTGAACCCTGGTTACTCAACTAGGGAGAAGGGCTGGCTATCCAGAGCAAGCATCTCCCCGATGCTCTGGGTGATCTCGCTTGCCTCTGAAGGAGCTGGAAGCAGAGCTGGGAACCTCTCAGGTCACTGCTCAGCTCCTTCCTGGAACTGGGGAAACCTCTTCTGCTGGCTGCAGCCTCTCGTAGGGGATCCTGGAGCCCAGCGGGGAGCCTCTCCTGCCGGCCCCACGCCACGCTGCTGAGGGTCCCACTGCTGCCTGCAGGTCCTGCCCTTTCAGGCTCTTCTGGAGCACTGCTCCTGCCCCACTAGCTCAGCTCTGTAAAGCTCCTTCCTTGTTGTCCCTTGCTGGTCTCTCCCCTGAGTCAGCCCACGCTGCCCCTTTTATCCCCCTCCAGGTGACCCAAGGGGCCAATCAGGACACAAGGGGGTGAGTCTCTGGGGCCTGATTGGTGCGGAAAGGGAATCCCAAGTCCTCCAATCATCCTTTGCCCTTTCAAAACCCCTGGGCTAGGTCACTGCCAGCTAGCCCATCACACCAGCATGCTTCATATTAATCTTTTCTATGGTACAAAAGGTCTCTGTGTGGTGTCGCTCATTTTGTGTTGTGTATTTTATTCCCTCTGTTGTGTGCAAGCACTGGACTCTTCTTTGATTGTTTGCTTCAGTGTTAAGAGCTATGTAAAAAATGTGTGCTGTCTATCTGTCTTCTTCTCCTATGAATATCTGATTTTTCTTCTTTATATTGTGTGTATGTGGATAAGTGTGCATGCATGTGTGCAATCTGTGTGCCTCCCTGCACAGTGATGGATCACGCTGGCAGGGAGAACACAGCTTTCTTTTTTCAAAGCTTGCACACAAAAGAAGAGCAAATATAAATTGAAAAAAAAATGAATTGAATAGTACTAAGAGATGCTAAGCTAAGCTAAGCTAAATCCTACCCAATCCTTTCTAACAACAAGAAGGAGCAGGCAAGTTCAACTACTGAGTAAAGGAACCAAGCTAAGTCTGAGGGTACCTTTTCTCATGCAGTTCCTGAGTGGGAACAAGCTAGCAAAAGTCACAGTACGCCTCCAGACAGAGGCTTTTATGCTGTTTCTAGGTCCCTCCCCCCAGACATTGTCATTGGAAAGGCAGCCAGAGAGAAATCCTTCTTACTGGCCACCTACACATCAGTCTTCCCCCCTGCTCCCCC
>NW_017728906.1:46404536-46413572 GCF_001723895.1 Crocodylus porosus | reverse complement strand
GTTCTTCCTCCCTCTTCTAATTTTTCACTTTCAGCGTCCAAAGCATCCAAATCACCTAAAGATTTTCCAAAGCGCTTCTGAAGCTCCGAACAGCTTTGGACAGTTTGAATGAGCCAGCGCTTCGCTCCAGGCTTCGGACACCAAAGTGTCCAAAGTGGCCCCAGTTCTGAAGCATGATCTGAAGCCTTGCACAGCCCTAGTCCACACCTGCTGTTTCATTGCTGTACCCCCATCGTGGCCATTGGACCAGATGAGGGTCTCATCTGCCCAGTCAGCCGGAGTCAGACTTTGCATGCAGGGATATGCACGTCTATATTTCCCCAGAGGTCTGGAGACCAACCAGGTACCCTTACCTAGTTTGACCTGCCCATCAAGGCAGTTTGCCAGGGAATGGCCATTGTCACGTGCAGAAAGCTACTTGGAGCCACAGGTGAGAGTTGAGTGTTGGTGAGGACCACCAGAGAAAGAGTCACTCAGGCGAGCACAGCATACACTTTCTCTGGAGATGCTACCTCTCCCACACACCCCTCCTTTATAATTACTATTGTTAATTTGGTATTTCAACACAGTAATGTGTGGAGGTTCCACTATAATAAATACTGCCAGTATTTATAATAAAAGGACTTTTCCATAATCATCCACCACATTCTTTTCACAGTGTCATTCTGCCCATCTTGCCTACATTTAGCTAAGGTGCCACTCTCACTAAGTTAAGCCTCAGGTTGATTTTCTGTGTATTTTTATCCCACCCCTTCCATACTCAGCAGAGTTTAAAAATCTGCTATCTGCTATCTTTTCCAGTATCTATACATTACTTAGATAAAGCTTTTTTGGAGTTTTTCAGGACAGTGCAAGGCAATCAGTCTAACATCTTTCATAAGGATGATATTTAGTTAAATCCCATTACTACTTTGATAATTACAGTTATGGTATATGAAAAGGCCTAATGGTATCTTCCTGGTAGTTTTCCTTAATTTCATACCTCTTAATAATACCAAAGTTGTATATTCATATCTGTATATTCATGAAGCAGAAAATGCTTCAGTCCATTTAAGCTCAGAGGGTTGGAGCTGGGATTGCCTGTACTAGTCACAGGTACAGGAAGCAAGAGCAAGATATAATACAGAAACTAGGAGCCTCTTTGACTAGGCTTAATTTCCTAGTTTTAGGAATAGATTTTTTACTGAGTCTTCCCTCACAAAACTTTGTTTATCCAGTGTTTCTCACAGGTCACCTAACAGACAGAACACAACTCTGCTGACTGCATAGGAAATCTGTTTAACCAGCCTGTGGGTTACAGGCTGAAAGCAGTCAATAATTCCCCCTAGCTCTTTAGTTAGAAGACTAGCTAAACTGGCTTGGGGGACCTTCATCCACAACGTCGATTCTCCATATATCTTTGCCTGGACTGCATGGAATGAATTGTATACAACACTTTACTATGTGAGTATGGAAAATAAATGTATACCTGTACAACAAGCAAAGCAGTAACAAAATTCACTCTGGCATGATTCAAATGGTAAGCCCCAGTCTAGGGCTGGCCTTGGATTTAGACCCCAGTCAGTTCTCTGCACAGTCTATAGCAAATACTGAATTTGTTCTTACAATAGAGACTAAAATTAGACTACTCTCCTGTAATTAAGGATACACAGTGTGGTCAAAAGGGAACCTGATGCCTAAATACATGTTACCAATAATATCAATCTACCTTGCAATTGATACAAAATAATATAAACTTTGGGATAGTTCCACTAAAGGATGTAAGTGCCTGAAGTGAGGCGCACATGAAATTAGTACCTGTAACAGGGGTGACTCTGTGGGGTCCATCTACCAGTGGCCCCTGCCCACCTGTTATGGGCCAACCACCCACCTTCTATTCTGCCATGCCTTGTTGTTAATTGATTAATAGATGTAATTAAGCAGGAGGCTGCCCAGCCATCTGCAGCTCCGTTCCTCCCCTACACCGCAGCCCAAGCCTCGCAGATGGTATTTGTAAATTCCTCTTTATGTTGGGGTCTAGGCCACTGTGGGCCTACTCCTTTTTTCTCTAGCTAGGCCTATCAATCAAAAAACAACCCACTAATCAGGGTTTGACTCCCAGGCTCTAACTCTCAAAAAAAACCCCTCACTTGGGTTCCTGCCCCTCTCTGGCACCAGGGTCAGCATGCTGCCATGGGTCTCCTATGAGGCGTCCTCCATCCCCTAATAGCGTCACCCAAACCACCGGTTTTAAACAGTAAACAAAACACAAGTCCCTGGGCTATAACATCATCCAAGCCACACCCGGGGTGCTCCAGCACTCACCCATATCAGAGGCTGTACCTGCAGTCAGGCCTCTCCCCTTTGGTTGCTCTGGGAGAACTCCTTCCCCCTTGGCTGCTGGCAGGGAACTGCCATCTTGACCTCATCATTGGGGTTTATATGTGAGCCACACCCTGCCCCTTCCAGTCACCTGACCAGCTGGCAGGGCTTGAGCCTTAACCCCTACTTGACTGGCCGGCCGTGACTGGAAGGTTCTGGGCTTAGAAGGGCCACCCTGTCTCTTAGTAACAGGGTTAGGGTTCCCTGTTACAGTATCCATGTTCAAAATTGCAATCCTGACCCTGAGTTGTGGCCTAATCTTAGAGGTGACTAAACTCTGTAACCACTTTCCTTTTAGACCTTCAAGATCCCATGGTGTTTTCCATTGGTGCTCTGAGCATGCCCAGAGGACTTACTGCTGCAGTCCTAAAAGTAGCAAAGTCTTGAGCAGCAAAGTGTCTAGTTTAAAGCTATTCCAAGCTGGGATTCAGGAACTAGGAATTCTTTGCCAAATCCCTTAAAGTGCTCAATTAGATAAACTTTCTCATGCCTAACATGTACCAATAAGATTGGTCTCTAAAAAATGTTGTTATGGCTTCCACTGTCTTTTAAAACACAGAGGGAGGAGGTGCCCCTGTCTCTTTGCTGTATATGAGCCAAGTGGGCAGAGCACTCACCCAAGAATTGGGAGGCCGGAATTCAATCTCCTGTTCTCTCTGAGGACATTCAAATCCACATCTCTCACCTCCCACAAGAGTGAACTAATCACTCAGTCATAGACTATTCTTAGTGGGGGTGTTTTTTTACTTCTCCTTCTGAAGTTGTGCTGTTATTCAGAAAGGAATTCAACATTCATTGTGGCAGAGAAAGAGAGAGTACAAGAAGGAACATAACTGTGTCCTACTGGTTGGGGTAATTTTTCAAAAGGGAAGAGTCCTGGGTTTGCATCCTTTCTCTGAGATTCCTTGGCTAAGTACAGGCAGTCAAAAAGCCAGAGACTGAATCAATTCAATCTTCATAGGTTTCTCTAAGCTGTGTAGTTTGAACTGATAATGGAGCAAACTAATGTTAACTAAATCAGTTAAATTTGATACTACATTCATCCAGGTCTATCTTGAACTGGATTCGGCCATTTTGAAACTGGTTTGTGTGCACTGAATTTCTGTTCTGTTACAGGTTTAAAATGGTTTCCAATCAATTAAACATGTAGCAGGCTCACCTTTCAGAGCTTGGGTTAAGTTCCAGACATGAGATCCTGCTGTTTTAATTGGTGGAGCCCATCTACCAATCAGGAGGCAGCAGGAGAAATAAAGTCACGCCCCTTTCCTGAGGGGAGGGGGAGAAGAGCTTCCCTATACCTGACTGAAGACTGTAAACTGTCAGGTCTGGAAGACTTCAGGGGTGGAGCCCTGGAGCATATAAAGGGAGCTGTGTGCCCAGCATGAGGGGCAAATGCAGTGAGGGTCTCAAGAAGAGTGGAGCCAAGAAAAGCTGAGGAACTCTCCCCCAGCAGGCAGTAGGCTCAAGGCTCCTGAAGCTGCCACTGGAGGAGTAGCCTTGTGAGCAGTTCAAGACCACTTGGGCTGTTGACAGCGCACAGAGACAGTGCGCGGCGACCCGGCCCTGGGAGCAGTGTGAGACTGCTTGGGCCCATCATGGTGCACAGTTTGGTGCATGGAGCTCAGGCTTTGGAAGACACAAGCAGCAGTGTGAGGCTCAGCACCCAGAAGCCAGAAGCAGTGCTGCAGCAGCTGAGAGGAGCTGAGCCCTTGGTGCCCAGAGTGGGACACAGGGTGGAGAGGAGCCCAGCAGTGGAGGAGAGGCCTGGAGAGGTACTGCAGAAGAGGAGTCCCCATCAAGCTGCACCCTGACCACTGCCACCTGAGGGAGTGTGAGTCATTGGGCCCTTGGGTCCCACAGGAGAAAGACATTTAGGGTGGGCAAACCCAGAGAAGGGGCTGGGTGAGCAGTCCCCTGCCTAGTCAAGGCCCTAAGGAGAGGGGCCCCTGGTACTTCCTGGACACCCTGCAAGGGACCCCATTGAAAGGAGGACTGACTCTTGCCATGGGTCAAGGACTATAGTAAGGAATAGATGTTATTAAGATTGTTCATGTTTATTACTTATATAGTGTAACTGAAATGCCGTATTGTGATTTAGGTTAGTGTTCTCTCTCTCTCTCTCTCTCTCTCTCTGTGTGTGTGTGTGTGTGTGTGTGTGTGTGTGATATTCAGTTTTATGTTTATGTGTATTATAACTTAATAAATTGTATATAGTTAAGGATTTTGAGCTTGGGTTAATTCTATAGAGGAAAGAGAAATCTGCTTGAAATTCTGGCATCCCTCTCATAGCACCCCCTCCTGCCTACCCATCCCATTCAGTTGAGAATAGGGCACACCCTTGGGTGTACCCCAGTTACGAACAAGTTTATATGTAATGTCTGTCCTTAGCCTTTAGGCATCAAAGGGTGCTTATACACATGCAAAGGCTGATCCAACACACTGTAATTATAGTGGGTTGGAGCAGACTCAATTAATCAAGTCTGCTGGAGCATGGTAATTACTAGACTTCAGCATCACATGTGTCAGCATCTCCAGGCTGAAAAATGGCAGTGGTGGCTCTTTCAATAAAGCTTCTTTAATTAACTTTACTTAAAGCACCCCTGCTGCCATTTTTCAGTGTGGGGATGCTGATACATGTGACGCTCTGGATACTTTAATTAGAGTGGCTTTTGGAGCTGCTCTCATTAAAGAGTCCCACCCTCCTCTCCCCAGAGCACATGTATAAATGCCCTAAGTCCTAATTGGATCGACTCCTTTGTCCTGTCACAGCTTTGGGTAATCAAACTTGACCTATAGTACTCTTATAGTGATGTCAGCTGCCAGTCAATTGCCGATCTAAAATACTGTTGCACTCTTAACATCCTGTGATACACTGCAAACTCAAAACCAGTACCACAACTAGGCATAGGCAAGCAAGGCACCATTCCTGGGTACTGATTTAGAGACATCTGTAAGAGAGAAAGAGAGTCACAGGGTGCAAAGGAGCAAGGGCTAAACCTAGGGTCAGTGGCCTCAGACCCACAGCCCCAAAGGACCTGGCAGAAACCCTTCTTACCCAGGTGTTTCTGGAGGAGAGGGGCTGGGAACTCCAACTCCGGTATAAAGAGGAGCCCGGAACAGGCAAGAGGGGAGAGCAGGGAACAGGAAGGAGGAGGATCGAGCCAAGCCAGGCTGCAGAGAACCCTGAGAGCAATGTGGAGAGCTGGTAGGAGACTCCTCCAGAGAGTGAGCTCCCCAGAAAGAACTTGGAGAAAGAACAGTTGACCCGGCAGTACTTGGAACTGCCTGTTACCATGCCCTGAGCCAGCGGAGCCTGGCAGAGATAGGTACCGTAAAGTCTGTAATAGAGGGGCACTCTAGAAAATTGGTACCTTAAAGTCCCTTAAAGGGGCACAAGAAAAATTTTGTCACAGATGGACCTAATGGGATGAGGGGAATTGCGATGCCCCAATAAGAGGCTCGTGGAGAGCCACCATAGAGATGGTAGTGGAAAAAAAGAGGGACTGACCTCACGAACGTCATTTTTGTTTGTTTTCTGCTAAAAGGAACTGGAACAATAATCCAGGCCAGGAGTGCTTGGTCTTGGTTTTTTTTGTCTTTTTCTTCTTGGGACGGAGGCCATGGGGAAGGACCAAGTGGCTGATCAGAAACTGGTGGAACAGGCGAGGGTGTAGGGGTGGCAGAGCCCTAAGGAATGTAGGACTTTGTGGGACGACTAATTGAACTACACATCCAGGTACTGAACAAACTCCTTTAAACACCAAGTCATGGCAGGAAGAAGCGTGTGTGTGTGTAGAACTCTAATTAGAATTCGTCTCTTGAGTCGGCTGGCAGACGGTGTCCTACAGGCCTGCAAGTGAACAACATCAAGGAGCACATCTGTGATACATGACAACATCAAGGAGCACATCTGTGGGGGGCCATCAGGGGAGGTCATGCTCAGGGGCAACCAGCATGGGTTCATCAAAAGCAAGTCCTGCCTGACTAACCTGATTGCCTTTTATGACCAGGTAACTAAATCCTTGGATGATGGTGTTGCCATGGACATAGTCTTTCTAGACGTTAAGAAGGCCTTTGACACTGTCTCTCACCCCATTCTCATTAACCAATTAAGTGACTGTGGCATTGATGCCTACACAGTTGGATGGGTAAAAAACTGGCTGATGGGGCACACCCAGAGAGTAGTGGTGGACAGGTTGTACTCAAACTGGTGAGAAGTGAGAAGTGGGGTCCCCAGGGCTCAGTCCTCAGGCCCACACTGTTTAACATCTTCATCAGCAACTTGGACGAGGGGGTTGAAAGCACATTATCCAAGTTTGCTGGATACTAAGATGTGGGGTGAGGTAGGCACACTTGAAGGGAGAGAGAGGCTGCAAATAGATTTAGACAGACTACAGAAGTGGGCAGATGAGAATAGGATGGGGTACAACATAGATACATGAAAGTGCTGCACCTTGGGAGAAGGAATCCACAGCATACATACAGGCTGGAGAGTTCCCCTCCTGAAAGCACAGAGGGATCTTGGAGTCATTATTGACTTCAAGATGAACATGAGCCGCCAATGCCAGACCCCAGCCAGCAAGGCCAGCCATACCTTGTCACACATCCAAAGATGCATCTCAAGCCGGTCCAGAGAGGTGATCCTCCCCCTCAATGCAACATTGGTCAGGCTGCAATTGGAGTACTGACTTTAAAAAGGATATGGCCAGCCTGGAGAGAGTTCAGAGGAGGGCCATCCATTTGGTGAGAGGGCAGCAGGACGGGCCCTATGAGGAGATACTGAGGGACCTGAACCTGTTCAGCCTCAGCAAGAGGAGGCTGAGGGGGGACCTAGTGGCTGCTTACAAACTCATCAGGGAAGGTCATCAGCAAATATGAAGAGCCCTATTCTCCCCAGCACCACCTGGGGTGACGAGGAACAATGGTAATAAGCTGATGGAGAACAGGTTTAGGTTAGAGATCAGGAAGCAATATTTTACAGTTAGGGTGGCCAGAATCTGAAACCAACTTCTTAGGGAAGTGGTCCTTGCTCCTACCTTGGGTAAATTCAAAAATATGTTAGATGATCACCTGTCTGGGGTCTTTTGAATCCAGCACTCATTCCTGCCTGTGGCAGGGAGTCAGGCTAGATGATCTGTTCAAGTCCCTGCTGACCTTAGCTACTATGAAACTATGACTGCTGATTGGCACCCTTGCTGCCAGTGACGCAATCACTACTGTGACCCTAGGCATTGTTCCTGCCATTGCCATTGGCACTGCAACAGTTTTGACATAAGAGGCAATTAAATAGCGCTAAAAGGCAGTCCTTCCCCTGTAAATGTATGTTGAGGTTGTTGAGATGAAGCACAACACCTGGTAATTTATTTAGTCCTTGTCTTTAAGTAATCTTTAGCAGATTTTCCTGCTTTCCAAAAAGTTTAGAACTGGTTAACTTTGTTTTCAGAACTTTGACAGCCAATGAACACCTCAATGGAACCCTAACTGTCTAGGTCCTTCATTTTCATTAAACAAATTATGAAATCCTCACTGGTTTAATGTGTGCACACATACTTTTTTGATATGTAACAAGATTTAGAAGCTGCAAACCTAGACCTTTGCCACAAAACCTCCTAAGGAATAGTGCAATTACATGTGGAAAATTTCTCATCCAGAAATATTTCAAGCAAAGTAACACAACCATTCTTTTTATCAGTTATGGTGGCACTTTCTACCCCACCAGTTGAAACTGAGCTAAGTACAGACAGGCTTATTGATGCAATCTCCACAGGTTAGTCTAAGCTGCATAGTTTGAACTGATAAGCAAGTGAACAGACATTCACTTTTGATTCTTGAAATGAAGCCATGTTCCTGCAGTGGCCCAGGCCAGAATGAACGGGGTGCTAGAGCACACTTCCCTGCTCAGCTGGCACAGACAGCTTGGCCCAAGACTAGCCTACTCACCCTGCAAGGGGGGATTTCCAGAAGGGTACCAAACATCCTGAGATGATGAGGGACTGTGAGTTAACTTGAATCTGGAGTGGATCTGGGATAGATATTCAATAAACCAATTTAACCTAAATCCAATAGGTCTGATACTACATCCAGCCAGATTCATCTTAAGCTGGCTTCAGCCATTTTGAAAGTGGTTTATGTGCCTTGAAGTTCTGGGGTAGGGACAGCCATAAAAAAAGCCTGAGCCTGAATTGATTCAATCTTTGCAGGTTAATTTAATTTGGCGAAGTTAAATCAGTTTTGTAACTGGACAAACTTCCCATAAATGCAGGCACATGCCTGTAGTGGCTCATGCTAGAAGCTGGGGGGTGCTAAAGCAGCCCTCCCTTCCTTCCATAGCATGAAGCTAAGGGTGGTGTGCTAGGCTTTGGCAGGATGCTGTGATTAGCCCAGCAGGAAATTGATAACAGTGTTTATCTCCCAATTAAGAAAACAACAGAGGGACATTACCAGTTACCTGTTGATTCTACGTGTTGATTCAGCACAGGCCATAACTAGCATGTGGTTTGCTAGTTAATACACTAGCAAGGCAGAGGGGAGAGGGGAAATCCTGCTTAGCAGGGAGTGGTGAGGGGAGAGGGGAAGCACCCTGCAGTTCCTGGAGCTCCAGCCAGGGAGCAGAGGGGTGGGGCCAGCCCTGCTGTGGAGCAGAAAGCCCTGCCCGGCCCAGAGAACATGTCGGGG
>NW_017728906.1:46403037-46404411 GCF_001723895.1 Crocodylus porosus | reverse complement strand
GTTTGAGCCAAATCAGTTAAGTCTGATACTATATTCAACCAGGTTTATCTCAAACCGGTTTCAGCCATTCTCATACTGGTTAATGTGCACTGAGCATCTGTTCTGTACAGGTTTAAACCGGTTTCTGTTCATTTAAACCAGTTTATGTATAATGTTTGTCCCTAACCCTGTTGTGTTACAGATTTGAACCAGTTTGTGATCACTTATATTGGTTTATGTGTAACTTTTGTCCCTAGCCTTGAAAAGCCAAGACAAGTCATGGGGCTAAGAGGAAAGCAAGCTAGAGGGAGTCATACTCTATAGTACAGTGATTATAGCACTCTGCTGAGAAGAGGTAAGTCCTAGGGTTTGGCCTTTGTTGCCAGAACTTTTAAAAAAATGAACATAAGAAAGTCAAAATGCAAAACCAGATAAAAAAGCAGGGTTCCTTGTCATGTAAAATGGAGATGCCATGGAACTTAGGGAACTACTGAGTTTTGTGGCTTGAGAAACAGGACCAATCCAATCTTTGGAACTTATGTGATTGCATTTTGTGTAAGTCTTGTTTAGAAACCAACATTACCAGTCTGGATATGTCCATTCTGTTTTTTGGAAGTCCTACCCTAAATAAATGTGCTTTTATGACTTAAAGGAGCCAAAGGTAAGGAAAGGTGAAAAATAATTTGAGCCATCCACAGGGTGAAATTTGTTTGCAAAAAAATAATTAAATAAGAGGAATGACTAATCTATGACAATTTACATTGAACAATTATATTTATATAAAGGATTTAATATATTTTTCTGCTGGTGAATTATCCATGAACAGACTTCCACTTTTGTGGAATTTGTATGTACTACATATTTATTCAAAGTTATATGCTTAATTCAGGTACTTTTGAAATTCCACCTTTAGGGATTTACTGTCAGTGTATTTCCTCCTTGTATTTATTTTCATCCTGTGTTCCCTTCCTACACATACACACACAAACACAAAACTGATTTGGGTCAGTGTTAATGATCCTACAGGGGTCCTAGCTCAGATTGTATCCCAGTATTACACTAAAAGAAACGATGATGCATTAGTTCCCATGCATAACATCTGGCCCACCTTAACACGCCCAGCAAGCCCAGATAGTAAAAATATCCATTTCTCAAGTAGATTTCTTAGAAATTCAAACTACTTGCTTTATTCCCATAGACTGACTAGCTCCAGGTCCCCATTTGGTCACTGCAATTTCAAAGAGCAACATGCTCCTCTCCTAATGTAATTCAGATTGAAAACTTAAGGTAGCTATACCTCTGTATTAATAGTTTCATAGTTTCTAGGGTTGGAAGGGACCTGAGCAGATCATCTAGTCCGACCCCCTGCCATGGCAGGAAAGAGTACTGGGGTCA
>NW_017728906.1:46399313-46401912 GCF_001723895.1 Crocodylus porosus | reverse complement strand
GATCGAGGTAAGACTAACTGGCCTATAGTTTCCCGGGTCCTCCTTCCTGCCTTTTTTGAAGATGGGGACCACGCTGGCCCTCTTCCAGTCCTCCGGTACCTCACCAGAGCACCACAAGTGTTTGTAAAGCCGTGCCAGGGGACTTAATCTAATCGAATCCCTAGTAACACAGTGCATTATCAGTGAAGGGTGTGGTTCCTGTTTCAGTCCTGTGGGAAATTTGTGCTCATTGACTTGGCTGAGTTAGTTCATTTAAATCAACTGTGTTGATTTTGGTGGAGTGGATCCTCAGAAATATTAACACATTATGAAAAAGTAATTTCCTCTGGATTTCATATGTTAAATTATGTGTCTCATAAATAATAAAAAGCACTAATCTAGAGTAAGAGTAAGCAATGAATATTTGGAAGCAGCCAATGGGGATTCCATCTAATGAATACAAATAAAAATACACTTCAGAAACCCACAAAGTTATTTTTGCTTGCACATTGCTGTAATGCAATGGATTAAATGGTTTTAATATATTTTAATTTGAAAATATATTACAAGCATCAGCCCTAAAGAGTCCTTTCCTCATAAACTACTGCAAAGAGAGATTAAAAGAGAAATCTTGATATAACCTGCAGTACTCTCTCACAATCAGAAGCCTGTATATTCACAATATGTACCACTGAAATTTTTAAATTGGAAATTGTGAAAAAAACAATGTAAGCACAGGTACTAAGGACTCCAGCTATACATAGACTTAGCTCTGGCAGTGCTAGTAATTAGCTCATTGCAAAGTATACATTGTAGGTGTTTTGTCAATTAGTACAACCCACAGCCCTGAGCTGGTCACCGTCTCCCTGCATAATGCATGAAGGCCGACTATACACGATTAATCAAGTCTGCTGGAGTATGCTAATTACTGTGCTCCAGCAGACATCATGTGCATCATCAGCATCTCCACACAGAAAAATGGAAGCAGGGTGCTTTACTAAAGCTCAGTCAATGAGCCCTATTTAAAGTGCCCCCACTGCCATTTTTCAGCATGGGGACACTAATACACATGACACTTCAGGTGCTTTAATTGGAGTGGCTCTTGGAGCTGCTCTACTTAAAGTGTCAATGTCCCCTTGCCCCCAGTCCCAGAGCATGTGTATACATGCCTGAAAAGATTTATTATCTAAGAAAAGGATCTACAAAAGCTGAGCAGGAAGCCCCCTAAGCTATAGGAAATGCCAAGCAATGTGAATGGAGTTCCCAACCTACTAAAGGACTTAGGTCCCAGTCTCTGCTTGGGACAGCTAGCAAGGGATGCAAAGGGTAACAAGAAGGATTTCTACAAGTATGTTGGTAGCGAGAGAAGGATCAGGGAAAGTGTGAGTCCCTTACTGAATAGGGGAAGCAGCTTTGTGACAGTCTGAAGCGCTCAATGCTTTTTTGCCTCAGTCTTCATAGGTAAGGTCAGGTCCCAGGCAGCACAGTTTGGGGAGGAGGTAAGCAGCCAATAGTGGTGAAATAACAGGTTAGGGACTATTTAGAAAAGCTGGACATATACCAAGTCCATGGTGCCAGATGGGATGCACCTGAAGGTGCTGAGGGAGTTGACTGATGAGATTGTAGAGCCACTGGCCATCATCTTTGAAAATTCATGATGATCAGGAGAGGTCCTGGATGATTGGAAAAGGACAAACATAGTGCCCATATTTAAGAAAGGGAAAAAGGAGCGTCCAAGGAACTACAGACCAGTCAACCTCACCTCAGTCCCTGGGAAAATCATGGAGCAGATCCACAAGGAATCCATTTCTAAACACTAGGAGCAGAAAGTGATGATTAGAAACAGCATGGATTCACCAAGGGCAAGTCATGCCTGACCAACCTGATTGCTTTCAATGACAAGATGACTGGCTCTGTGGATGTGGGGAGATGAGTGGATGTGATATACCAGGGGTCGGCAACCCCTGGCATGTATGCCGAGCATGGCATGTGAGGCCATTTTGCTTGGCATGCTGCAGCCAGCCCCAGCTTCAGGTTGCAGCTGCCAGCAATGGAGCCCGGGCTGCTTCCAGCAGGGCTTGCAGCATCCCAGCTAACTGCTGGGAGAAGCTCGGGATCCTGGCTGGCAGCAGCTCCCCAGAGCCAGGGCTGGCTGCACCCAGGAGGCTCCAAACAGCTGTGCCAGGCTCATCACCTCCGTTCCAGGAGCAGGGGAGAGACTGGGGCTGCACTGCCTCAGGCCCCACCCCCACCACCCGCTCCAAGGTGTGTCTGTATGCACCAGTGCAGCTGTTTGGAGCCTCCCAGCTGCAGCCAGCCCTGGCTCTGGGGAGCTGCTGCCAGCCGGGATCCTGGGCTGCTCCCAGCAGTTAGCTGGGATGCTGCAAGCCCTGATAGGAGCAGCCTGGGCTCCAGCAGCTACCCAGAGCTGGGGTAGCTGCTGGCAGCCACAGAACCCGGGGTGGGGAGGAGGGGCTTTGGGTGGGGGGCAAGGGGCACAATCAGGGCATCCTACCATGTACCCTTTGCCCTTACTTTGTTTTTCTGCCATGCTGGCACTCCAGCACCTTCTGAGGTAGGCATTGTGGTGTTTTTTGGCACTCCAGCCAAAAAACGTTGC
>NW_017728906.1:46385003-46399213 GCF_001723895.1 Crocodylus porosus | reverse complement strand
GCTGCTGGCAGCCACAGAACCCGGGGTGGGGAGGAGGGGCTTTGGGTGGGGGGCAAGGGGCAAAATCAGGGCATCCTACCATGTACCCCTTGCCCTTACTTTGTTTTTCTGCCATGCTGGCACTCCAGCACCTTCTGAGGTAGGCATTGTGGTGTTTTTTGGCACTCCAGCCAAAAAACGTTGCCTACTCCTGTGATATACCTTGATTTTAGTAAGGCTTTTGATACGGTCTCCCACAGATTGTCACAGGCAAGCTAAGGAAGTATGGGCTGGATGAATGGACTGTAAGGTGGATAGAAAACTGGCTGAAGCATTGGGTTCAGAGAGTAGTAATCAATGGCTCAATGTCTAGTTGGCAGCTGATTGCAAGTGGAATGCCTCAGGGAGCAGTCCTTGGGCCAGTTTTGTTCAACGCCTTCATCAATGACCTGGAAGATGGCATAGAGTGAGCTCTCAGCAAGTTTTCAGATGACACCAAGCTGGGGGGAGTAGTGGATATGCTGAAGGGTAGGACTAGGATTCAGAGTGATGAAGACAAATTGGAGGATAGGGCCAAAAGAAATCTCATGAGCTTCAACAAAGACAAGTGGAAAGTCCTGCACTTAAAACAGAATAATCCCATAAATCACTACAGGCTGGGGGCTGACTGGCTGGGTAAAAGCTCTGCAAAAAAGGACCTGGAGGTTACAGTGGACAATAAGCTGAATATGAGCCAACTGTACACACTTGTCGCAAAGAAGGTCAACTGCCTACTGGACTGTATCAGTAGGATCATTGCCACCAGATTGAGGGAAATGATTATTCCCTTCTATTCTGTACTAGTAAGGACACATCTGGAGTACTATGTCCAGTTTTGGGCCTCCCACTACAGAAAGGATGTGGACAAATTGGACAGAGTCCAGTGGAGGGCATCAAAAATGGTGAGGGGGCTGGGGGACATGACTTATGAGGAGAAGCTCGGGGAACTTAGCTTATTTAGTCTATAGAACAGGAGACTGAGAGAGGATTTAATAGCGGCCTTCAACTACCTGAAGGGGACTCGAAAGAGGATGGAGCTGGACTGTTCTTAGTGGTGGCAGATGATAGAACAGGGAGCAACGGTCTCAAGTTCCAGAGAGGTAATTTTAGGTTAGGTATTAGGAAAAATTTTCTCATGAGGGTAGTAAAACACTGGAACAAGTTACTCAGAGAGGCGGTAGAATCTCCATCCTTGGAGGTTTTTAAGACCCGGCTAGACAAAGCCCTGGCTGGGATGATCTACCTGGGGATGGTCCTGTTTTGAGCAGGGAGCTGGACTAGATAACCTCCTGAGATCCTTTCTAACCCTAATTTTCTATGACTCTATGATTCTGACACAGTCGTAAATGTTTTTCTACAATTCAGAGCCTAAGCTTCAAAAATAAAGTGGGAAAAAGAAGGGTTGTTGTGTTTCCATTTAAGCGATAGCTAGTGGTTAGAGGCCTCACTTGTATTGAGGGAAGCCCAGGTGAATGCTCCAACCCACAAGCTATAGGGTATATTCTAAATAATCTCCTCTGTTGAAGTTGATCCACTTTGAATTAAATAATTAAATATTCCCTGAGACAGAGAGGAAGAGTGCAAAGAATATGTGCTGTAACAGTGTCAATTAATTAAACAAGTTTCCTACATAGTATGATTTTAATAAAATTTATTCAATGGAGAGACAGGAGAATGAGAAATATGTAGCTAGAATATCATTCTTAGATTTAATCAGAAGTTGTTTTTTATAAACCCAAGACATTGAATATTTTTACATATTTCTATGTTGAAACGGAATATGGAACTCACAAATTATGTTCATGAAATTCTCTTTTTCCAACCAAGCATCAGCTGTTAATCAAACCTTAACATAAGAGCAATGTTTATACAACATGGCAAAATATTATAGAAATATTTACGTATAATATGTTAGTATATTTTGCAGAAGAGGACAGTAACACAATAGAAGGTCCTATCCAGCATTTCTTCCTTGGTTATTACATATGTAGCCAAGCCCTACATAGGATGATTTATAATGCAGAATCACACAATACTACCAGCACCATATAAATCAGAAAATAATTTGTCAATGCTAATCATTTAATACACAGAAAACATAAGGACTTAAGAAATATCTTAGCAATGGTCCTTCTCACCCAGTCTCCTGTCTCTATCAGGAAGCAAGGTGGGGCTGCATCCTGCAATGGTTGCCTGGACCCATGGAGCAGGAGCTGTGAGCTATTAGATGTTGCCTCTTTCTCCTGAGCCATTGCCTATGCCACCCTCCCCATCTTGTCGCAGCTGACACCTTGGAAAGGATATGATTTTATCAGCAGGTGGCCAGCTACCTTGCAAGTGGCTGGTCCTTGGCCAGGGTGTGGCAGTGGCTGAGCCAAGCTTTGTACTTACTGGGATGAGAGCAGCCAGCACACTCCTCAGGCAGCAGAGCCCCAGCTGGGCCCATAGGGAAACAGAGAGCCTATGCACCCAGAGTGTGTTTTGCCACACTGCCAGACAGACTGCCAGAGCACAGCCCACTCCTCACAGGCTCTGCTACTGGGCTGGGTCAGAAACTCGGCCCCACATGGGCACGGGCCACAGCCTGGAAGGAAGGCAGATGGCAGGCATAGAAGGTGCTACCTAGGGCCCAAAAGCAGCAGGTGCAGGAGATGTTGAGCCCATGTGAGGCTCTCAACACTTGTCAGCAGTGGCGGGGCATGTGGGAACAATCAGGAGTCCAGATTGGTTCAGCCCAACCCAGAACCCCTTACGTAAGGAGACACCAACTCTAGGAGGGGGAACACAACCACAGGTGCATCCAGCTTGTGGCATTCCTCTTCAAAGACAGAAGACCTGAAATGGAGGACCTGGATCAGCACAGCTCTCCAGACAGATTCCTGACTGGCATCTCACCATAGGAGGTCAGGAATCTTTAGGGGCTACTCTGGGGTTCATAACACCTTGCCTAAAGGGCTCGGCCCAGGATGGACCAGCCCACTTGCACTGAACCTGTGCATGAAGCATGGCCTGAAGAGCTCAGGCTGCCTGAGGGCAGGTGGCTGAGATACACTGCTGGACCAAAGAAAGGCTCAGGGCAGGCCTGGACATTGTTATGTAAGTTAAATTAGTTCATTTATTTTCTTATGTGGGCCATGCATCACTGACCCAGGATGGCAGTGGGGCCCCGAAAGATCAGCCTAGAGTCCCTGACTCTGGGGAACACTGCTTTCTTACCACCTTGGATTCCTTGGGCTAGGCAATGAGTCTAGTCACCCCATGCAGCCAGGTGTCCTCACCAAGCATCAACAGGAATACCCAGGTAGAAGGGGTGGGGTGTAGGGGAGAAGCTGCACAGAAGATCTGTAGATCCTGTAACCCACACTGGTCTGAGCTGTCTCCATCTCATTGGGTACCTCCTCCTGATACCTTTCTAATGGTTACACCAAGTCATGGTAGGCAAGATTTGAGAATGAGAGAGTGAGATGTCTGCTGAGTGTGTGGTACATGGGTCCCATCCTGATGTAGCCACTTGGTTCAGGTCCCTTTACACAGGGACTTCAACATCACCTTTGGGGTGTAAGACTAGATTGGTAAGGTGTGGAGTTGGGCTGCTGAAGACATCACTGACAATGGATGGATATCTGGCATGCCCAACACCCTGACAATACCACCACACTTACCTTTCTGAAGGTAGAGGAGCACCAGGCATGCTACTCCCAGCTAGACAGGATCTACATCTCCATGATCCACACTATCCAAGTCCACTCCTTCAGCATTCAGCTGACCGCTTTCAGAGATCACCATCTTGCCTATCCTTGGGTCATTAGGCTGTACTTGGTGGACCTGCCTGCATTCCACCTTAGTCCTGTAAATCACTGGGGATCTAGACTGATGGCTCCTGCATGGAACCCTCAACACAGATGCATATCTGAAGTGCCTTATGGAATCTCTGACACCTAGTTCCCTTGTCCTTTCAAGTTGCTTGATCCATTATTTTCATACACTATAAAAAAATTCAAGAGGAAACTGTACTCAACATCACTAACATGGTGGAGCAAAAGAAAGATACTGCATAAATAGTTGTTCAGTCTCTATTTTACCAATAAAACAATGCTCCAGTATTGAGAGGCAGCAGTTAATTGTCATCTATTATATGAATACAATGTCTAATAGATTGATGTTAAAATATACCTAATTAACTTGCTATCATAAGCAGATCAGAGAGAGTTACATTAGGCAGCTGTCTAGATAATCATTTGGTGTTCCTTCAGGAAAATGTGCCTTTGCTCAGATCACAGTTGTATCACTCTTGCAATCTCTGCACCTGTGCTGCATTTTTATTTAGCTGACTCTTTAGTTCCTTATTCGTCATTTAGCCTTCATCATATTATCAATTATGTTCTTAGACAATCTTTGCCAAAAGCATCCAGCCCATTAGACTATTTCTTGAACACCATCACTGTTCCAGATCATATGCCTGACTCCTTCATACAAAGGAGCCAGGGCCTATGCATGGTGGGAATGGGGGTACAGTTGTACTAGCCCCACAAGCTCAGGGAAGTGAGAACTGCATATAACATGTATGCAAATAAAGTGGAAGTCTGGTCTCTAGAAAATTATTTAATAACTAATGAACTCAGCTTAGAGATCAAATGTAAATCCTCTATTTTCCATTTCCAAAGTAGGAATTTGAGAGTGTTAAGAGGCAATCTGCCCTCTCAGGAGGACCACCTGACCCCAGAGCAACACCAGCTGCAAGCATCAAGCTGATTTGCTGCAGAGCTGTCTGTGCTGAGTGTATAAGCTGAGGCCCTTCAATTAGGCTCTGGCAGCTCATGGCTAGCACCCTTTAGCAGCTCAGCCCTGATGGAGTCTTACTCAAGTCCTGAACCTACTTGCCCTTGTTTCTTCTACTGTGTGTCAAGACTTTGAAGCTTCTGACCTTTGGCTTGACCAGGACTATGAACATGAATATCATTTTGCATTAGGTATGTGACTCTGACTACCTAGATCCCCTTGATGCCACCTGGACTCCTGATCTGGATTCCTCACAGGCTCAGGTACCTGGTTAACTCTATACTCCACACACCCCTTCTTACACGTGTTATATCTTGCCAGGATTACTGGTCCCCAAATTTCACTCTGGACACTAGCCAGGGTACCTGGAAACACAGGCAAGATGTTGAGCCAGTGCCAGAGCACGGATGGACAAGTTGGTGCATGGCCAGTGTCTTTGTGCAAGGGGAGTATCAAACAATGAGCAACTTGTACAATTTGTGGGCAACTTGTACAGAGCTAATCATGAAGGATGACATTCACTGTCATACGAAGGGCCTATGCACCCTCCAAGCAAAATGAGTGGTTTTTTTCCTGCTGAATAGTAAGTTTGCCAAAAAGAGTTTGGACAGAGCAGGAATATTTGTGAAGTATAGCTGAATTCGGTGAACATTTTTGCTCCACAAAATAATGGCAGGGGAAAAGAAGGTGGTCTTTGGAATGTCAAAATTTTTCCATGTGAGCTTTTAAAATGAAACATTCTCCTTTAGCAATACCAAACTATTTTGTTTCACCATTTTAAAACAATGCTGACCTTCTATTTCAAGACAAGATTTTTTCCAATTTCAAAATAACCTAGTTTAAAAGTAGGTAAGATTATACAATAGTGCTGAATTACATCAAAATGAAATAAACCATGTCATTTCAGATTGAACAAAGTAATTCTGGATGACCAAAACCACAGTAAAACCCCCCAGAATACTCTTCTTTACTAGGACTTGATTTTTTAAAAATCTAATAGTCAGCCATTCAATCAAAAACTCCATTATTCATTCAGCTCCACTTTTATGGAGCCCACTCAGGACTTCAAAGCAGCCTGTAAGTAGGACTTAGAAGTTGTGTAGGCCTAAATACAATGCATATCATCTAAAGTGAATTTTTGACCCAATTAACACGAAAGCTACCCTTCTTCCTCTGATATTGCAATGGGAAAAAAGTTTTCAGGACAGTTACAGTATTTTTTCTTTTAAATAAATATTAGCGGCAAAAATGCATTGATTTTCTGAATATCTTCCAGTGGCAAATATGTTTATTACTCAAGTCAGACAACTCTTTCTTTAAGAGTTATGTTGAACCCTCATATATGTAGATTGTGCACCTAGTATCAGTATATAAAATAGTCTCAGCAACAAAATAAAAATTCAGAAGAAAAAACAGTATACACCAACTCCCATACATTACAAGCTCTGTGAATTAATGGTCAAACATTGTAATTTACATAATTCCAGGCAATTCAACCCCTCAGTAATGACTTGTTATATAGATGAAAACCACAAAACCCCTTCCTCATTAAAACCAAAACTATAAAGTTCAATAGACAAAGGCAAATGGATCACAACATCAAAGGTCTTTTGAAGATTAATACATTGACTAAATTGCCAGAGATTCATTTCGAAGCAAATGACACAGAAATTCATTATATCTGTAGCCATTATATCTTTAACTTATCAGAAATAAGTTCTTCATTTACAGCTTTTTCTGCATAACTAGTTCCTGCCATATTTCTGTAGATGATAATATCATTTTTTGCTAGCTAAACTTTTTAGGGTCAGGTCCAGACTCCTTTGAGGGAATCTTTTGAATCTCAGATGAGTTGTTTCAAAAAATATTCTTTTACTGAGTTCCTTGAGCTGAAGCACTGGTAGAAAGAGCCATAGAGAACTGTTGCAGCTGTGTTATATAAAAGGAAAAGACAATTTAATGGAAAATTTCATACTTTGCAGAAATTTGATTGCCTATTTTCTCTATGTAGATATCTTATTAAAGGAACTACAGCTGCGGCAGCACTGAAGGTATATTTTTGCTGCTGATCATGGTGATAGTACCAGAGCTGTATGTTGAATTTAACATTTTAATTTTGCAGCAGAAAGACAACAGACATTTACATATCTTTCTTTTGTTGATTTTTTCTTTTGTTAGGAAGGAGTAAGAACTGCCTTAAGTAAGAACTAGGAAGGAGTAAGAACTTATTCTTTCAGGCTGCTTTTTTTTGTTTAAAAAGTATAAAAGGTGAGTAGGCTGGATTCAGTGGCAAAGAATTTAGCAAGTGATTAGCCTAGTCCTAACCATTAAGTGTTGTCATACATGGGGCCTTAAAAATAATGTCATGCCCCACCCAAAATAAAACACTTGGGGAAAAAATGTAAAATTTTTTAAATTGTTTTGGAACTTCATAACCTAAAGCTTCTGAGATCTCTCCTCTTACAATTAGTGCTGGGAGGTGAATATGTCATAAATTCTACATCATAAAATCTCATAGCTTCAGAGCTATAACAGTTACATTTCTTCCGTGAGGCCAAAATAATCCCAGAACTGCTGTCAAATGCTTTATGTTCTGCAATTTGGAGTTTATTAGTGTTAACAGGGTAATGTTATATATTATTTGTGGTGTACAAAGTGCCATGGGCTAAACATTCCTTGCCTTGGACTGCTCAACCACCAAAATAACTTTAACATCTCAACTGTTTCTATATTTTATATTCTTCATGGTTTTGACCACAGGAATAAGATCCCTGTTGGAGGAAACCATTATTTTAGAGGTCCCCAAACAAAAAAGACAAGAAAGGATCTTTTCTGCCTGTGAAGATCTCCTCCATCTCTGCCATAAATCTGAGAGACATAGTGCTTTGCTTTAATTTTTTGGGACAAATCTTGCTCCTTTTGAAGTAAAAATGGCTGTTGCTGAAGCCAATGGGTTATGATAGAAATGGGCACCAGCTGAAGAAATTGCATCTAGAGTTTTAGTCAGCAGATTAAACCCTCAGCCATTACTTTCTAGACAAGTGGCTTTCAACATTTTTAGCCTCAATGCCCCTCCATAACTTCCCTGAATTTCATGGAACCCCACTGAGAATCACTGACCTACAGTCTACATTCAGAAACAATATGGAATGGTGCCTTGGAAGTAAGAAAGTTTAAGAACCATTGAATTAGTTGGAGTCAGATACTCGATGCAAGACTTCACCCTGCCATGCCCTTTCCATTGTCTGCTCCCTCCCTGCCCCTGGGCTATACCTGGGGGCAGTTCATGCCACCAGGAATGCTTCTGCAGGGTCTCACATGCTGGTGACTGCTTCATGGGTGCCAGGAGCATGGGAGGAAGGAAGGGGATGAGCAAGGCTGCAAAGTGCACAGCAAAGCTGGAACAGTCCCCCAAGGTCTGGAACAGCCTGCCATCGGAGGTGGTTCAAGTACCTACTCTGAACACCTTCAAGAGTAAATTGGATGCTTATCTTGCTGGGATCCTATGACCCCAGCTGACTTCCTGCTCTTTGGGCGGGGGGGCTGGACTCGATGATCCTCCGGGGTCCCTTCCAGCCCTGATGTCTATGAAATCTATTAATCTATGAAGCGTGGGGGCATCTGGGACAGGGACTTCCAGGGGAGTAGGGGGAAGGAGGCAGTAGCAGTTCTGAGAGAAGCAGCTGCAGACATTACTGGGCGCATCTACTTGTTCATTAATGAGCCATAATTACAGCACATTAAGTTTAGTACCTGTAATTACAGGTACTAACCTAATGTGCTGTAATTGGTGCTACTGTGCAGCAGAACTGGTGCGTGCTTTTTTGTGAAACTAATGCACAGTGGAATATTTCGACTGTGCATTAGCACAGCTGGCAAAAGCTAAGCTAATGTGTTAATGCACAGTAGAATTAGTCTACTGTGTATTAGTGTCACAAAAAAAGCATGTCGCACTGTAATCACTAACTTATTGTGCCTTTAGCATCTCATGTAGACATGCCCACTGAGTAGTTGGGGAAGCATAGGACACCAAACTGGGGAAGGAGCGCTCCTTGTACAGGGGCTAGGCAGCATGGCACCTTTAATGGGATCTCACAGTATCCCAAGATGCTCTGGAACCCCCGTCGTGAATCACTGGTCTAGACATTATTTGAGCATGGGTATCTTTTTCGGAAAAAAAGGCTCCTTTCTTTTTCTCTTCAGATATTGCTTGGAACATTCATGACTAGACTTAGATATTTGATTTTTGTAACTCTTATCCCAATATAATGCTTCCTTGACACAGCCTTATACGTCTTCTACAGCCAACTTATTCTAGGAATCTGGATAGAAGCAATCTTTTATAACACCTTAACCTTGCCAAAAAGTACACTTGGGACCAGGTCCTATTTTGCCTATCAGGCGTCTAGGTGGAATTGAGTGCTTAAGTGTGTCATGTCTGAGTTTTACCTGTCAAGTTAGAGTGCCGATGCCAGCAAAGCAAAAGACCATAATAACTTAGTAAGGACGCAGGCCATAAAGACCCCTCAGCACTAGTAGCCTTTATTTCTTTGCTAAAAGAAGCATTGCAGTTGAAGTTTGTTAAAAGTTGTTTTCCACACTTAGAAGCTTGTTATCTGTAGTGATAAGTATTGCAGGTGCCAATCACAAGGTTGACCTTTTGAACCCACTGAAGGCAGCCAGATGAATAATGTATCTAGGTCACTGTGTAAGAACGTAATTGGCGGTCAGTAAATATTCACAATTGGCATGAAGTGATTGGTCACTGCTGACTATAACTAAGAGCAGATTCCCACCATTAAGCAGAGAACTCCACACGCACACCTTGGAGATATCGTCAGCAGATTGGCCACCTGCAGACACCTTCTCCCCGCCAGCCGTTCTTCATTTGGCGTATCTCGTTCACCAGTTCGTCTGATCGTTTCGTCAAAGAGCTCTCGGAAGGTTGTTGGTTGATCGAAAGTGCATTTCCTTACATGAGCTGTTGACCAGTTCTGGGACTACTGAGTCGGGCAACCACACTTATCCCGGGCTTCAGCACCAGGGGTAGAAAGCAAGGGCTCGGCTCAAGAACCCTGTGAACCAACAGACCCCCTTTAGTTTGTTTTAAGTTCATGCACTGTAACTGAATAAAGCCAACTATCCTGCCTATGCTACGACCATCGGTAGCATAAGTACAATAAATATTTTTGTAACTAATATGCTTAAGTAGCCTGACTCCTTCTCACTGTTAATCCCCACCTGTCTGGTTATCGATCCCTTCTGCGCCAAGCCGGTTGTGCCGACCCAGGCTCGCAGGTCAAGGGTACACCGGTTACGTGGTGCAACAAAGTGTAGTGATATTCCACCTCGTTCAAGTCCCTAAACATTTAACAATGCACCTACTTTTGTAACACACCATCATCCTACCTTTAAATCTGAATCAGGAAAATATAGCAAGAAGGAGCTGGCTCCCCCACATACCTTTTGTATTAACAATTTTTCAAGAACTCAAGCAGAATAGAATAGAATCATACTTGGATGCTTAATGGATTGAATAGAATCTGGTTCCAAGTATCCTTGCTTCCTAAGCAAGACACTTAAGGACCAGCAGGGAATGAAATTCTGGCTCCAGAGAGAGGCATTGAGTGAAATCCAGGCTCCAGCCAAGTCTAAGACAAAACCTGCATCAACTTGAAAGGAGTCAGATTTTCACCCACAGTTATTTTTACCTATCTCTTTGTTCTAGGCCATGACTTTATTCACCATGACCTTTCCTATCTTCACATATTTAGGCAATCACTCAGGATGCATCTCAGCGCACAAATTCATGGGTGAAAGGGCCAGTAATCTCAGAAAGTAATAGTTCTCCAAATAGAGTGCTAAGAACATTTATGAGTGATGTATCCTCTCTTTCCACCTCTCTGGGAGCAACATTTATCATATTTGTGATCCTTCAGTCACTGCTGTAGCCTGAGATTACTCTGACACTGGGGTCTCTACACCATTAACTGAATCTCTGGCCACTAAAAGCCACAGTGAGCGACATGACTATAGCTACATGCCCTGAAAAATTATGAAGAAGCTGGTCATACTGCAGTAATTCAAGGCAATCTTCATACAAGAGAAAACATTATGGCTTGAAGCCAGCTCTGCCACAGGAATTGTATTTCTACACATTTGGAATCACAGCTGGTATCTCATAACACCATCAGGAAAAAACTGTCAGCACAGTCTGAGAGGATACCAGTTTAACATTGCTCTATGGCTAAGAGTGGATTGCTGTTCTTTGAGTCAGGAAGGCATGAAGTGGTAAGAAGGGCAATATAACAAATAAATATATAGTTTCATAGTTTCGTAGTTTCATAGTTGGTAGGGTGGAAGGGACCTGAGCAGGTCACCAAGTCCAACCCCCTGCCATGGCAGGAAGGAGCACTGGGGTCAAACAACCCCAGCAAGGTGTTCATCCAGCCTCCTTTTAAAGACCCCCAGGGTAGGAGCCAGCGCCACTTCTCTTGGAAGTTGGTACCAGATCCTAGCCACCCTGACAGTGAAGTAGCGCCTCCTGATGTCTAGCCTAAATCTACCCTCTGCCAGTTTGTGACCATCATTCCTGGTCACTCCTGGCGGTGCTCGGGGGAACAGGGACTCCCCCAGTGCCTGCTGGTCCCCCCCTGACTAATTTGTAAACAGCCACTGGATCCCCCCTCAGCCTTCTCTTGTGGAGGCTGAACAGGTTCGGGTCCCGTAGCCTCTCCTCTTAAGCCCATATCATGCGAGTGGCCCTCCTCTATACTCTCTCCATGTTGTCCACATCCCTCTTGAAGTGCGGTGTCCAGAACTGGACGCAGTACTCCAACTATGGTCTGACCAGTGTCACATAGAGGGGGAAGATCACCTCCTTGGACGTGCTTGAGATGCATCTGTGGATGTATGACAAGGTACGGCTAGCCTTTCTGACTGCATCCTCACATTGGCAGCCTATGTTCATCTTTGAGTCAATAATGACTCCAAAATCCTTTTCTGCCTCTGCACTGATGAGAAGGAAGTTCCCCAGCCTGTAGCTATGCTGCTGGTTCTTCCTCCCCCAATGCAGTACCCTGCACTTGTTAGTTTTGAAACCCATCCTGTTCTTATCTGCCCACCCCTGTAACCTGTCCAGGTCCGATCGCAGCCTATTCCTCCCTTCTAGTGTGCCCACTTCTCCCCACATCTTCGTGTCATCAGCAAATTTGAACAGGGTGCTTTTTACCCCCTCATCCAAGTCACTGATGAAGATGTTGAACAGTGCAGGCCCGAGGACTGAGCCCTGGGGGACCCCACTGCCCACATCCCTCCAGGTCAAAGATGACCTATCTACCACCACTCTCTGGGTGCAGCCCTCCAGCCAATTAGTGACCCATCTGACTGTGTAGTTATTGATGCCACAGTCTCCTAGTTGTTTAATGAGAATGGAGTGAGAGACGGTATTGAAGGCCTTCCTGAAGTCCAGAAAGACTATGTCCACCGTTACACCTGTATCCAAGGATTTTGTGACCTGGTCATAGACCTGGTTGGTCTGACAGGACCTGCCTTTAATAAACCCTTGTTGGTTGCTCCTAAGCATAATCTCCCCTGCTGATCCCGCGTGGACATGCGCCAGGATAATTCTCTCAAAAAGCTTGCCCAGGACCGAGGCCTATAGTTACCTGGCTCCTCCTTCCTCCCTTTTTGAAAATGGGAAACACATTGGCCCTTTTCCAGTCCTCTGGCACATTGCCAGAGCACTACAAGTGCTTGTAAAGCCATACCAGGGGTCCTGCAATGACCTCTGTTAATTCTCTCAGCAGTCTAGGGTGGAGTCAGGACCTGCTGATTTAAATACATCCCAGTCCCTCCAGAACCCTGGGCCTGGGTGCACCTCTCCTGGGGCCTATGGGGGTCCCAGTGGCAGGGGATGACCCAGTCCCTGCTCAGAAAAATGGAGGCAAAGAAATTGTTAACTAGGTTAGCTCTGCTGTCTGGTGTGACAATCAGATTTCCTAGCATGTCCTGCACAGGCCCCACATTACCTGGAACCTTCTTTTTACCCCCTATGTATTTAAAAAAGGACTTCTTGTTGTCCTTGATCCGGGTAGCTAGTCCCAGTTCCATCTCTGCCTTGGCCTTCCTAACAGCCCCCTACAATCCTGAGCAATGGAAGTATAGACCTTCCTGGTGATGGCTCCTCCCTTCCATTGGGTATATGCCTCTTCTTTAGCTAGAAGACATTCCCAGATGCTTTTGGTGAGCCATGGGGGCTTTTGCGCCCTCTTGCCCCCTTTGATCCATGTTGGGATTTCCTCCCTTCGGGCTTGGAGGATCGTCTCCTTAAGGAATGACCACTCTTCTTGGACACCCAACTCCCCTCCCCTCTGGGACCTCAGTGCCTGCCTGACTATTCTCCTTACCTTATTGAAGTCCACCCTCTTGAAGTCCAGGGCTGCTGCCTTGCTGCAGGCCTTTGCCACCTTGAGCTGGATAGTGAATTCCAGCGGGTGATGATCACTGTTGCCCAGGTGGTCGAGCACCCGCAGACCCCTCAGCAGGTCATTGCCCATGGCCAGGACCAGATCCAACAAGTTGGTCTCCCTGGTGGGGCTGTGCACCTCCTGGGTTAGATGGAGGTCCTTAGATGGAGGTCCTGTATCTTGGCTAGAAACCTACGTGAACAGTCAGACCTGGCTGCCTGCTCTTCCTAGCAAATGTCTGGAAAGCTTAGGTCACCCATGATGGCCACATCCTTTGACCTAACTGCCTCCGTGAGCTGACTTAAGAATTACAGGTCTAGGTCTTCCCCTTGGTTGGGTGGTCTGTAGTAGACCCCAACTGTTAAGTCCCTTTCCTCTCAAACTCCTTGTATTCTAACCCAGAGCACTCCAGTGTGCCCCTCCTCTGACCCAGCGCTACTCGTTGAGGATGTGTATTTCTCCTTGATGTAGCGCACCACACCTCCTGCTTGTTCCCTATACTATGAGCATTAGTGTAGCAGCATTTGAGGCCTCCTGAAGATGCATGCACTGGCCCCCCTAATCCCAGTACTGCCCGGCCCCTGTTGCTTACCTGGGTATTTGTTCTGCTCGTTGTTGGTCTAGGCTGAGCTGTTCTTGTGGGTGACGCTGTGTTTAGTGGCCCAAGGCTTCCTCCGCCATTGTCTTCCCCTTCCCCTGATAAGCCTAATTTAAAGTCCACTGGAGGAAATCTGCCAAGCTAGAAGAGAACACATACTTACCTTTGGTGGAAAAGTGAAGCCCATCCCACCCAAGCAACTGAACTTCCTGGACATCTGCTGGGAAGAGCAGTCAGCCAGGTCTGAACGCTCACGTAGGTTCTTGGCCAGAGTGCAGGACCTCCATCTAACCCAGGAGGTGCACAGCCCTACCAGGGGAGACGCCTTGTTGGACCTAGTGCTGGCC
>NW_017728906.1:46382468-46384992 GCF_001723895.1 Crocodylus porosus | reverse complement strand
TCTTTCCTGCCATGGCAGGGGGTTGGACTAGATGATCTGCTCAGGTCCCTTCCGACCCTAGAAACTATGAAACTATGAAACCATGTCTCTCATCCTGATGTGTGGGTCATTGTCTAAGAAGCCGAAGCCTGCCTTGAGACACCATTTCCAAAGCCGCAAGTTGACCTCTCTGATGTAGGTCTTGTGTCATCTTCCATGTCCACTCACTGGTAGGACAGAAGAGAATACTACCTGTGCCCCTCTCTCCTTCAGCATGCCTCCCACAGCGTGGTAATCTGTCACCGGGTGATCAGAGCTTCTCCTGGCCGCATCATTAGTGCTCACATGGATTAGGACTATAGTAATCAGTATAGTATCTGGGCCAGATAATGGCTGGGATCATCCCCATCACATCCTGAATCTTTGCTCCAGGCAGACAGTAGACCTCATGTGTCGAGGGGTCCTGGCAACAGATGGGACCCTCTGTACCTCTCAGGATGGAGTCGCCAATGCAAGCACTCGACGATTCTTCCTCCGGGTCTGCTTAGCTCCTTCAGCCTGTTCAGAGTGTGGATAGTATGGAGTGGCTTCCTCTCCAGGGGTTTCCTCCTCTCCTTCCTTCTCCTGCAGTGTCACTAGGGCCATGTACCTAGTCTAAAGGAAAACATAGCTCTTACATTATTTAAGTTGCATACCATTTGAGAATTTAATCAAATTAATCTCATTGTAGCTTGGGCTGTTACATCTGCATGAAGTTCTTTGAAATGTACTCCTTGATGTCTGCATGTCACATTGCAGTAATCTTCTCAGGATCAGAAGGACTATTTCAAGAGAAAAGGTTTTGGATAGTTGTCCTTCTTCTGAAAATAAAGTAAAGGAAAAATTCTTGATTAAATTCCAGCAGGAGCTGAATTTGGAAAGAAAGGCTAAGACAGGTTGTTTGTCTACTTGAAATATGTGAGAACTTTCCCATTAACTTCAGACATCTTTAGGTCAACCTGTAGGATAAAAAAATTGTTTAAAAAATGTTTAAAAAGTGTTAAAAAAATTATGTACTTTCTGACACATCTGAGTTACTTGAAGAGATGGAGAGGTGAAATTCCTGTCTACGCAATGGTTCAGCACAAGACATATACCTCGTGAAAGTTTTGTGGCAGTCCTGTTCCCAGCTCCCAGGACACGTGTGGGTTTGGCCTTACACTATTCTGTCCATATGGGTGAATCTCAGCCTTAGTGAATCACTTGTAATAAATTAACTTATTGAATAATGATCTCATTTTCTGTTTGCAGATCATTGGTAAAGAGTGAGAAGGATCACTGTTTCTCTGATATCTGTCATTCAAAATCAGTTACCAACTGAATCTTTCAAATAGTTCATGGTGTGTAACTTATTCATATCTGCTCCAATTTGAGCTGTGCTGATTAAACCCATTGGCTAAAGTTCAAATTTGAGTGCTTAGAATTAGGCAGTAACTATATCATTGGGCACCAGAATAGATGGGATTTCATTAGTAGTCCCAGCTGCTCAGTATCTCCGAAAATCAAGCCATTTATTAACCAGAGGTGGTTATCCAAGGATATTGCTGCCTAGTATTGCAAAGCATTTGGCTGTCAGCTGATATTTTTCTATTCCTTGATTGGTAGCTTTTGTTAATATTCTCCAGTATCTTCTGACAATTTGCTGTTATAGCCAACATTCCTGCCAGGAAGCTAATTCGGTAAAATATTCACAGAAAACAAGCAAAAGGTGCACGTAGAGTATGTGTCTTGAATATGCAAATCCATACTTGCTAATGGTATTTCCTCAACACACCCTTGGCTCTAATAAGGCAAAGTTTCCTTTAACTCAAGTGGCTTTGCATCTAAAATCAGGTCCCCATGGGGAATGGATTTCCTCACAACAATAAGAATTAGGGCTACAGAAAAAGATTGCTAGCTAATGTTAGGGAAGCTGAACTATTGTAAGGTTAATGACACCATGCAGGTTCCTTCTCTTTCCAGTTAATTAATTAGCTCATTTAGTAAAGATACTATCCCTCTCTTTCCTTTAAAAAGGGCCCAATTCAACTCTCAATTGAATCAATAGGTAAATTCCCTTTGACTTGAGCTGTGAAGGTTCAGGTCTCAAATAAGCTCTAATTTACAAAAAGGAATAACTCAGAAGCAGTGAATGTTGCTGATCTCACAGCAGGGCAGCACACTTGGGAGTCACAGGATGTATTAGAGCTGACACAAGCCTATGTAATTTAGAAAGGTCTCTCCAAAATAGGGGGGGCTAGTGGGTGGTGTTATCTTTCTTTATGTCAGACTTGTACTTTGACTTACAAATCTTATTACTACTCAGATACATCATGAAGACCTATCTACATTGACACTTTTTGTCATGGTAGAGAACTGTGTTTAGGCTGAATTTAACCAAATTTAATTTAACTGAATTTCACTGTGTGCTTGTTAACCCAATTTATATGTTGGTCTGGTCCACTTGTGTTCTTAGAAGCAAATTCTGAATTCTATTTTTATGTTTTAAAATAGTTTGGTTCCCTCC
>NW_017728906.1:46374535-46382368 GCF_001723895.1 Crocodylus porosus | reverse complement strand
AAAAGCTTAGAAAACCCAAGACTGAACTTAAAAAAAAGGCTACTGACTCTGTGCCTCATTGTTGGGGCTGAATTTCTAGGCCTATAGAAATGTGTCATTGCAGGAAGTACCATTCCTGAAAATGACAAAATCAGGAAAGCAACCACTGTATAACCTAGAACAAGACCTTTTACTTCTCCATGATTTGTTTCCCTTCTTGTCTTATAACAGACTTGTCATCATCATTGGTGGCAGTCCTTTGATACAAGGATGAATCTTTCAGGAAATAGGGGAGTCATAAGTGAGTCAGGAGATGACTGAAGAGGTCATTCTGAGATCTGCATGTTCAACTGCAGACATGGCAAACAGCTCCAGGAGGAAGAAATGGATCCTGATGATATCAGGTCACTGTTCTTTCCTTTTGTCTCTCTTGTCTAGCTACCTCCATAGTGAGGCAAGTTTGCTCAAAATGGTTAATGTCTTGTATACTTTGCAGTGCCATTGGGGATGATTTAATAATCAAGTATCCCAGATATTTATGTTAATATCATATTTCTTCAGATTGGCCTTCAAAGTGTCCTTGAAAAATCTTCTTTTGCTCAACTTTAGAATGGTGACCATTAGTGAGTTGGGAGTAAAGGACCTGTTTTGGGAGCCAGTTGTCTGGCATCCTTATGACATGTTCTGTACAACAGAGCTGGTGCCACATAAATGTGGCTTTGATGCTAGTAGTGTTTGCTTGAGCCAAAACATTGGCATTTGGTTTTCTATCCTTCCTGCTGATATGGAGGATTTTCTAAAGATATTGCTAGTGGTAACATTCCAAGACTTCCAGGTGTTTCTGGTATGTTTCCAATTTTGAGAAAGTTGACTACCCAAGTAGGGAAAATACTCAATGTTCTCCGAAGACTGTCCTCTAATTGTAATATGTCGGGGGAGTAGCTGGTTGGTTTGGGGTAAATAGTAAATTATCTTGGTTTTCATCAAGTTGATAGTAAGTCTAAGCATTGTATGTATTTCACAGAAGCAGCTGAGTGACCTGGAGCTCTTCAATTGAATGAGCATATACAACACAGTCATTAGCATATCAAAGATCAGCAATGGAGGTGTTGGTTTTCTTGAGTCTGGAACATAACCAGTTGATGTCAGATTCCCAACCATGAGATACTGGATGCTGACTCCAGATGTAAGTCTCTTAACAACGATATGCAGAATAGCTGCAATATAAATGAAAAAAGTGTTGATGCAATTATGCATGCTTGACTCCAGTTCTATTGGTGAAAAGGTCCATTTCTGAGCCATTGCTTAGAACAGTTGCTGTCATGTCATCATGAAGAAGTTTGATGATGGTAACAATTTTGGCAGGCATCCAAATCTCATTAGGATCTTTCACAGGGCCTGTTTGTTGATTGAATCAAAGGCTTTAGGTCAATGAAGGACGTGTAAAAATCTCAGTGTTGCTTGTGGTATTTCATCTGCACCTGTCTAGCTACACAAGATTGTCTACTGTACTTCTGAAGAGGCTAAAACCACACTGGAACTCGGGTAGAATCTCCTCAGCAAGGGGGTGACTCTACTGAGGAGAAAGTGGGTGAGGATCTTCCCAGCTATGGACAGAAACGCAATGCCATGGTAATTGCTGCAATCCATCTATATCCTTTCTTGAAATTGGTTACAATCCTCAAGGCTTGACACCTCACAAGTCAGTAGGAATCTGTTGATTTCCATATTTTCAGAGAAATGACATGTAGTTGGTGAGAGAGCTTTTTTCCACCATGCTTATAAATTTCAGCTGGTATTCCATCAGAACTACATGCTTTATTGTTCTTCATCTGCTCAATGGCTTTCAAGGCCTGCTGATAGGTTGGTGGGTCTGCAAAACAATCTTTAATGCAGTGTTGTGGAATCATTTTGATGGTATTATCTTTGACTTTAGAATCTCACTTCAGAAGCTCATGAAAGTGCTCCTTCTACCATGCTTTGATGGTATAGCTGTCTTTAAAGGGTGCTATTCTATCTTTGTACCTCAGAAGGAAATCTTCTCATTTCCTTGGCCCATAGACAGCTTTGGTTGCACTGAAGAAACTATGCATATTGTGTGGCTGATACCAAACTTTTGGATCTCTTTTGCTTTGTCCCTCCACCACTTGTTTTATTTTCAAATCTTCCTCTGGCTGTCAGCTTGAATGTGGTGATGTGTTCTGTTTTTGTTTGGAATTTTCATTCTGCCAAGCTTTGAAGGCTCTTCTTTTTCTGTCAATTAGAGCTTAAATTTCTTTATCAAATCTCATTGAACCAGTCGTAGTGTTTCTTTTTGGAAAAGCCTAGAGATGTTTCATATGCCTCATGGATGCCTTTCTTGAGGATCTCACAGTGATCAGTAGTAGGGCTGTGCGAAGCTTCAGGTGGTGATTTGATTCGGAGAAGATTCAGCCCAAATTGGTGGCCGAATCTCTAACTCTGAATTGAATGAGGGGACTAATTTAAAGGTCCAAATCGATTCAAAGCTCTCCGAATCTTCGGCAAAAATGACTCAGGCAGTCACCAGTGGCGCAGGGGGGTGGCTCCAAATGTATTAAGTGATGCTCAGTCCAGCAATCATCTGTACTGGTCATAGCTCTGGTGATACAGATGTGATGGTCCCTGACATGCCCTATCATATAGTCAGTTAGGTGTCAGTGTTTTGAGTGGTGGGACATGTACAATATCTGCCATTTGTTGCTGTGATGGAATAAGGAGTTTGTGGCGATGAGATCTTGTTCTGAACACTTGATCAGGAAGAGAATTCCTTTTGATTTTTCCCACCCTTTTCTTTCCAATTTTTCCTTTCTGTAACCCTGCCCACTCTACCATGAAATCACCAAGAATTATCTAATCTTCCTTGGAGACAGATGACAGAATTTGGTCGAGTTTAGAATATAATTCTTTCTTTATATTGTTGTCTTCATCAAGGGTTGGGGTGTGTGCACAGATGACTGTTGCATGTTGTCTGTTAGTCAGTGGAAGATAAGGGTCATGAGATGCTCCTTGATTTCAACCAGACATTCTGGCATTTGAGTAACAATCTTGGTCTTGATATCAAAACCAGCACCATGGATATGTCTGTCTTTTTCAGTGTTTTTTTCCCCACCCTAAAAAGAGTATAGCCACCACCATGCTTTGTGAACTGTCCCTCCCCAGCACATCTGTACTCACTGATCACATCCAGCTGTGTGTAGATGTTTGGTTCCCTGGTGACAACTAGCAGCGGCATACCTTGTTCTGCTGCTAGTTGTCCCTGGGGAATGCCTGTGCCACACAGGCTCTGGCATGTGGCAGTTACCCTGGATGGGATAGGGGAGGCTGGGGCCAGCACTGGGCTGGCCCCAGAAGACGTATCTGGGGTTCTGGAGGCCTCTCAGGGCTACATCAGTGCCAATCCTGTTGCGCAGAGCTTGGCTGGCAGTGGAGCGTGGCTTCAGATGGCCAGGCTCTGTCTGTGGGTGGCATTCACTGCTGCCATGTGTAGCATTCTGCTTTTTTTTTCTTCCAGATTTTTTTACCCCCTGGAAATCCAGGGGGCAAAAAACCCCTCTGAGCTGCTCTCTTGCAGTGTAGAGAATGACTGAGCATGCGGTATGTGATGCTGCAGTTGTGTCTGTGGCGCCACATACCGCACAGCCACACTCATCTGGATATGGCCACTAAGTGCAGCAATATCAGTATCAAATCATGCAAGTTCTCTATCCACTAATGCTGTCCTTTGCTCCAGTCAGTTACTGGTAGACTTGTCCATCAGGGTGTAGATGTTCCAAGTTCTAAATCGTATTTCTTGATTCAGACCACAAATAGAGTAATCTCAATGGATGTGGTTTTCCAGTCAAGTGAAATCAGACAAACTATGGTTAGGGCACCTTTTTAGCTGCCTTCCTATATAGGGTCTGCAGAGTGGATCCTAAATAGACCTGCTCAGTTGTGATTGCAGCTGTGTCTGTTCCAAGTACAAAATGACCAACATAATATCATCATTTCCATATGGGTCCATGCCTAGGAGCTTCTGATGATGACTAACATATGCCCCCATCATCACTCACTCATCCCTGTGGGACTTGTCGGTGATGGAGGATGCTGGTACATGTCTTTTTTTAACATGAAGATATTGTTGTATATCAGCAACCGCATGCTACTTAATGGAAAGGAAGCCTTAATACGATGGCAAGGAAAACCTAGACAATGGGAGGTTTCTATTCCACTGCAGCCTTCATCTACCTTTGCAGCCATTGTGAAGTATTCCTTCTTCATCTGCCTCCTCCATCTTTGAGGACTTTCAATTTTGTTTTTGGATTGCTAGTAGTCTGGAAATCTCACTTTTGACCTTGCTGCCTTGCTTACCAGGAGTACAAAACTCCAGATGGCATTGCTTTCAAGGTCATTGGTAACACACAAGCCTCTCCACCATGTTAAGGTTGCAACCCTTGGAAGGATCTATTTTGTATACTTCAGCTATAAACTAACTGTGGGAAAATGTATCTCACTACCTGCTTGTATAGCATAAAGTAGTAAAGGACTCTGATCTTAGCTGGGGGCTATAATGCATGTTACAAAACATATCGCCAACAAGCTCAAGAGGTTGATGTTAGAAAATGGAAGCATGTAGTTCATATTATTTATAAATATGTAATAGCAGAAATTCTGACTTGATTCTCAAAGTTACTGGAATGAGTGGTGAAGAATTGTGATTGACACATTACTATGTTGAGTGACACAATGTTATTTAAAACTGTTCAGATACAAAGACAAAAAAAGCTTTCAAATTTTCAAGCTTCTACTGCTGATAGCAACCTTTGTGATATATTGCTGTAATGAAAAATTAACCTTGTATGGCTTTACATATAAGCAATTATGGGCACATTTATGTCAACATGATCTTGTAGTCTGTACTTTTTGTGTAGTTATAGACATACTAATTCACAGAAAAATATGGAGGCTGGATCTGGTACTGACTGTTCATCCCCAGGACTCTCTTGAAAATCATACATTTGGACCTCAAGGGTGGCTTCCTGTTGTGTACAAAATTTCACTAAATAAATGCATGTGATAAAGAATACACAGCTCTTAATTTGTGCTAATGTAACTTAATTTAATTCAATTCAAATGTGTTCCTTATTGACTTGACCTGGAAAAGCACTACTAAAAAAAGCTATTTGTTAGATTTTATCTTTTTCTTCTGCTTGAAAAATGATCTAGAAATAGATTTGGTTTTCTTTTAAGCAGATTGTAAATGTCTGATGAATGCTTTGACTCAGATTATGAATATACCTACACAAAGGTGTGGGGTGAGTTTCTTCTTCCCTTACCTAGCTGCTTGCTGCTGTTGTTCCTGGGCATGAGTGGATCCATGATCATGGCAAGAAGGGAGAGTTCACTGTGCATGTGCCACACTGCCACAAAGGGTGTGGCTGCATGCCCCTTGACCCAATCCTGGATCCCAGCAAGCTCATCAGTGCCGCTGTGCTGAAGTGCCTCATGTGCCTGGTTAGTGGAGGAATTGGCCAAAGTCCTTGCTTTCAGAGGGTGAGTGCCATTCACCATTCTCCTCCTTCCCAACCCACTCCTATCCTCCAGAAAAGAGGCAGTGATGATGCCCTGAGGCACGCAAAGGCATTGTTAAGGGACCAGGCTATGGACAGTCAGGGAAGGTCACCTAGTAATTGAGTGAAGTCCAGGACCTGGGTTCACAGTAATCCAGGAGTCAAAGCTGAAGTCAGGGTGCACCAAGACCAGAAGTCAACACCAGAAATTCTGATGAGCAAGTCAAAGGACTGCAGAGGAGTCAGGAATAAGCACCAGAGTCTTTGGCTGGATAGTGTATTGCTGGCTGGAAACAGACTTTAGGCTGGAGCAGGTGAAGGCTGTTTCCTGTGGCCTCAGGGGAATGGTTGCCCTGATGACCTAGTAAGGCCTGGCTGTGCCCAGACCACTGATCTAGGTTTGCTGGAGGCGGGGCCTATTTCCCCCTAGGCTCAGGGGAGGGAATGCCTGATGATGAATCAGTTGGGACTGGCTGGGCTCATTACAGCCACCATTCTTGACCACAACAGAAACTTCTGTCTTAGGTAGGACTGTACTGGTCACTTCATGGAAAAAAATGGCTGCTGCAGCAGCCCTGCAATCATGATTGCACAGTGCAGTGGCAACTGGAAACTGCCTTGTGTGTCAGCTGCCCTGGCACTCATCACCTTGTTATGCCTCTGGGTGTGTAGACTGGTGGGTCTTCCTTCCTTGGCAGTGAGACTGACATACCCTTCAGCACCCAGCTCCATGGTGGGGGATCCAGAACCCCTGAGAGCCCCCAAGAACTGCACGCTTTCTGCTATAAAGATAAAAGACAAGCTGAGGAGACCCCCTAGCTACAGCTGCTTCTCACAAATCTGCCACAGCTCCCATGCTGCTAAATGTTGAGCTCGGTATTCTGGTTTGCCAAGGAGCCAGGCAGGCAGGCTAGCAAGGAGTTAGGTGGGTTTCCAACAGGAAACGGCTTAGCAAGCAAGTTTGGAAACCTGCTGGGGTTTGAAGATTCGTTAAAATCAACATGTTCCCAGAGTATGTTCTGTTTTTGATGAAAAATGTGCCATCAAAAGAGTTCCGGGCAGCTCTAATCAGGAACATTTGAAAGTGATGTGAGGCAAAGCACGGTAAAGGCAATAACTGTAGAAAATTCAAACTCATCTGCATTTTCTGAATCATTCAGCAATTACATTTGTTGTTAAAGATATAATTCATGCATGATTGTTTACAGTTGTTCCTGCAATGTCTGTCAATGTACACACTATTATCTTCCTCTCCCTTCTTTCCAGTCTCAGCCAGTAATCACTTCCATAAGTCCTTTGAGAAGGGTGTTTGAAGACAATGTTTTTGTAGAAAGCAAAGATGGAAATGGTAAATGTTTCACTAACCGCAGCCAAAAAGAACGCCACTAATCAAAGAAGTGAGTGCTGTTTCCAGGACGTTGTCTGTCCTACTGAAAACAGATTCCAAAGGGGTTGATTTTTCTCCTTCCTCCCTTTTTTCCCCATTTTTTCACCACACATTTTCCTTTCACCAAAACAGCATGAAACCACCAGGCCTGACTACATGGGTGGGTCAAGAACAGCCCCAGTCACTTTGGCTGTGTGGCTCATGCCATGAATTGAGCTCAGCAGGGCAAGGTTGTCTGTCCCTGCTTTCAGCTCTAGGACCTGCTGCTGTTTTGTCACTGTTGCTGCAGCTCATCCTCTCCTTTCCCTGCTGCTGAATTCATGGAGGAGGCAGGGGAAGAACAAACAGTAGTAGGCTCCAGAACTGCTTGAAATCAGGGACTGTGGGCAGAACAGCTGGTGAGTTTATACTGCTTACAGCACACGTAGAGCTCCTCTGACTTACTGGTGAGTTCTGAGAGCTCACTGGACATGAGGGGCACAGCCAAAGCAGACTATGATTGTGCCATTGCATGTCTTATGGATCCACCCCTGCCTGTCTCCAAATAAGGCCTTGTTTACACACAAGGGGCAGGTGGGCACGCTAGAGGGGAGGGACAAGCTGCAATCAGATCTGGACAGGTTACAGAGGTGGGCGGATGAGAATAGGATAGGTTTCAACACTGACAAGTGCAAGGTGCTGCACCTGGGGAGGAAGAACCGGCACCATACCTACAGGTTGGGGAAGTCCCTTCTCACCAGCACAGAGGCAGAAAAGGATCTTGGAGTCATTATTGACTCAAAAATGAACATGGGGCCACCAATGTGAGGACTCAGTCAGGAAGACTAACCCCCCTTGTCATGTATCCACAGATGCATCACGAGCAGGTGCAAGGAGGTGATCCTCCCCCTCTATGCG